>NC_054538.1:16363567-16683567 GCF_017654505.1 Polyodon spathula | reverse complement strand
AATAAACAGGTAAAAAGAGAAATGTGTTAATTAGATTATTCTGCCTTTTTATTGCTACTGTGGTACCATTCGGTGAGCAGAAATTGTAACAGATACAATATAACAGATACAGATAACCCTAACCTTAACCTCCCAAAAGAAGGGGTACAGTTTCAAAAAAAGGTTGAAACCCCTGGGCTAAAGTATAAACATGCACTGGTTATTCATTTGAGTATACTATTTGAATACTGTGTACCGTAAAGTCATTCTTAATGTAACGTGTACAAAGAACAGATTACAGATTGTATTTTAGTGAAAAGGGAAATTATATTTAATATAAACTGAGCAGGTAACTTGTCCTTGGTTTAGCGATGAACTACAGTATTTGCATAACCAGCGGAATCTAAACGAGCAAACACCACAATAATTGCAATTGTCGTGATTGTTTTTATTTATTTTTTTAATCCCGCAATTATCATTTCAGAGATTTACAATGTTGTCCAAGTTTGTACTGCTCTAGGGTGGATAAGCTTCTGCTGGTGCTACTGTTATTGAACCTTTCCTGATCACTACAATTTTTACAAGTTAGTAAAATTTAATCCTGGTTATTCTCATGCCAGTATTGTACTCTGACCCCTAGCTTAGCAATTACAAGTGGATGCATCTACATTATTATACTGTATCAATATGTACTCAGTACTACCTAAGCATTGAACGCTAGTCTCCTTGCCTGTAGTTTTCAGTCAGCCATACTGTGCCATCTCTGTGTTTGTTTTGCCTGCAGCAGTTTGGAGTGTAAGTGAAGAGACGCAGGTTTAGTGGAATCACTTGAAGAGAAGTGCTGGGTGAATTCAGGTCAGTGTGTCAGCACAGCTGGTATTGCTCAGCCCCGGCCTCCCTTCCCAGGACTGAAGAGAGGGCAGCACTGTGTCATTCTGTGCAAGCCAAGAGGAAGTTAAGGGGGGAAGGTTTGAGAGTATTGGGGAAAATAACTCAAGGTGATGTCTTGGAATGGAAAGTAGGTCAGCGCTGGTGGGGCATGTGCAGGGCACTCAATTAAAAAGGACGGGGTGTTGGCAAGGAGTCCTGAGACCTGTAGGAAGGAGAGGTCAGCATTTTGAAGGGTGCACACACAGGGCACAAGAAAAAATTAGCTATTGCCACAAGTGTTTTTTTTTTTGTATATCATAATTTCTATTATATCATTCTTTAACCTGTACAGCAGAGGTCTGTGAGGTGACAATTCCATATTGAAGTGGAATTAATGTATATCATAAATTGTTTCACATGGTGGAGAGTTACTTTGACAAAACCACACATTTATAAAGCTGGGGGCGGGGGGCACATAAAAGGAAAGCAGAACAAGTACAATATAGTGTGAAGACAAATGACCATGTATGAATTCATCAAATGTATCATGCGAAGGAAACTAATGCATAAATGACATTTTGCTGTGCAGTGTGTGTATGTATGTATATGTATGTGTACAGTGCCTATAGCAAGTATTTACCCCATTTGGACATTTTCACAGTTTGTTGTGTTACAACCTGAAATCTTGATGAATGTAAATGGGAATTTTTTTCCCTTTTAATTTACACAACCTACTCAACACTTTGAAGAAGCAAGATAATTTTTATTGTGAAACAGTTAATGAAACAAAACAAAAAAAACTGAAATGTCTTGGTTAGAGAAGTATACACCCCCCTGAGTCAATACTTGGTTAGAACCACCTTTGGAAGCAATTACAGCTGTGAGTCTTTTGGGGGAAGTCTCTACCAGGTTTGCACGTCTGGATCATGAAATATTCACCCATTCTAGTAGGCAAAATTGTTCAAGCTCTGTCAAGTTGGATGGGGATCGTTGGTGGACAGCAATCTTCAAGTCTTGCCACAGATTCTCAATTGGAATCAAGTCCGGGCTTTGACTTGGCCAGTCTAGGACATTCACTTTCTTGTTTTTAAGCCACTCCAGTGTCGCTTTGGCTGTGTGCTTGGGGTCATTGTCCTGCTGAAAGGTGAATCTCCATCCCAGTCTTAGGTCTTTTGTAGACTGAAGCAGGTTTTCCTCAAGGATTTGCTTGTATTTAGCTCTATCCATTTTGCCCTCTACCCTGACAAGCTTCCCATTCCCTGCCGAGGAAAAGCATCCCCATAGCATGATGCTGCCACCACCATGTTTCACAGTAGGGGTGATGTTACCTGGGTCATGTGCGGTGTTGGGCTTGTGCCAGACGTAAACTCTCGGAATTTAGACCGAAAAGTTCAATTTTTGTCTCATCTGAACACAAAACCTTTTTCCTCATGTCTGCAGTATCATCTACATGCTTTTTCGCAAACTCCATAAATGCTTTAAGATGAGGCTTTTTGAGTAATGGCTTCTTTCTTGCCACCTGTCCATACAGGCCAGCTTTGTGTAGGGACCGGCTTATTGTTGATCACTGTGTGAACGCTGACTCCCATTTCAGACACAGAACTTTGCAGATCTCTCAAGGTCATTGTTGGATTCAGAGTGATATCTTCCACTTCTTAATGATTGACTTCACTGAGCTGAGAGGGATGATCAGCGCTTTTGAAATTTTCTTGTACCCTTCTCCTCCTCTGTGCCTCTTTACCACTTTATCCCTGACTTATTTCGAAAGCTCCTTTGGTCTTCATGGTTGCTTTGTTGGATCACTATGTGAGCTGCAGCTTGAAAGTCTTTATATACCAGAGGGAAATTATCTGCAAGTTAAACCACTTTGATTACACACAGGCTGAAACCATTTCACTAATTTTGTGACCTTTCAAACAAATCATTTGCACCTGAGCTGATTTAGGGCTGCAGTAGCAAAGGGGTTGCAACTGAGATTAATCTGTTTTTCTCTGTATATCTTACTTATTTATATTTTATATGATTTTTTTTAAAACTTTATCAATGTGGAATAGATTAAAGTCTAATTTGAATGCGTCGTGGAGTACGCTCAGGTGCCAGCAAAATGTGAAAACATTGCAGGGAAGTGAATAGTTTGTGAACCCCTTAGGATTTTCACATATTTCAAACCTAAAATGTTATTATATCTTAATCTAAGTCCTAATAATAGATAATGATAACCTGATTAAACAAATGACACAAACATACTTTTTTTAATATTTATTTATCCACAAATGATTCATCATTCAATATCCATGTGTGAAAAAGTATGTGAACCTTTAGATTCAGTAACTGGTGGCACCCCCTTGAGCAGCAATGACTTCAACTAAGCATTTCCTGTAACTGTTGGTCAGTCTCTCGCATCGGTTTTGAGGAATTTTGGCCCATTCCTCCTTACAAAACTGCTTCAACTCGGTGACATTTGAGGGCTTCCTTGCATGGACAGCTCGTTTCAGATCCTACCACAACATTTCAATGTGGCTTAGGTCAGGACTTTGACTACGCCATTTTAAAACGCAAAATTTCTTCTTCTGCAGCCATTCTTTTGTAGATCTGCTTGTATGTTTAAGATCATTGTCTTGCTACATGATCCACTTTCAGTTCAGCTTCAGCTCAAGGGGCGGATGGCCTGACATTCTAGAATCTTCTGATACAATGCAGAATTCATGGTTGTGTCAATGATGGCAAGCCGTCCAGGTCCTGAGGTAGCAAAGCAGCCTCAAAACCATCACACTCCCACCACCATACTTAATGGTTGGGAAGTGTTTGGTTTTCGCCAAACATAACTATCTGTCTGACAGTGGACTGGTGGAGCCCCAAATCCTTAGAAATGGTTTTGTAACCCTTTCTAGACTGATGAGCATCAATAACTGTTTTTCTGAGGTCCTCAGAGATTTCTTTTGATTGTGGCATGACGTGTTTCCACACACCTGTGTGGTGAAGACCAAACTCACAAAGTTTCTGATCTTTATATAGGATGGGGCCTCCCAAACTCACCCCTGAAGAGCTACCTAATTGTTTTTTGTTACTTTAAAAATGAAAGATTATTCATTTTAATTGTGAAAAAATATTCAAATACTACGAACCCTGCCCCGTCTCAGAGCATCTGCACTACACAGTTTATCTGTTCCTGACTAAACCATGGGTGGCACAGTTAGAATAACAACATTGGCACAGATTGCAAGGATACACGCTACAAGTAGAAATCATCACTGTGCTGGTCTCTAAGCAAAACAGGGAAGGCTTCTGGCACAGATTAAGCAGCACACTGGCGTGTAGTAGAAGGCAGGGTTGCCAGATTTCCTGTGGTGGGTGTTTTTTTTTTTTTTTTTTTTTGTTTAGCCCAAAACGACCTAAAAACTACTTCCATTTATTTATTTTTTTTATTTTGGGGGGCGTGGAGAATCTACAGAACCTGCAGCACCAGTTCTTTCACACATCATTAGCAGCCACAAATGCTTACGAAAGCACATGTGCCTAAACAATATCACAAACATGTGGAAGCAGATCTGTCTCTTAAAGGTACCCCTAACACCAACCTAGTTACATGTCATGACCTCAGTTACACCTTAATAAATGGCAACGCACCCAACAATGTACCTTTTTTATTTAAATAAACACCAAACAATGTTTAGCTAACTGTTAACAATGAAGGCATGGCAAGCAATATGGGCTGCCAGCTTTAGTTTAATTCACATATTTCAATGTGGTTGTCAACTTGCACCTGAGAATTGTGTGTCAAATACAGTTTGTGCATTCAGGGCTCTGCATTTTAGATTTTTAACTACTGGCCCCTCGGGCCACTGAGCTGGTGTTTTTACTGGCCCAGATGCAATTTTATCTGGCGCAATATATTTCTATATTTTTTCATGATGGTTTTTATTTTCAGTATGTTTCTAACTGTGTATGGAACCAAAGAGAACCCACGTCTCAAAAGAAAGTGGCTAAATGAAGCCTTTCAGTATATGTTACTTCATCCATTTAACATGTATATAGCAAGTGCTATAAGAAGTAATCCAAACTTGAGTAACATTGATGTGCAGCGGGAAAGTTAGGATTAGTTTGTAGTTATGTTTTTAATAAATGGTTTGTAAATTAATTTTCTGCTTTTTGAAACACTGGCCCGTTTTCCTGGAATCATGAAACGGAAGCCTGCATATGCACATATGCATATATATATATATATATATATATATATATACACACAGCTCTGGAAAAAATTAAGAGACCGCTGCAAAATTATCAGTTTCTCTGGTTTTACTACTGACATCATTTCTCCCAAATTCCAAATAAAATTATTGTCATTTAGAGAATTTATTTGCAGAAAAAGACAACTGTTCAAAATAACAAAAAAGATGCAGTGTTGTTAGACCTCGAATAATGCAAAGAAAATAAGTTCAGATTCATTTTTAAACAACACAATACTAATGTTTTAACTTAGGAAGAGTTCAGAAATCAATATTTGGTGGAATAACCCTGATTTTCAAGCACAGCTTTCATGCGTCTTGGCATGCTCTCCACCAGTCTTTCACATTGATGTTGGGTGACTTTATGCCACTCCTGGCGCAAATATTCAAGCAGCTCGGCTTTGTTTGATGGCTTGTGACCATCCGTCTTCCTCTTGATCACATTCCAGAGGTATTCAGTGGTGTTCAGGTCTGGAGATTGGGCTGGCCATGACAGGGTCTTGATCGGGTGGTCCTCCATCCACACCTTGATTGACCTGGCTGTGTGGCTTGGAGCATTGTCCTGCTGGAAAAACCAATCCTCAGAGTTGGGGAACATTGTCAGAGCAGAAGGAAGCAAGTTTTCTTCCAGGACAACCTTGTACTTGGCTTGATTCATGCCAAAGCTGCCCGATTCCAGCCTTGCTGAAGCACCCCCAGATCATCACCGATCCTCCACCACATTTCACAGTGGGTGCAAGACATTGTGGCTTGTAGGCCTCTCCAGGTCTCCGTCTAACCATTAGATGACCAGGTGTTGGGCAAAGCTGAAAATTGGACTCATCTGGGGGTGCTTCAGCAAGGCTGGAATCGGGCAGATTTGTCTTTGTGAAGGGCGCATGAATCAAGCCAAGTATAAGGTTGTCCTGGAAGAAAACTTGCTCCCTTCTGCTCTGACAATGAAAATAATTTTGTAACTGTGTATTCACCTTTTAATAAAACACATTAAATGTAGCCCAAAAAATTGCAAGACCTGCTAAAAGTAACCCCAGAACTAGCTACTGCAACTCCTAAATATTGCCCGCGGCTATCTTTTCTCAGAAAACTGCGGATCTGGCAACTCTGGTAGAAGGGCTCTGGACTAAAAAGAGAATGGCAACAGCAGAGAATTCAGGGTTTGCAACCAAAAGTAGGTCTGCGTTGGCACAGAATGCAGGGCACTACTCAAATAACAGAGGGTGCTGGCTTAGAGTGATGGCAGGACTCCAGTATAAACAAAGGTCCAGACAAAAAGAACGTTCTGACATACTCTACAGTAGTATAAAGCACAAACCTACTGCATTGTAATTTAATTGTTTCTACTTTCCTGTTTTCTCATCCAGTATGGTTGCATCTGAGATTGCTGCTACTGTATAGTGTAGCCTAACTGTATTTTTACTGGACGTTTTATGTTTTATGCTCTTACACAGCTTCCTTAACCCTCCTATAATGTTCAAAGTTTAGGTATAGCTGTTATGTTTTGGGTCATATTGACCTGATGCAATTTAAAGCTAATTTAAACAGCCTTAAATTGATTACATGTTTTTATTTTCAAAGGTTTTGCTCTTTTATGCTCTTTTAGTCCAGGAGCTGTGATAAAACTTCTTTGACTGCCAACCTGGGAGCTCCTCATTTTGGAATGTCTTTACCAGTGAGATGCTGTTGTAATACTGACAGAGCAAATTAGGCTCTGCCTTGTAGATATATATATATATATATATATATATATATATATATATATAATATTTTTTTTTTTTTTTTTTTTTTTTTTTTGTTTTTTTTTTGTTAAATATCTCCAGACAGGTGCAGCCATTTCCAGAAATAATACAAATACAATAATAATAAAATAACACCTTAAAGAAGTTTGTTTTATTCCTGTACACAAAACTACATAGACAAATGCCACGGGTCTTATTTGTATACCTGTTCTAAAAAAAAAAAGAAACATCTCAAAGGTTCTGTTTTCTGTGTATAAGTTCATTACCACAACTTGGGAAAAGACATAAAACTCTTATACAGAAAATGAAAAGAAAAATAGCATTTAAGCTAATTGGAAACTAGAGTCTGGTCAAATAGACCTGAAACCTAATAGGAGGGTTAGGTTGACATAATTATTATTTTATTTCTTACTTTATTTTTTAAGCATTTCTGGTTTCTTTTCTCTTGTAAAACGTCATCCACTAATACTTAATCAAGCAATACAACCTGAAATCCCTTTTATGGCACCACTGGAATATTGCACGTTATAGATTGAATAAAGGCAGACATTTCTTCCAGAAATAGGTGTAAACCCGATTTCTAAATCTTATTTTCCAAATTCTATACATATTCACTTAATACCCTAAAACAAACAGTTTATGGTTCTTTCCTGTGGGTCTGATGCAAAGCACAATACAATGGGATTCTACAGAAGCAGTTTTAACAGCAGGATCCAGTGACAGAATACCCTGCTTTCTATCTGAGAAGGTTGGAAATAATTGTAGATCGTACTCCAGTATCTGGTATTTGGGTTCAAAACTCAAAGTATATTAATGCATGTCCTAAAATATTAACAGCAACAGTATTGTCTGATCCTAACCTATTTCCATTGGAGCTACAGTTTGTAGACCTTGTTTTCTGACCACATGTCTTCTGATCTCGCCTGCCTTTTTGCCTTTGCAGCCACTGATCTCGCATGTGGGCTGGCTATACAGTAATGATGCAGATCAAGTAGTTTGAAAGTGGAATTCCAGAAGTTAAAATGCGTGAGCTGCTGTAGAGGAGCAGTCTCTTCGCTACCCAGTTTAAAACACATGCAACTTCTACAATTGAGAAAGTACACTTCGTGCTCAAGGAGAGGGGGTTCAGTTTGTTTTAAGGTATGTGGTACTTGCAAGGTAGCAGGGGAGATTGTGGGAGTGGGGTGGCATGTCCCCCAATACCCCACCCCCCCTGCGATTATTGAACAAAGGGATCAAAACGGTGCATTCTGGTGCAATTTTGCATGATTTAAGCATATTCTAGACTAGTAGTGATCTGCTTGTAGTGGCTGACAAAGTACTCCATTGGTAAAGTGAAGGAGTTTTATTTCAGCACTGCTCACAGCAAGATCAACAAGAAGAAACATGGACTTCGAGCTTCAAGGCCTCTGCAAACAAGACTGGCTGGAATTGTGTTTCGAAGTAGCATGCTGCATCTCCCATGTTTAGTATTAGAGGTGATCTGAGAGCATGTAGCACAGACAGCTCTTATGATTACACGTTGAGGTTTATTTTTTTAGTAAAAACAAGTTTTAAATTGCAGCATGTTCGTTCTGCTTTTGATATTAAATACACCACAGGCAGCACACTGTCATATTTTCATAGCACAATCTCAAAGCTAAATTTTGTGAATGGCAGTTTATTTTACTGCAGTCATGTATGCTGCAGTACATTTTCATTTTTTTTTTATTCTCTAAAGATTTAGTTTTTATATCAGCTGTACACTTCCTAATTACAGTTCAAAGTATTTCTATGCATTCTGTTTTCACCTTCTGGTCAGTTTGAGAAATAAACTTTGTAAGCTTGGAACACCAGACCCTGCTTTAGTACAAAACTCACACTACATTACTGTTTTTTATTTATTTTATTATTATTTTTTTAATGGTATCGTCTTAAAAACCATGCTTCTTTGGCTGAAGAGATATCAGCTCGTCATCTAACTAGGGAATCATCTGCACGATTAAATCAGTGTTGGACCTGCTGTAGAAGGTGCAGCAGACAAATTAAATCTGTTCGTGGGACTCAATTTTATTTAGGCACTCTATGATTTGACCAGTGAATGATAACGTACGCTTAGAGTTCACACAGAAAAAAATAAAATAAAATTGCAGCTTGCTACGGTAACCTTTTCACTTTTTGTTTAATTTGACCTTTATTAGTGTACTACAGCCCTTTTATATATTTTCTTTGTTATATTTTCAGGGCATCTTGTCTGTTTTTATTTCTTTTCTTTTTTTTTTGTTGTTCCTGTTTTAAATTTTAAACTGTTAATTTTATGCATTTTTATTTTTACATAACAGTGCTCTCACATGTTTGGTCACCATCATGCAAGTTGCATGAAACTGGGGTTACCGTATTTTGCTGGTGTTAATACAGCATCCCTCTTGACAATAATATGTGTATCAGCTGACACGTTTTGTGCTGATAACCCACCATGACTTCTTCAAGGCGTACAGCATCTATACATTAACCTGCAATATCTTTCAGATAGGAAAATGAGCAGTTTTCTTTGAATAAAATCCAGTTTTCAGTTAATTTGGAAAGAAGATTAAATAAAAGGTCAACATGCATTTTAAAATTATAATAATGCACAATGTAATCCTACTGAATACAGTTAATTCATATATTTAGGAAGTGGTAAAGCTACTCATGATCTGTACAGTTCATTCCATAGAATGCTTGACATTCTGGTCCATGTCCTCCAATCTTGTTTTCTGTTACACTGTGTGGCTCAATCCCTTGCAGTCCTGCCATTGACAGATAATGAACCGCCCTTTCAAAGAAGTTGAGGAGCAGTACTGTTGTGTGTCAGTCGGCAATGGTTTACAGCCTGGTACGAGAAGCCAGTTCAGCAGACAGATGCACGTTATTTAAAAAACTCCCTATTGCTCCAGTGAGGATCACTGCCTCACTTGCATCCTTTCCCTTTGCTTTTTCAAAGATTATTCTCCACTGTAAAGCAAGTGCTCCGCCTCACTGCGAGTGTAAATACTAACTGTAATCTTTTTGCATATCTCATTTTCATTCCCACACATACAATACTGTTTAATGTACAGTAGTTGCTAAGGGTTGTCTATATTGCCCTTCTGGATATGAGCAGAATTAGAATCATAATGGAAGAGTTTGAGTGTTGCACATCTCTTAATGTATTGGTAACCAACCCTACAATGGAAAAACAGTACTGTACCTTGGTAACTCTAGATCCTGTATACAGTATTGCAAAGATAACATTTTACATAAAATAAACATTTAAATACTATTATAAGAGAAAAATAGCCAATTGACAGTCATGTTGTGCAGTCTTCACACTCCTCGCTAGTATAAGATTGGTTTTATGGGTTTAATGTTTTTCAGCCACGCTTCTTTTTTGTTTAAACTGATCCAGGCAGAGGGCCTCGCAAAGCAGTGCACGCTGTCTTTTAATCAGCTCTTTTTCACACACGAGTATGTAATTCATATTGCTAGCCAGTGATTCCCACAGGAGAGCCTCTAAATTCAGTTATTCTCGGTTCATGGGACTGGCAGGCTTGCCTGTGTTTTTCATACAATAGAAGCAGCAACAGCAGCCCACCGCTCTGACAATCCTCTGCAGCACTATTCTCTGATAAGTAAGCAAACATTTTGCTGATACACACATGATCACAGGCAGCGTTGTCAGGCATGGGGTGGGGTTATGAAGAACTTGTACAGTTTTAGAAAGATTACATGAAAAAATACAGTAAGTTTTCCATTGTTATTGTCATACAGTACAGTAGCCTTTCCCCAAGATCTGATTTATGGACCCAGGTGGTTTTACATGATGAGTGGGTCTTGTATAGTGCACATATTTGAAACAAAGCAAACCAGAACAATTAATCTACAGCAGGGTCCATTTCAGGCTTGGGGGTTTGAGGAAGTATTTAAAAGGAGTCTGAGGGGCACGGTGGTCTACAGTAACAGTCAGATCCGATGACTAGTAACAGTACCTCAAGTAGTTCTGAAAGATGGATTGCAATGATGGCTACGTGTGAGATGGAGGGGGTTAATGCAAGATCACTGCTGTCCATCTTTTTTTTTCTTCCAGAACAGCACACATTGCACCCTGCCGCGGGGTAGCTCCTCTCTCCTCATTTTTCCCTCTCTATTCTCTTGCTCTTGTGTCCTAATCTATCTCTCTCTCCTCTCTCTCGCTTTCATTTCCTACTCCTCTATTTTTCTTGGTCATTTCTCCCTCTTCTCTCTCTCCCTCCTCTTTGTTCTCTCACTTGAATTTTATACATTTAAATGTATAAACTCGAAAGCAGCGGTTAAACGTTCAATAATATTCTAGACGTGTAACCAGTCACGTGACAAATTTCACCAAACACATATTTTAATGTATTAATTTTAGTAATTAATATATAATAGCATAGCTGACTGCTCTAGTGCAACAGTGAGGGCAGATGTTATAAAAAGGAAGGGGTTTGGCAATTGCCTTCAAGTAGCTTTTCTAATTGGTGCAACAGAAAGATTGACACTGGGGCGGGTTTTATTCTAGGTCGATGTGGTGCGCTGTACGCATGCTGTAGTGGGCGTGGTATGTTTTCATTTTAAATGGTGAAGCATTGAAATTTTGTTTTTGTGGTACTCCAATTTTGTTTGGCATAATTATTTACATTTGCTATAGAGTCGGTAGAAGATGGTATGATCACATTATCCCTTATTAGGACAGTGGGTGTGTGTGTGAATCATATTTTCAACAGAAGTATTTTAATTCAGAACGATATGATTCTGAAAATATCACTTGCAAAGAGACGACCGGACATGTGAACTGTAATACAGTACATACTTTAGAATCTAGTAGGTATTGTAGTAATATGTAAAATTCCCTATGCAAGAGCAAAATTAAATCAAAATGTTACCCATGCACAGAACTGCTTAAAATGTAAAAGGCAATGCAATTTAGCAAAAGATTTAAAAACACCAGTTTCCAGAATTAAAACAGTATCCAAAGTCAGTCTTCAAAATTGCAGAACACAGTGCTCAGTAATGCCCTGATGTCACTTGTAAATGAAAATGAATCTCACTATTTAAAACTGTTTAATTAACTTTTACTTTGCCGTACCTTGTCTCATTCGCTTCGTTTTTGAGGAAGCACTGTGTAACTGCAGTGCACAATAAAGACAGACTCATTTGCCATGCCAGAGGGGGAAAAAAAAACTGTCTGTGATGGTTAAAGTAAATTGTAACATTGAGGAGTTGGGCTTTATATCAGAAAACTGGTGATAGAGTCGGAAATTGCGTGTGATGGGTAAGTGCATTCATTTGTTACATGTATATAATGGGGATTGATTTTATTCTTAATGCAAGCACGCTAAAATGTGACTGACATGTATCTGAGTGTCGTATATCCGAGTGCTGACTGTATTCGCTTATGTAGGTTTTCTTTGCTTAGAAAATACTAACCAAGGCTGTCAGTATACGTCAGAGTGTAATATGAAGAGTGTATTTATGTGTAGATCTGGTTTAAACGCTGACACCTGTATAAAACATTCATAAAAATTTAAACATTTAAACATTCATAAAAATGTACCAAAATGCACATCCCTAGTGTGAGCCAGACAGTATGCATGATTTAATTCAGATAAAATAAATCTATTTGTCAAATTGGTGAATTTTATAATTGTTCCAGACCTTGGCCAGGAGTGGGCAATTCCAGTCCTGGAACTCTGTTCTGGTGTAAGTCAGGAAATCTACTTTATTATTATTATTATTATTAGTAGTAGTAGTATTATTATTATTTTATTATTATTAATATTTAGGCTATATTGGAACCAGGGAAATCATTATTTTAATTATAGTTTTTTTTTTTTTTTATGTAAGAGAAGCTGCCTCCCTCATTTACAATTACTGTATCTTCACATTGCTTTACAGTTGTCTACAGAAGAAATGCCACAGATGGATGTTATGCCTGAGGCTATTTGGAAAGCCCATCCTTTTTCACTGTTGTCTTGGATAACTTTGTACTCTAGACAGTGTTTGTAGTGAGCATTTAATGCAGTTGCTGAGAGCTGTCATGAGGAGCAGTGTGTGATGCACAGTGTTGAGGAAACTGTTTTTATCTGAAGTCTGTCAGTAGTCAAACCCTTTTCCTGCTATGGTCTTTGGGGGCTTGATGCTTGGCTGCCTCTTTCTTGCATTTTTGCTAACATAATGTAAAATCTGAATGTGTCACCTGCTGTGTATAAACTACTGTAGATTTAATTCCCAGTGTAACTTCTATGGTGTTTATATACACACATTATATACCTGTCCTCTAACTTTGTTTTAAAATGATATGTTGCATATTGTATGATAATATCATCTACTTTACCTTGATGTAAATTTAATCGCCTGAGCTCTCTTGTGTGCAGTTGACCTGTCTTTGTCACCACTAATACACTAGGGATATTGCTCGATGTTCTTCGGTGAAATCAGCTGGTCCCACTTGTTTCTGTGTGAGTAACAGTGGAAACATATGTTTTACAAAATCATTTCCAGCTTTGTTTGTGGCATAATATTCTGTGTCCTGGCTGAAGCCTGGCAGGGCACAGCTAATGGAGCTGACGAGGTAAACCTTCTGAGGTTGTCGGCAGCTTGGGATCTTTATATTAACATTCAACGAGTAGTTCAGTAGCCTAATTAGTAGAATTCAAAGCTAAGCAACAATTGAACAGTGCTGGTTTATACCAGGTGAAAATATATCATACCATACAGTGGGCAGAAGTGCCACTTTCTTCAAATTTAAACTTGATATTTTGGTGTGTTTTATTTTATTTTTTTTAAACCTTTTACCTTCTTACCTCCCTCTTATATTACTAAAGTTCAAAAGTATTTTGATAGTACTATAAACATAATTGATGGCACATTTGCACCACAAGTTTAGCAGTTTTTGTCTCATTTTGGCTACATCCTGTTTTTTTCCTTCTTTATAGCTGTACAGATTTGCTGTGCAACATTTCCCTCTGCATGTCTCATGTTGAAAAGTACAGGCAGTTGGTGGTACAATGTTTTCTAGCTATAAGCCTGTGGGGGAGGGAGGAAAGAGAGAATGATCATGCATCACACAGAGTGTTTTTTTCTGCTTTGAGTTGTGCAAGTACAGTATATATTCTATACAAATTACAGTGCTCCCCCTTTTACAATGCTGTAGTCGGTTGCCATAGTTAAGAGATTGTACTATTTAGTGTAATGGCATTATGGGGCAAATGGGAGCCATGACTGTACTGCCTTATAACCTGTTCCGCAGTATAGAGGGCCGCCTTATAAAGGGGGATACTGTATGTTGTTGGATAAGTGTGCATTAAACATTTTCCTTAAATGATACTGCAGTGTATCCATTGATTAAGCCCTAGCCTATAAAACATTGACAGTCCTTGCTTTCTCAACAATTGTCATGTTTTCAATTAACCACACCCCATTTTTTACTTTTTCAATTTTAGTTTCTGTTGGAATTTATTTGTTTTTCTTTTGTGTTCCTGTGTTCTTCATTTCATAAAGGTTTTATTTTCTGTTTGTTTGCTGTAGTGTCCCTGGAGTTCTGGCAGACTGAGCCTGAAGGATCCCTTAGGAAGTTATTGGCTGGTGGGATGTTGAGATAAATTGACTTCTCTGACTCCGAGACACCGGAACCACAGAGACCAGCAGCCTTTAATTCCCTCAATGCACTGGGCAAATAATTTTCTAGTGCTTACAGTATGGGGGTAGATAATTGCCTTAAATGCACTACACTGTGATCTGTGAAAAATGAGCTATCCAGGAAATCAGGTGGGCAGCCTAGGGTTAGTAATAACAAAATGTTTTATGTGTGCCCTTACTGTACACTGCTGACAATGCTATTGTACTACACTATTGTAAAGTGCCAAATGTAGTTTTTTTTTGTTTGTTTTGTTTTTTTAAATACAAGCCATATTAATAAACACTGTATGACTGGTCCTTATTTACAGTAAACCTAAATGGACCACAGTAATATCCTTGTAGGAACATTATAGAAAAGCAAAAGCTTTGATTTTAATCAGCCTCAAGACATAAAGAGGAAACAGTTTTTACAAGGGGCCCACGCTGCATCCATTGCTAAGTTATTCTGAGAGCTCCAGTAGCTCCTTTTCCTCCTCGCTGAGCGTGTGTGATCTCCCAAGATCACGGCCAGGGTGTTGTCATACAGGTTTTCATTTTATGTCGGACGAGTCTTAAGAAAAGCATTTTGCACATGACCAAGCTCTTGTTATACAGTAGCTCTTGTATCTCAATGTGTTTTTTTTTCTTCATTTTATAATTTTTTTTACGGTATTTAATGTATTTGTTCATTGACTTTCTTTCATTTCCCTAAAGACAGATTTGCTTCCTACCATTTACAATGCAAACCGAGGAGAAACCATATGGACCAAGAAATCACTGCCAAGATAACGGAAATAAGGAATTGTCCCAGACAATTCATGGTGTAAAGGTATTCTAGGTGTAAAAAAAAAAAAAAAAAAAAAAAAAAACCTTAGCTGTTGCATGCTGACATACAACTGGTGTGTTAGAGAATGGGTCAGAGGTATAATTATAATGGAGGTGGTTTCTACAAAGCCCAACACAGTGGTGCAGACAGGTGATACTTATTACTATAAAACCAAAATGAAAGCTCAGTGTGTTACAGTTCAGCTTAACAAGTATTTCTATTTTGTGCACTCAATACAAACTGTATTAAAATAAACATTATTTTTGGGTGGTCTTGTTTTGAATTTCCCTGTGTTGTAGGAATAAAGGCAGAAAATGCATGTTTTGAAAATGTCCTGCTTCATGTAGTGTGTACATATTCAATAGTGGACCAACACACCCCTTGAGAATGATTAAAGATATCATAAAAGTAAAGGGAAGACATTTGAAGCTACTAATCCTTTACCAAGAACATTGTAAATATATCCTGATGGTAGTTGGTATCAGCAAAAGTCTGACAAATAGTCCGTGGTGGGATATTGATCAGCTTAAAGATCTACTTTAAGGGAATATCCAAACACTACACTTAAAAGATCCAAACACTACACATAAAAGATCCAAACACTACACATAAAAGGCTTTGTGAAATACCTCCATGATGCTACCTTTTGTGCATTTTTATTCATTTATACTGTAGGTCTCACATATGCGGTTTTGAAAGAAGCATGTTACAGCTACACGTTCTGGTGTAAAATCATATTGAAAAGGTATTATGGGATGAGTCAAAAAACTGTACAAACGTTTTAATTTTAATACTGCTCACTTAAACCAAGGGATTCGGTTCTGTCACCTGACACATTTAGACTCGTCAGTTGCCAGCAGCTTGTAGCTCGGACACAATATAATTGGTCGTAGCCACTCTGACCCTGCAAGCTTCCGGTTAGAATGAATGTCAAGCTGTTGCCTTTTACTGAGACATGCCACAGGCCTGGCACAGACAAATGCAGAAAGGCAGGAGAATGAGAATTAAAATAACAGCAACTGAGAATTCAAGTCTATGATCTCGAAGAGTCACTCTTGCAGTACAGTGGGGAGGAGATCTCTTACGCCAGTAGAGCATCATCATTTGCATAGATCCAGCATGTCTCCCTTGGCAGTCTGATTGGAGGGCAGCACATAGGATTCAGAAATCATTTATGTAATTGTCAGGTGCTTTAGGTACCCTTCAATTTTGGAGGTGATAGGATGAAAAGTCATGGTGGGGTCATACATTTACTGTCAATTCACTTAAATTCACAAGCTGAAAAATCTCACCTCAGTTTTTGGTGGCAAACTCAAAGCAACCAATCCTATGACACAGCCCCTTATAAAGTTTAGTACACAGCAGTGTAAGTTCAGTGAAGCAGATGTGTATACTGTATAGAACTGAGATCTGTTTTGACTGTTGTGACTAAGGATAGCGGCAGTTCAAAACAATCAGGAAACTCAAGAGATAGGTATTGTTGGTTTTCTAATTTGTTGAAAGTTTGCTGGTGTAATTTTAAAATAAGTTTTTAGTTTCCAACTTTGATTTAACCCTTGCAAATTCAACAAAGAGTAGCACCTACTCCCTGATTTCCCCTTATACTCTTCCACACTAGCTACCAGTGACTGTATCTGACCACCAGGTAGCACTTTCCGACCTTCTGTCATGCAAATAACAATATGGTAAATACCATTAGAAGTATACAGCATGTGAATAAAAAAAAATTCAGTCTTCAAAGTCTTGATTTCTAACCAACCAAATGGACATCATTTCATTTTATATAATTTAAGAATTCTGGTTCCATTAATGCAGCTGGGATAAGCTACATAAATGAATAAGGCTGTCAGGGTGGAGCAGTTTCCTTTTCTCAATTCTCCCTTTGTTCTGGTGACCATGTTCTGGTTCTTTTTGCCTACACTGGAATTACGCCACAAGGTCTTTGTCTCTCCAGCGCTCTCCACCCTGTTCTAGTTAATCCTCCCTCTTTGATCTTTGTTACTTATTTCTGCACATGTGGGCTGCTTGCTAAGTCTCTGATTGTAAGGGGGTAAGCATTTGTAAGAGTGCATTAAAGCAACAGAAAGAGCAATCGGTGATTTAATTCTGTAACTGTCTGATACTGAGTAGAGGAGGTGTTGATTATACAGTTGTGGAAAGGGGTTAACTCTCTGAACTGCCTGTTTGAAAATGTTCTATAAGAAACAGGCCTTAGAAACATACATTTGCTTTTATTTACAATCTTCTCAGATTAAGCTGCAGGTTAAACAGAAGGCAAACTTGATTAAACTCGGTTGCAAACACTCAGCATTTATTCAGCTGTGCTGTAGGATTGTGGTACAGAAAATATTGTGTTGTCAAATGTCTGTGGCTGAATATAACATCTTTGTGAACAAGGTGCTCTCCTTGTCTTCATACATTTTAATCAATAAAAAAATACATTAATTAATAAAATGTTCTACATAACCCCCTGATTCTAATGCAAATGGATGCAGGTGATTTAAATTCATTCTGGATCTATCTCCTTCTGATTGCACTTCCAAGGAGTGCAGCTAATTAATATGATCATATAAGTGTCATTGTTCAGTTTGAAGCTCCTGAGAATATTATACTCTATATTTCACTGGGATCTGATGGCTAATTACATTTTTAGTCAGTATTGTGAACAATGTAGCCAGGCTTTTGATTTTATCGCCAAAGCTGTGATCACACAGGACTCTGCCACTGGACAAAACTGGCACTCATGAATAAAAAATCATCCTGTTTTTAATTAGAAGAGCATAGTAATGTTTTTCTTTCATGTAGATCCCAGCTTTGTATTATTAAAAGGATGCAATTTGGGGTTGGTCTTTAAAGTGCAGCTAACTGAATATTCGTATGAAAAGTAACCATGGGTATTTACCTCCTATTTAGCCTGTGACTATATAGTTCTGCCTGTATATTTTTTTCACAAATGATTGTGTTTTACACTTATTTTATGTAATATTTTGTTAAAGCTGTAATCATTTTTCTATATATTGTGCACTACAGCCTGTTGCTTGTTATGTCCCGCTGTGGCCTTTGCCCTGTGGCCTGTGCCCCGTGTGAAGCCAGTGGATTGAGTTGCTCCTTCCCAGGCTTCATAGTTCCGGCTGGAGTTATAGTTATTTAATTTCTCGCTTTGGCTTTTAGCTGTCCCCTTTGGGCCCTGGCGGGCTACGAGCGCAGATTGGCCACAGGAGGACATACTGTCCATCGAAGCCTCTGAGAAGGTGGGCGAACTGTTCCTGTCTGAGGACGTGGAGTCTGACAGTGTATCCCCTGCAATTAAGCTCTCCCTTTTGCAGGGCACTACCTGCCCCAACAAGCAGTGTCTCTGAGGTGATCCTCAAGCAAGCCTATTCAGCCAGTGCATTCACAGCAAAGCTAAGTAACTATAACAGAATCATGTTAGCCTACCAGTGTCATTTGCTGGGGTCCCTTTCTGAGAGCCACAGGCCTTCACCACAACACAAGAACCCTGTCTGTGTGTCCAAGTTCTATGGGCAGGCAGTGGGTAGGAACCTGGCTGCGCTTGCAGCCTCATGTAGGCAGTTTTGGCTTTCCCAGCACAGATGTCTGACTGTGACAAAGCACCACTATTAGACACCTTGATTACAACAGGCATGTGTTTGGTTACATGATAGACAAGATGCTGCAGCGCACTCACTGTGCATGGAAATCCATGAAGGAGCTGGTTCACCAGCTTCCCAAGCACTAGGCCCCAGCAGCTGTGCCCACTGCCAGAAGAGATGTTCGGTACTGGCCCTCGGCTACTTACCACAGAGGCTTTAACCCTTTAAGGACCAGGATCACGTTAACACCATAATAGTGAAGTGATGGTCACTTCCTGGTGTTTTTTTTTTCTCTGTGTGATGTCACTGACAAGGGCATGTAATGTATAAAGAGCAGTTTACAACAGCCAGGCTGAGACAAAAGCAGAAACAAAACATCACAGGAACTTGTTTAGAGGTAAGAAAAAATGGGAAACACTGTAAGTCTGATGTATTATAACATTTATTCTGTCTATAATGTGTGTGTGTTTTTACAACATTTATAAATATCAAGAAACGAGTGGCTATAAGCATATTCTATTTCATTAAATGTATCAGGTAAGTTTTTTTTTTTTTTTGTTCCTGATATAATGGAATTAATAACTAGTATTTTATTCATAAATATTTATTTTAAGAAAATAATTGAGAGTAGTGTCCATTATTGCTTATAAAGACCCTGAGACCAAAAACATTTTTGTATTCTAGTATCAAGGAAATGGGGACAAGGTCTTCAATCCATAGTTTGCCTTTTTAAGTGAAATAACTGAGAGTGTTTCATTAATGTTTAAAGCGTGAGACAAAGATGCGGAGCCAGAAATACCACGTTTATATTCATGCAATCACTCTCTCCAGAAGTATTTATAGGTCCCTCTAGATGCAAAATGTTCTAAGAAGCAAACATACAGGATCTGTTGAATATTTAACAAAATATTGTAATAAGTTTGTGTGTTTCTGTAACATGTATATCTTCTAAGCTTACAGGATCATACCGATTCCAAATGCACTGAAAGGGTTGCTGCCACAGGCCCAGGGCCCCTTCTTAGGGAGCCATCTGGAGTATTGGCATCATAATAGACCCCCTCCAATGGGATTAAATGTTCTACTCCAGGAAAACGTTTTTTTTTTTTTTTGTTCCTGATATATATTTATTAACTCATAGCCCAGGGCCCAATTACACCTGATACCATCTGGAATTATTGGATTTCAAGGTAACTTTCCTAGTTGAGGAGATGGGTTTTGCAGCCACAAGCCCAGGGCTATCATTACGTTACGGCGCCTATATACCACTGGGGGCTCCCTGCCGTCAGTCATTGACAGATATGGTGTTCGTACAGAGGGAGCATTATCAAATGTTTTCCGCAGACGTGAGAAAAACTAACGAACGTTCTCAATATTGCATCTTGAATGAAAAACAAAAAGTTTGTATGGTTTCTGAAGTACTGTATAATCTTCCCCACAGTTTTCTGAAAAAAGGATACCGTTTCCAAGATGCTACTGTAAAAAAATAGAATTTTTGTAAATTTTTATAGGAAGAGAGTCAACTACAGCCAAAAGACACCTGGTCCTGGGGGAGCCCCACTAAAGAATGCCTGGTAATGAGGAGGAGTTTGGGAGTTTGCTGCCACAGGCCCAGGGGCCCTTGTTCAGGGAGCCATCTGGAGTATTGGCATCATAATAGACCCCCTCCAATGGGAGGAGAGGTTCTACTCCAGGAACTTCCTAGTGCCAAGGCAGGATGGTGGCCTAACCACAGACAGATTATCGACCTCAGACAGGTCAACCGGTATCTGTAGCCAAAGGAGGTTCAAAATGTTGACGATCAGACAACAGCCGTTGCAGGTCAGGGCCTCTTTTTTACATTAAGTGTGTACTTCCATCTGATACGGCCTCACAACATGCAGCCATGCCCGACACGGAAACACCTTAGGCTTCTCCGGGCTCTCCAAAGCACGTACGGGAGAGGCCATTTCTCACCCAACCTTCGGACGGACGCCATTGTAGGCTAGGATGGGTTGATCCGTTATCTTACCGGTCCTCAACATGGATGCCCCGATCTCCGCACTTGGCCACGTTGAGTCTTTGTTCAGAACCTTCCCTTCAGTCCAACATGTTTATAGTGTTTGAGTTAACCTCGTTTTCACACTGGCAAATTTGGGATTTGCCTAATTACAGCAGGTCCAGTACCAAGACCAACAAGATGTTTTTTACCTCACGATGACGATTCAAACAAAAGCTCCAGAATATTATGTTTTCACGAACTGGGAATGGTTCTAGACTAAATAAACTATGATTTGAGCAAAAACCCTCTTAGTTCATTTCATTGTTAAACTGTGCCCTGTCAAGTGAGAGGAGTTCCGTGTGCTCAGCCTTGCGGGCCTTGGAGACTGGGAAGACTTCTCTGTACTTTGCTCCATTAATTTTCCCTTCTATCCTGACACGTGCCCCAGTCCCTGCCGTTGAGAAACATCTCCATAACATGATGCTGCCACCATCATGGTTCACAGTAGGGATGGTGTTCTTTGGGTGATGCGCTGTATTGGGTTTGTGCCAAAAAACGCTTTGCATTTAGGCCAAAAAATTCCATTTTAGTTTTGTCAGACCACAAAACCTTTTGCCACATAGCTACAGAATCTCCTGAGTGTTTTTTTTGCATACTTCAAATGGGATTCAAGGTGGGCTTTCTTGAGTAATGACTTCCTTCTTGCCACCCTACCATACAGGCCAGATTTGTGGAGTACTTGGGATATTGTTGTCACATGCACACTTTGACCAGTCTTGGCCATAAGTCTGTAGCTCTTGCAAAGTTTCCATTAGCCTCTTGGTAGCCTGCCTGATCAGTCTCCTTTTTGCTCGGTCAGCCAGTTTGGAGGGACGGCCTGATCTAGGCAGGGTCTTGGTGGTGCCACACACCTTCCACTTCTTAATAATTATCTTTACCGTGCTCCAAGGAATATTCAAGGCCTTTGATATTATTTATAGCCATGCCCTGATCTGTGCCTTTCAACAACTTTGTCCCGGAGCTCTTTTGAACGCCCCTTGGTGCTAATGGTTGAGTCTTTGCTTTGAAATGCACTAACAAGCAGAGGGAACCTACAGGAACTGCTGAATTTATCCTGAAATCATGTGAATCACTATAGTTTAACACAGGTGGAGACCACTTACCTTGGTGTGTATTTTTGAAGGTGATTGGTTACACCTGAGCAAATTTAGGATTGCTATTACAAGCAGGGTGGAAACTTATCCAACCAAGCTATTTCAGTTTTTATTTTAAATAAATTTCCTACAAATTTCCAGAATATTTTTTTCACTTGGAAGTTGTGGGGTAAGATGTGCAGATAAATGAAAAAAAAAAAAAAAAAAAAAAACTATTTTAATGCATTTTAACTCCAGGCTATAAGGCAACAGAAGATGAAAATTTTGAAAGGGGGTGTAGACTTTCTGTAGGAACTTTATATATATATATATTTTTCTAGATTTACAATGCGCATTTCTGAAGAAAACCCTGCAATAAGTGTTTTGTTGAGAAACAAAGCCCTGGACAGTTGTATATGTTGACTAACAGAAACCAGAAAAAAATGTCATTGTTATTATGTGCTGGATAAGCAAAATACGTGATGATTCTGGATAAGCTGTTGAGGAAAGCCATAACCTAATTTTGAGCTTTCAGACTCACCTCACTTGTGAAATATCATTGGAGTACCCTCTAGAAGATTGTGTCCTCTATTTAGCTAATAGCCTCAGCTTCAGCCTAAGAATCCTGACATCTTCAGCGTTTCAGGGTTTCACAGTCTGGGATCTGTGTGGAGCCTGAGGTACACAGAAGTTGAAAGCAGCTGAAAGGCTTTCTCATTGAGTTCCTGCTTGGTAAACTAGTGTCATTTGTTTTGGAGAGAAAGGGGGCTGTGAGAGGGGATTGTAAAGTTTGCTGTGAGTTTGAGAGAGAAATTACAAAGTTGCAAAGAATTTAAGGGTCACAAATGTGTATTAAAATCCTTCTTATTCGTAATATCAGTACTATATCATGAACAATTAAAAACTCTTTATTAATTAGGATAGTCCCTAAAGTGTACCCTTATAAAGCCTCAATTCATTCAGTTTACCTCCAGGCTAAACCCAACTGTGTTCATCCTCGCTGCTGTGTAATTTACTGCTTATTCTGTTTTGTGCTGTTTTTTTCTTCCTGGCAGTGAGAGAGTTAAGGCCTTTAGCGATGTATCATGTCATGAACTTGGACTCCAGCAGTGACTCTGCAAAGCTGGCTTCCCCAAAGGGAAGTGGTGTAATAGCAGTGTTCATTTATTATTAATAACGCTGTCCTTACTAAGTGTAGCCCACTCAGCTATCTGCCCTACTTCCCTGCTTGCTCTTCCTCTCTCGTTCTCTGTGTCTCTCGCTCTACTGCCTCTCATTCAACTGTTGTTTCTCCTCCACACCCACTTTACTTTTTCTCATGACCCCTCTTTTCCTCATTCCCTTTCCATTTCTCTCTCATAGCTTTCTAACACACTGATGAAGGCACTAGCCAAAACATTGGCCTGCAGTACTTTGCTTTTCTTTTGACATTAGCTTTCCTTTATAGCCTGTCTCCCCCTAGTTTATCCTTTTCTGTGCTATAGGATCACAACATACACCAGTCCTTCTATCTTCTTGTGTCTTTTCCCCCTTACTGCTTTTGAACTTAGTGTAATTGATCAGCAAATCTCCTCTCCTCCCCCTTCCTCATCCTTTCACTCAAGTTAGTGGAGGTACAACATCTCTCCATGTGCCTCTTTCCCTGTCTCTCTGTCTCCACTCCACATTATTCTCTGTATCCTCTTTTGCTGTGTCTTGTTTATCCTTGTGATAAACATGAACCACACACACAGACCTGTCCTTGTCCCTTGCTATCTCTGCCTCCTCTTCTTCTTTCATTGTTCTCTCCCTCCACTCTTCTACTATACCACATTAAACCAGGAGCCTTATTTTTCACTGTGCTGTAATGCTAAGGCATGACTTTTCTAATTTAGCACATGTCAAAAAATTATGCTGTAATTGCACCTGTTTCATAGTTACTTTTCAGTCTCAGGAGGCAGCGTGAACCAGTGATTAAAGCCCTAGGCTTGTACTCAGAAGGTCACAGATTCAAATCCCACGTCTACCACTGACTCACTCCCTTTGTGACCCTGAGCAAGTCACTTAACCTCCTTGTGCTCCATCCTGCGGATGAGCTGCTAAATCAGTGTACTATTGTAAGTGACTCTGCATATAATGCACAGTTCACAGTCTACCTCTGTAAAGCACTTTGTGATGGTGGTACACTATGAAAGGCGCTATATAAACAATAAAGCTATATATTATATTATGCCCTTAATCAGGGATCTTTAGGGTATTTAACTTAACGGTACATTTTATGTTACAATATTAAGCTAACAGCAAGCTACTTCTACTGTTATAAAGCCTAAAACCTTAAAATGTTTCACAATAGAAAATTACCACAGATGCTTGTAGTGATCTTCATGCCTTTTTCTGTACATCTGATTTCTCTGAGAGTGCTCCATTTTAATGACAAAAATACTATTCTAAATATGTTCAAGAATGAGGCCTAAAGGGGGCAACCGAGTTGCAGAGCAAGATGTCATTGCAATTGCAGTTCTGACACAACAGGAGAGAAAGAATAGATGAGGGTGGGCCCTCGCCTTTGCAGTCACAGTAATTGGAATTGTTTGCATTAGTTGACTGCATAGCAACTAAATTCTAATGGTATTATATAGAGCAGGTATGGCCAAGGTGTACATTTATATACCCAGGATATCCACAGGATCTCATACTTTCAATGCTATATAATGTAATACCAAGTTTAATGACTTTCTGATGAGTGGTTTTCCAGATCTATGCAAAAAGTGTAAGTGTGACAATTAGATGGACAGAGTGGAAATGCATTAAATGGAAAAGATCGTGGTGGCAATGAGCCTGACAAATCTCTATGAATAAATATGTCAATGTGAGTTGCTACACTTTGTTTGGGATTTAGCTGCTCTCTTCGATTCCTCATGAGCTTTGTTCTTCTCTCTCCCACCTTTCCCAGCTTTCACATTTAGCCTTTGTCCCACTGGCCTGCAGCAGCACACCATGACCAATGTCTAATTGCATCTCTATCGACACGTCTTGCTCTTTTTTCTGTAAATGACACTGAATAGTCTTTCTCCCTTCCCCATCCTCTTTTTCTTCTCCTGAATCCAGGACAGATCGATTAAGATGCAGTCTATTTTCTTTTCTGGTTGCTGATAAATATTTGATGCTCACATCTGGCATTGGTGACTGGCCTTGACTACATGGGTGGATGTGGGGCATGGGGTAGTTTGTGGGAGTGGGGTGATGTCAGGTTTAGTTTTTTAGTTTTTTTTTTTTTTTGTGTGATTGGTGCCCGTGCATATACTGTCTCTTGTTTTGTTTTGTTTTTTTATCAATGAAATCCCAGAGTTCAACAGATCAAGAGATGAGTCATTCAATGATTTAATTACTGTCTGTCAATACTTTTTAATGATCAAGGTCATCTTCACTCCATCTAGACAGCCTTTAACCCTATTAAACTAGCTTTACATTCAGGATTGAAGTATAAGGAAATTCCTGTTTTCTTTTCTTTTATGGAGTAGATGGAATCCTTTAACCTCTTGGTAGCCAAGTAAAGTGAAGATCCAAACCTTATCCAGTTTATTTTTTGTATTTTTTGTATTTTTATTTTTATTTTTGATGAATTTAACTCACTTTAAGGTTACTTAGAAATATCAATAGCAGGGTTGGTCTGTTTGATTTAGTATGAAAGTACAGTACAGGTACAAAGAGGTGTACATTCCAATGGTCTACAAATCCAGCTAAGAACTTCTATACCGGGAATCTATGAATTATCTCAAGAACAATGCTGTAGTAACACTATAATTATTTATCATAATTATGTATTGTTACTGACCATTTTATTATTAATACATTCAGTAACATTTATTTTACAAACAGAATAATTAGAAAATTCACATATATAATATATATATATATATATATATATATATATATGCAATAAGGATTTCAGTAATTTTTCAAGGTATGTGTCATTGAGAGGCGGATAATTTCCAGAATGGTCTTTTTGTGTTTTTCTGTGACGTTTACAAACCAGCTTTTTATCAACTTCACTGTTTCAGCCCAAGTCACTCATATTAAAGACGGGTTGAGATTATAAAGATATATATATATATATATATATATATATATATATATATATATATATATATATATTATATATATATAATATATCTATAGTAAAATAGTGTATCACAACGCTTGTTATTAGAGGTGCAAGCCAACATAAGGCAATTTATAAATTAGAAAAAGGAAGATCCAAATACTTTTATCATTGCTGGCAGACTTATTGCTTGATGGTTGATCTTTTTTTTTTTTTTTTTTTTTTTTTTTTTTTAATGCACATGGCTTCTGTTTTATGAAATTCAGGAAAATGGGCCAGTGTGCCAAAAAAGTTGAAAATGAATTTACAAACCATTTTTTAAAGAACATAACTACTAACTAATCCTAACTTTCCCGCAGCACGTCATATTTGTTGTACAGTCAGAAAGTAACGTTTAACCTTGTTTGGCGTCAGTTTCCTAGACTTGCAGATAAAACAGTAGCTTTATTTGTCGTGAATTCAACATTTTGATTACATCATATCCAGAATCACTGTAAGATGTCCCGGTCGACACCCAGATATGCGATCGAATTGTCTAAATTTTTTTTTTGGGGGAACTGATGCGTTCAGGTCAAAAATGCCGTTTAATCTTTCTAGGAGTCGCTGGTATCACACAGCAAGATTGACGCCGACTTGGGAGGTGCTGGGAGCGACAACGCTCTATATAGGATTGTTATTATTTTGTACTATGAATATTGTTTTAATAGTGTTTATTATTAGGATTAGGGTGGAAATTCCGAATAGTTTCCTATTTGAATACACAGGGTGCAACATTTTTGTGTATTTGATTACCCGAACTCTGGTCCCTTACGCTACCAATAATAAAAGGCAGATGCGTTTGCACAAGCAGACAGCCTAACAGTGTAAGCCAGTAAAGTTTAGCCGGGTTCACAAAGTGTTAAAACAATGCCCAAGAGGAGATTTCTTCTTTTAATACCCTATTTCTTAGCCACAAGTTTTTCCTTTTGTTTACTGAATTAAAATAGGAACGTCACAGAGCGTATCTCTTCCAATTAAAGCAACAGTAGCATAATATTGCGCAAACCACCAGATAATAATTTTTGCTGTAATGTATTCAGAATAAAATAACACCTATCATATAGCAACCTCAATATTCTACATCTGTTGAGTTCTAACAAATAATTATTTATATTTATAAAATAATCTAATAGTGTAAATATTGTAACCTGGCCAAAACAATAGAAAAATCATTCCAACATTACAATAGTTTAACACTGCTAATTACAACTAGCTATCAAATTTCGACATCAGATGAATCTAAGTCAAGTTATTTTGTTTATTAAGTAACCCGTAAATAATTAAAAACAAGGATACCTGCTTGTACTTTTAGCACTTGCTATATACATTATTTTCTTTCAGTTCGTACATTCAAAGTTTGCCAGTACCATGCCTGGCTAACAACAGCTGCAGAAGCTGCTGTGTACAGCCATTACAGGGGAACTCATGCAGGGATCTTTAACATTAGCTAAACACAAGGCAATGAAATTGGCAACATTTTCAAACAGAATACGATTACTGTAGAATGTTGCTATTACAAGCATTGCATAATTAATTAGGGTCCTTACGTTTAATATGCAAGTAACAACGGGTTTAAGACTGACATAATAAGTGTCAACATTAAAAAAAAAGAAAAGAATGACGCATGAGGCGTTTGCTTCTACTAGTAGCTAATGTGTAAGGATTTTTTTTTTGTGTACTCGAATATGAATGTACTATTCAAATTTTTTTTTTTCGTGTAATTGTGTATTTGATTACACTGACCCTAATTAGGATTATTATATTTAATTAGTACATTCAATTACACCTGCAACAGATAGTCACTCTTGAATATTTTTAAAATACAGCATGTTCCCTGTGGTATATAGCATAGTCCAACTGCTCCCTCTTTGTATCCCCAGCACAGTCCACCACTGTTCCCTCTTCTGTATCCCCAGCACAGTCCACCACTGTTCCCTCTTCTGTATCCCCAGCACGGTCCACCACTGTTCCCTCTTCTGTATCCCCAGCACAGTCCACCACTGTTCCCTCTTGTGTATCCCCAGCACAGTCCACCACTGTTCCCTCTTCTGTATCCCCAGCACAGTCCACCACTGTTCCCTCTTGTGTATCCCCAGCACAGTCCACCACTGTTCCCTCTTGTGTATCCCCAGCACAGTCCACCACTGTTCCCTCTTGTGTATCCCCAGCACAGTCCACCACTGTTCCCTCTTCTGTATCCCCAGCACAGTCCACCACTGTTCCCTCTTCTGTATCCCCAGCACAGTCCACCACTGTTCCCTCTTGTGTATCCCCAGCACAGTCCACCACTGTTCCCTCTTGTGTATCCCCAGCACAGTCCACCACTGTTCCCTCTTGTGTATCGCCAGCACAGTCCACCACTGTTCCCTCTTGTGTATCCCCAGCACAGTCCACCACTGTTCCCTCTTGTGTATCCCCAGCACAGTCCACCACTGTTCCCTCTTGTGTATCCCCAGCACAGTCCACCACTGTTCCCTCTTGTGTATCCCCAGCACAGTCCACCACTGTTCCCTCTTCTGTATCCCCAGCACAGTCCACCACTGTTCCCTCTTCTGTATCCCCAGCACAGTCCACCACTGTTCCCTCTTCTGTATCCCCAGCACAGTCCACCACTGTTCCCTCTTGTGTATCCCCAGCACAGTCCACCACTGTTCCCTCTTCTGTATCCCCAGCACAGTCCACCACTGTTCCCTCTTGTGTATTGCCAGCACAGTCCACCACTGTTCCCTCTTGTGTATCCCCAGCACAGTCCACCACTGTTCCCTCTTCTGTATCCCCAGCACAGTCCACAGTCGAGCATGTTCCTGTGATTGAGAGGAGTAACCACTGGCCCAGCCAGCTTGTTTATTTTCGTTAGATTTTTGTAATGATCCCGTGGCAGTGGGCAAGAAGTTCATTGACACAACAGTTATTGCTCAGATTAATATTTTAATAACAGTGATGTGATGCATTCCAGTATGGATTAAATGAGCCAGGTTATTGATTGCAGAAGTGACTGTAAGCAGTCTGCCTATGCAGTCCACGGTGTGAAATATAACAGCACAGGCCGCTAAGGCCTCACCTCCCATGGGGCTTGGCTGCTTCGTTTTCTTTTTTTCTTCAAAGACCACAAAAAGCCTTGTGAGAGCTATTTAAAAATCTTTAAAAGGACACACTTTGCAAAGCCCACAATGCAAATGTGCTATTTTATTAGCCAGGAAATGTCTAATAATTTAATAGAGAGGCTGCTTGAAGATTACTAATTGAATAGTAGCACTAAAGAAGGTCACAGTCGCTACTGAAACATCTGTTTTGTTTTTTGCAGTAATGCACTTTATCTTGTTAGTTGTCTACCTGTTAATAAATGTGTGTGTTTTGGCAATCAAATGATGAGTTAGTCTTGGATCTTTATCTATATCCATTGAGAATTTCCCATGGCAATTTGTATTTAATGTAATATATTATATTACATTAAATTATGTGTAAATATAAACATTATTGTATTAAATTAAATGAATGTTAGGATGTTTCGAGTGGAGATATCTTTACTGGATGTGGGCCTGTAGTGTTTAATGACTTAACAAGATCTAGTCATTCAAAAAGAATGTAGCAGGGGTTATCCTGAAAAGTTATAAAATGAATTAGTATGGTTCTAGAGTAACTACCAATTTGGCTAGTATAGCTACACATATTGACAAACATGCAGAATGTTAGGTTATGAACTGTGAGATAATGGACTACAGTACATGTGCTTTTTGTTTTTTTTCAATATCTCCTACTATGGGTCATAAATAGTTTATGGAAATACAGCAGCAGTTGTTCTCCAGGCTGTAATTGTGTTGGTATTGAGCTCCTAGAAACTCACTCCCATGTGTATATGGTTGTTTGGTCCAGAATGCCCTTGAATGAGCACGGATTGCTCTGATTCCACATGGCTGGGCAGTAGTACACGGAAGCGACAAATTTAAAAGCACACTGACGGGCTGAAGTGTACTGTAATGTTAGAAGAAGAAAGGTTCTGAGAAACTCTTAATTTTTTTAAATACCCCACTGTGGCAGGAAATGGCTTTGAGGTGATGTCAGGCCAAAATGAGGAAGCACATAGGTATGCATGGTGCAATGGCACATGTGCTGTTTATTTTCAATAGCACAAAAATAAATGAAATATTTAAACAAAGAACACTTGCTCACAGAGCAGAAAAGTAAAAGGTTTAACAAAACAGATAACAAACAAAAATAGGTCAGGCTGGGCAATCACCTTCACTGTTCCTATAAATTGTTTTTAAATTAATCTCTACTGTCGCTCTGCCGTTCTCCGCTTCCGAACATCCACACCGAGCAGGGAAAACTGCAGTGTTTTTATACAGATGAGCATCTCCCTATTAGCAACAAATTAATCACTTAATTAATTTGGGAGATGGCCACCTTCTGCACAGGTTTTTAATGTGGCTGGGGCTTCCCATCCACGCTGCAAAACATACTAAAACAATAACAAAACAAAATTTATGGCCACGCCATCATATATACAAATACATGCATAAATCATAAACAAACCACACAGATTTCGTCGTCATTTACATATATATAAAAGAATAAATAAATGATAATATGAACACAAAATAACATGGTACAGAGGTGGAGGGGGAAACCCTGTTCTAAAAATAAACAAACTGAACATTTAAGCAGGGCTTTCCTACCACCCTGCTACACCCATATTTTATATCCCAGCCAATATATATATATATATATATATATATATATATATATATATATATATATATATATATATATATATAATATATATATATATATATATAGAAACACCTGCAGTCATTGGAACATATGTTCAAAGCAGTCTATAATTTAAACTCCAGTCTATAATTTACAGGTTCACTGTAGCCTGTTGCAGTATCAGTGAAGACTACACACTTTGATACTCTCTCTTCGTTTGGAACACAACAATTTCATATGAGTCTTTCAGTACCGTTGTTGTCCAATAATAAAATAATAAGCATTTCACTGCCAAATAGTTTTAACTGTGTAAAATGTGATACAGATCTGTTCACTTCATGTTTACAAACTATTCCATCAGAATAGTAAACTGTGATTTGGAGTGCGTATTTGTCAAAAGGCCCTTTCTGGAATTGTTAGCCATGCATCAAAAGTTGCAAAATGATCAGTACAGGGCCTTTGCTGTGAGTGTAATGCATTGTTAGTGTATGAGTGTGTTTTTAAGTGTTTTCTAAGAATCTGTGCATCTACGTGTGAGTGCAGAGAGGGTGTATAATTAAATAATAAGGTGTGAGCTGGAACAAAAGTACAGCGAGCGTCATCCCTCTCTCAGGAGCCTGACAAAAAGAGTGGATGGCATGTGAAAGAAGCTGGTATTAGACATAAAAATGATATGCTGCCTGGAGGAGCTATCACTGTGTGTGTGTGTGTGTGTGTGTGTGTGTGTGTGTGTGTGTGTCTGTGTGTAAGCAGGGGTGGATGTTTTATCCAAACAGAGCAATTACGTGAAAGTGAAAAATGGAAGCAAGTGAATTCTATCACCACCTTCCTGAGTATTCGAACCTCTCCTGCTTCCCTCCAAGTGCTCACAATTAACTTTCAGTTTTACTCCACCTCCCTTTCACAACTAATTTAATCTGAATTACATTTTTAATTGCCTTTGATAGTTTAGGTATCTGAATTGTTGTGACATTAGGATTATTGATGTAAAGTTTGTAAAAAGCCACTTAGGTACAACCATGATCCTTAGAAAAACCTCAAACATGAATGAGGCTTAGTGCGTGTGCATACTCATTAGTTGTATTTAAAGTTTTGTTGGGTTTTTTTTGCATGTCAGTCCAGCATGAACTGAGCTGTGAAAAAAAAATCCCAAAGATGTACTGTACAGCTTTACAAAGACCACACTGTGAGATCTGGGCTTTGTGAAAATGTTCTGTATCAGACCAAGCTAATCTTTACATAATGCTAGCAAAGTGGCAACTGTAGTACTAACAGTGGTACAGCATACTTAAGGGGCAGGACGTGGGGAAAAAAGGCAGGGCACTAGAAAAATGCTGAGTGGAACAGCCTTCTGTTTTACCTAGAGTGAACACTAACCATATCTAGCAATTTAGGGGTGCATCTGCAATTTAACACTTATTGCTGCTAAAAATATGGCCGTACTCAGCAAACAGAGAGTACAGCTGGAGCTGCAATTCTGCAGACATGCATTGGTTAAATGAATACAGATAAAAACTGACAAACGGCAATTTGAATATGAGTATGCAGCCACCCCTCAAAGAGTGTAGTGGGGATTATTTTTTATTATTTTTTTTTGTCAGCGCAAAAAGAATTTACAAAATAATAAATTCCATTTTGGCAGATGGTAATTTGATAGTTATTAAAGAAGAGGCACTCTTTCATTTATATTGAATTTATTTATTTTTATTTATTTATTTATTTTACAAAACAAACAAACAAAAAAAAACCTGCATAATAACACGTATGGGAGGTCAATGCCAAGTGAAATTTCCATCCAACACTTAGGGGTTGTCAGCAAGCCAGCAATGATGTATCAACATGTAAGACAGCTTATACTTTATCAGCATCGGCGTTCATTATAGATGCCGTTGTTGACAGTTTTTAGAGGAAAGAACGTTGAAGTCTTTTTTATGCTCCCGGCACACAATCCCCTGTCCCCTTTTGAATGTGTATTTTTGGTTCTGGTCACCAGGGGTAGTGGTGGAATGGTAGCTTCTGACTAAGATCGATAGTTCGATAAGAAATGGTAGTTGTGACTGGAACAGTAGAAGAGCGAATGCTGGCTGGGGGAGAGGGCCAGGCAATTGCATTGTGTGTCTGGTGATTAGTTTATCTCCTTACCCTCATCCTTCTGGAAATCTGTGTTCCCTGAGCCTTGTATGGGGTGCCAAGAAGGCAATATATCAACTTTGAGATATAGATATATACACACACACACACATATCAATGTTTGATATATATGGATTGATATTTTTATATATTAAAGTTGATATTGCCTGTTTGGCACCCCATAGCCTTGACTCTGGAAGAGAGCAGGGAAGCAGGTAAATCATTTATTATAGGTTGTTGTTGTTTTGAGCTGAATCCTGTTTGAACTTTTTCTTTCCATCGTATGTGTATAGACTGTTTCCTCCCTTTGAAAAATAAAATAGGGCAACTTATTAAAATCACTGAATAATATAACATGCTGATAATGAAACTAAAGCACAGGCTTTTCATGATTCTGTATTGTCGATACTAACAGATAGGAGCTGCAGTTGGGGTAATAGTAAAACTTTTTGCGTTAGGTAATTACACGTTAGATTTTTAATGGGAGTAATAATATTACAGTACTTTCCAAAAAAAATAAACAAGTTTGTCTAGTTACTCAAAATTCTCTGTTATGTGCCTACGTTGGTGGTCTTTTATTTTTTATTTTTTTAAACCAAAGTACATTTGAGTTCAGAGCACTGTAAATGTGAACTTCTCTTTATTGTATTTACAGTCAGCACCACAGCTGTCAAACCGGAAACACTAACAACTTGACTTATGGCAATCCCTGAAGACGTAACTGCTACTTTTCTTTGACACATGGAAACCCTGATCACATGTTTCATTGCATGCGCACAATCAGGATTAACAGGCTTGAGTACAGAGTTTAATAAAGGCAAAACAGAGATCCTAACATGTACAGAAAAAATACTTCATTAACTTAACCACCTTCTGATGTGATACAGCAAGGACTGTTTAGACTTGTAAACAACACGTTTAAAATAATGACTGAATGTATGCTTTGAAAAACTCAGACTGCAGTATAATTGATGTGTATCTACAAAATACATGTGTATCTATTACGTTAAGTAATTTATCTAACACAATGTTTTATATACATTGTCAGTTTTTTCCTTACTAATGCTCACTATTCTTTTATAAAAATTTAATTTTCACACCTTATGACTTGCGCAAAGTCGCATGTATTGTGATGATTACAATTTACCTTTTGCTACATCCAGTCAATTATTAAGAGTTGTTTGCTTATTATACTACAAAGATTTTAAAAACCTAAAATTACCAGACATAAAGTTACATAGTAAATAAGTCACAACAACTGTTTCGCAGGACAAGAGAAAGAAATATAACGAGTACTATAACGAGTAATATAATGCGCTACTTTTTTTATTAATAAGGACATTATATAAGTAACTTTTTTCAGTATCGTGCTTGTGACAAGGATGGTGAGTGATGGGTGAAAGAGTGAATGTCCAAACAGTGACTGTGGTTTCAAAACTCATATATATTTTTTTTTTTATATTTACAAATAATATTTATAAATAATAATTGCAGTAATTCACCCCTCTACCATCAATGTTATCGGGTGAAAAAAGGGTACAGTCCCGAATAATAAATAAAAGCACATAACATGTAATCCAGCACAGAACTGTGCTTCCTGTTCCCTCTGTGCTAGAAACCGTGCTCTGGTGTTCAAGGGGTCTGTGGTGCTGGCTCTGATGCTAGATGTGCTGTGCTGTGCTGTGCTGTCAGGAAAGTGCAGGGGTTGTGCTGGTTCTGGTGCTGCAGCTCTGCTCTCAGTCCTCTAAAACGAAAGTAATCAAAGCACACAGTGCTCTGGCGCGTTATGTCACTGCCAGCGTAAGAGGCCATTCTTACATAGCTGCAAGCCCTTTGTAGTGCCAAACTCCTCCCCATGATCAGCCCGGCGCCATGCTCTATCCAATCGCTGCGCGGCCCACAGCTGATCACAATGGATTTGTTTAGCCTGATTGCAGCTAATCCCTTTCTCAAAGATGGACGATTTCCGGTTTTGCCTCGCCATTGAGTTGGGCCATCTCTGGGAAAACGCACCGCCAACCTTACCAAGTGTCCTTCCTGGTTGGGAGGTAAGAACACATCTTAGATTCCTTCTCTCCCCTTCCCAATGCCCAAAACCGGAGTCTGCTGGCATCTTCTCAAATTCAAGCACAATCACCTCACCCCCTCCCTCACCCCAAGCGTCAACACTCACAACTGGCTCCTAAGAGGTGAATTGAAACCTACATGTGCCAAAACTCATTTCACATACATGGCCAACTGATATCTTTGGCATTGAGCTATTAAAAGCTGTAACTAAAATCAAGTCTGGAAAGCTTTGTATCCATTAGTTGTTGTGTTGGCAAACCCAGAATGGATGCTTTATTGTATTTTGAATACTTGTGACAGGTGCCCATATGTGCAAGATCCTTCATGTCAGACTGCTGGCACTGTTCTGTCTGGTCCATGTGAACTACTGCAGACTCTGCACCAAGTGTCTGAATGAACAACACACACTGCTGTGGTTTTCTTCAGTCCTCATTTTGTTCAATTAATAAACAACAATGGTTTTGTTTTTGAAAAAAATGGTCACAGATTAATAATGATAAATCTACTGATTTTTAACATAACAAGCTATACCCCCTTAAGAATTGACGTGGCATACAAAAAGTCTTTTTTGGAGAATTTGTGCACTTCATGTTAATATACCTGTGACCATAGAACCAATAACCAGGTTTTTAAAAAGCTGTATTTATTTACATTCTCTCTCTCTCTCTCTCTCTCTCTCTCTCTCTCTCTCTCTCTCTCTCTCTCTCTCTCTCTCTCTCTATATATATATATATATATATATATATATATATATATATATATATATATATATATATATATATATATATATATATATATATATATATAAAATGTAACCTGACTGTGCAGCATCGGGTGGCCACTGGTTGACTTTGTGTAGTTATCCTATTTTTGTATTGTGTTTTCTAATCAGTACAGTACTTTGCTTTGTGTTGTGTTAGTCCCTTTTACCTTTCCTTCTTCTCACCGCCTCCATCCGTTCTCTTCACCCAATCGAGAGGCCACTCAGAACCAGTTTATTAATTACACAATAACAAAACCAAACAAAACAGGAGACGGGTCGGCACACAACCCAAACACTGAGTCCTCTTGCTTTGGATACAACTGTGCCTCAATAAAAATAAACACTGATAAAGCCTGTTGTCATAAACTAATGAATGCACACATGTTCACTTATTTTCCTGACTGACCATATATAATATGAAAGGGGAGGGGGAAACCATTGTGTCTGCCTAAATTCAGAGAGGTACCTCACAATGTTTACTGGGGAGCGACAGCTTCAGCAAGAGAGCGAGACTTCCAGCATGCAGCACCTTATACTAGCCTGAAACTTTGCCCTAAGAAACCCATAACCTGTAACTTTTGGTTCCTCTGTAGTACACTGCCATTGGGACTTAGAGTTGTTAAATGTATGTGGATAAGGCAGCTACTGCAGGTACACTATTCCTTTATTACACCCTTCCCCATGAACTGGCGAAACACACCCCAGTTGTTGGTCCTTCTTCTTTCGAAAGCGCGACATGGTTTTGCTGCTCTCATTTTTCTTTTTCCATTCTCCCCACAGCTTTCAGCCATGAGCTAACAGCCCCTCCCTCATTGGCCCACCAGGGGATAGATCTATTAATCTATATAGATATATATATAATATTATAATGATATATATATATATATATATATATATATATATATATATATATATATATATATATATATAATATATATATATATAAAATATATAGTCAAAAGTTTACATACCCAAATAAAAATTTATAATTTCTAGAAATTTCTCAAAAATAAAGTATTGTAAAGTATATAGTATTGTCTACAAGTTGCTAGAAATTATAATATGATGCAGAACCTGATTCTAGAAAGGTCTAGAAAATGTTGGATTGTAGGTGAACATAAGTAGAGAGTATAAAAGGGTTAGGCATAGGTTAATTGCTGTCATTACCAATATGTCAATATGGGAAAAAGTAAAGAGCTATCTGAAGACCTTAGACAGAAAATGATTTAGAGTCATAAAACTGTCATAAAAGCATTAGAGTATCCCAATTTCAACTATTGTTTTATATTACCAAGAAGTACAAGACTCAAAGTGAATTGTCTGCAAGTGGGCCTGGGGTTTCCATGTCAACCACAGGTCGAAAATTACATGGTGCAGGTCTCAATGGTCGCAGGCCAAGGAAAAATCCACTCTTAGGAAAACGATGATTGATGGGTATTAGTTCTGGTCTAAGGTTTTGTGAAGTGATGAAACAAAATCAAGCTCTTTGGTCTCGCTGATAGTTGTAACGATTGGATGAAGTCTGGTGAGGCGTAAAAAGATGAGCAACATACCTACTGTCAAGCATGGAGGTGGTAATATCCTCTAAAGGCACAGGAAATTTAGTTCCAATGTATGGTAAAATGGATTCCATGGCATACCAAAAGATATGGGCCAATCATCTGAAACCCTCCGCTTCCAAACTTTGTTTAAAGTGCAACTGGACGTTCCAACACAACAACGATCCAAAGCACACATTAAAATCTACTATAGAATGGTAAAAGAAGAATAAAATCAAGGTTCTGGAATGGCCTAATCAAAGTCCCGATCTAAATCTGACTGAGAATCTTTGGTATGAGTTGAAGAAGGCTGTGCACAAGAGAAGCCCTCGGAATTTGAATGAACTGGAACAATTTTGCATTGAAGAATGGTCAAAAATCACTAAAGAATCATGCCAAAAGCTCATTGACAGATATCCCAATCATTTAAAGTTATTATTGCTAAAGGTGCCTCAACTAGCTACTCATTTAATTTTCCTTGTCAGGGTAGAAATACTTTTGAATTAGCATTTTTGGAGTTTTGCAAAAAATAAAAAAAATAAATAAAGAAAATCTGAAATAAATAACTGTATACATCGATTTCTTGTAACTTTTTTTCCTCATCCACAAAAGCAAAATGTTTTCTACAAAAGATTTTTCCTATAATTGTTTTTTTCAATAAATTTCTAGAAATTATAAATTTCCATTGGGGTATGTAAACTTTTGACTATAACTGTGTGTGTACAGTATATACAGTGTCCATAGAAAGTCTACACTCCCTTTCAAACTTTTCACCTTTTGTTGCCTTATAGCCTGGAATTAAAATGCAATAAAATAGTTTTTTTTTCTCATTTATCTACATATCCTACCCCACAACTTCCAAGTGAAAAAAATATTAAAAATAAAAACTGAAATAGCTTGGTTGGATAAGTGTCCACCCTCCTTGTAATAGCAATCCTAAATTAGCTCAGAGAACTCCAGGACAAAGAACTCTGGGACAAAGTTGTTGAAAAGCACAGATCAGGGGATATAAAAAATATCAAAGGCCTTGAGTATCCCTTGGAGCACGGTCAAGATGATTATTAAGTGGAAGGCTGTCTCTCCGAACTGGATGACCGAGCAAGAAGGAGACTGATCAGAGAGGCTACCAAGGCCAATGGCAACTTTGCAAGAGCTACAGGCTTTTGGTCAAAGTGTGCATGTGACAACAATATCCCAAGCACTCCACAAATCTGGCCTGTATGGTAGGATGGCAAGAAGGAAGCCATTACTCAAAATGCCCACATTGAATCCTGTTTGAAGTATGCAGAAAAACACTCAGGAGATTCTGTAGGCATGTGGCAAAAAGTTTTGTGGTCTAACGAAACTAAAATGGAACTTTTTGGACTTGAAGATTGCCGCCAATCAATGCTCCCCAAGGAACTTGACAGAGCTTGAACAGTTTTGTAAAGAAAAATGGTCAAATATTGCCAAATCTACGTGTGCAAAATTGGTAGAGACCTATCCCAACAGACTCACAGCTGTAATTGCTGCCAAAGGTGCTTCCACCAAGAATGAACTCAGGGGACTGGTGACTTCTCCAATTATGATCTTTCAGTTTTGTATTTTTAATATATAATGTTTTTTCTTAATAAAAACTTTTTTCACTTTAACAGTGTGGCATATGGTGAGTAGATAATTGGAAAAAAATTATCCACCCGTGAGTAATCCTCATTTAAATGCATGAAACTCTGAGGCACTGACACAACAAAATGTGAAAAAAGTTCAAGGGGGTGTAGACTTTCTATAGGCACTCTATCTATGTAAGTGATAGTGCCCATCGATGCGGGCTCTAGAATGAAAACGACATGCTGAGAAAACATTATTATTTATGAATATAATACTTATATAATAATAATAATATAATTAATAATAATAATTTATTAATATAGCATTATTATATATAAACATTATTATTATTCTAACATATTTATTTATTGGGGTCTTACTCTTTCTTATTATAATTTATTTGGACATGTACAACTGTTGAATAGTCAGTGTAGTATTGAGTCTGACTCGAAACTTGTTGTTGGAGGCGGGGCGTCATTCAAGCAAACAGGGAGTGGATTGGCTGGTGCTGAAAGAACTGAAACAGGGCTGGCAGTTTGACTGGCTGGTTTTGAGGGAGGGTGTTGTTTGGATCCAGCTTGTGACAGAATTGTGGACCAATCGTCTCTTCCCTGTTGATTTGCTGTCCAGTAGCTGCAAATTGAGCCTTCATTACAGTGTCTTGTCTCAGACCAGCATCAGAAAGTATGTTTTTAAGTAGCTTTTAATGTTGTCAGATTAGTTGTAGATTAGGATGTTAAGGGAAAAAGACGGTCTTCGTGCATGGATTGATTTTAAAATATAATTCACAGTTAAGCACTTCAACGTTCCAGCGGGCATCTATGCAAAATAGAAGGCCGCGATATCTGGAACAGATTGGCTGTTCTCACTCAATTGTTATATATATATATATATATATATATATATATATATATATATATATATATATATATATATATATATATATAGAATATATATACCCTGTAGTACAGGAACAAGCCTTTGCTATAATAATTTAATTATTTTCCAACTGGGGTTAGCGGATCAGCACAGTTATGTTGAGTTAGTATTATCTTGTCGAGGACAGGAAGCAAATACCACTTTAATAGTTTTGTGGTTAGATTTGGAGGAGGTGCCTAGTACCACCTAATGGTAAATTTGTGAAGAACAATGACATATATCATACCTCTATATCCTGCTTTACAATAAAATGAGATAGCTAAAGATGTCAGAAGCTCAAAATAAGTTATACATTTATGATCTATTTGTTTTAGCTACAGTAATGTATTTTGTAAGTTAAAAAATATATGATAAATATGATAAAATATATGATAAAAAATCATATATGATTAGTCAGATGTGTAATTTCACTCAGAAAAATACTTTTTGGGGTGTGTTACTATTTCTTTATCCTCCATAGCATATTAAAGCGGTGTGTTCAAATAACATACCTGTAAATTTTAACTCATGAGTCTGTATCATAGCTTCTTTTCAAGTTGGCTGCTCTAGTGCACTAATAGTGTAAGGATTATTGACCACATTGTCAAACAGGTAACACAGCAATAATGACCCATGATGTGGTATGGAACGGAAAAGCCAGAGCTCTTCCTGCAGCGATTTAGAGGAGAGATCTCAAACCCCAGTGCACTAGAGCGGCCATTTTGAAAAAAAAAACTTTGAAACAGACTAAAGTTCTAAGCGTAAAAAGTTGTCAGGACGTTAACAATGAAAAGAAAAATGACAGGTGCATTATAAACAGTTGTAGCAACATGTGGGGACATGTAACGTTTTTTTTTTTTCAGAACCCTGCTACTTACTCTATAATAAGTAATAACAACAGAGGATATTGAAGCCATACAAATCACAGGACTAAAAGGTATAAGTTAGGTTGATGGGGCTGCATCTAATTAGCCTAAAACAAAAAAGGTTTAGGGAAAACTTGAATCATTGGGAACCGAGTAGACCCGGTTTAATTAGATTAAGCAGCTGCTAGGAAATGGACAATGTAACATGTTTAAGAACGGTCTGCATGGGCAGTTCTAAACAGATTACTTTCTCCTGATGTGGCCCAGGTGAAAACAGGAGCCAGTTTGTTGTCTGGAGCTGGGTGGCCTCCATTTCCCATGGCCTGCCATTAGGGATGTAAACAGTTAACTTTGCTCTCTGCTCAGCCAGCTAATACATTTTCTTTTCAGGCAGGCTGACATTATTCACTTTCTCCTCCTGTAGCTGTGTGTTAGTGCTGGGGGTTGGGAACAAAAACAACAGTTTGTGCTCAGACTCCCCTATCACAGTTGTATGATCAAAACTGTGGATGTAAGGGTAATCTTAATTAAGGGCCTTTGTGGTTGTTATTAGTGAATCATTGCTAACACTGACAAATGATAGTTATTGTACAGAGATTGCTGGAGTGGGATGTGACTAAAAGCTACAATTAGTTTCACTTCTTATTCTCTTGTGTCACCCCTACCAATGTCTGCATGCCCTCAAAGCAGCTTCGTTAAAATAACAGGAATGGCTTTCCTCTTTTCTTAGGTGAAAGTGCACAGGGGAGGGGTGTGTGTGACTCAAGTCATTTTGGTTTTCATTGTGTGGAATTCAAAGGTATTAATTTGACAGGACTGACAACTACAGCACATGCAGCAGAAAGGTAAACCTCCCTAATCTGCACATCAGTTTGCCTTAACCCCTGCCCTGAATGATCTGTCTTCTTAAGGATCTCCATAATTTTATCACCCTCATTTGTGAAATTCACAAGGAGTTACTGCAGTACTATACTTACAGTGCACCTGCACTAGTTAGAGACTGCATTGAGTGCATTAGTATTGATATTATTTTTTACACCTGATTCAGTAAATTATTTCCAGTCATGGTCTTTTGATAATATCCCAATTTCTTGAATGTTTGTGCTCAATGTCTTTGAAAAACATCTACAAAGTAATATAATTACGTTAGAAGAAGCAGAGCTTATGTTGGGGCAAGCACTTGTACGCAAGTTAAGTCCATGTGTTTGTATTGTATGCAGGTTTACTTGAAGAGAATTTTTTTTTTTTTAAATTAATTTTACTATCATAACCAGGCAGTTGTATAGTAACAGATATTTATAACACTTAACATCTCATCTCCAGTTATTTGCACTTACTGTATATTCAGCTATGGAGGCACTTAAACTCCAACATAGGAACATTGGCTAAAACCAAGAGTACAACATTTTCACTGAAAATAGGACTCAACCAGGTATAAGCCCATGAGTCTATCTGTGCGATTATATACTATGCCCATTTGTTACCATTGATGAACCAAAACTATTATTAAAAACTCTGTTTTATCCAAACTCATTTCATGTTTTTTTTACACAGTATCGATCAATTCAATCCTACTGTTATTAATCCATTGATTAAGCTTTTGCCACGGTTCATGTGCACAGAGTGTTGCAGTAGATAAAGTTTGCAATGCTCCACCCCATACTTTAACTAAAGATCTGCTGTACTTATGCTTCTACTTTGCTTTATTCATTTTTTCTAGGCTTTTGACATTTTTTGGCATACCGCACAAAACCTTATACAGAATGTGTGCCACCATAACTCTGCTGTATGAATACACTGCAATTCTGTGTTGGGTAGTCAGCTAGAACAGCAGTGTGGGATGGTTTTGTGTCGAAACTGTTTGAAGAAAGACCCTAGGCTTCCTTGAAACTTCAGGGAAGACAAAATAACAGCCTGCAAGACTTTCAGATGACTTCCATCCGTTACACATGATCTAGCTGTGACTAATGCACGGACAGCTGATGGGTATGTCGTTTGGGTGACACTTATCATCCAGACATATTCATCATGAATAAACCATATCTCATGATTGAGCGGAAAGGTAACAACATCATTCATTAATTAAGCATCAGGGATATCATTGATACAAATGGATGGAATGCATTAACATTCTATTGTACTCTCGTTACATATCTCATCATACTTTTTTATTGAACAAACACAAAGGGCACATTTTAATGCCTTCTTTTAATGTATTCTTTAAATAATTTGGTACATTGTGATATTAAGCGTGATTGGGTATTGTTTGAGGTTATGCAAATTGCACATTTGTTGTATTCTATCACAGGAAACCGTTCCACTGTTTTAAAAAAAATTAAATAAATGACATGCCAGCAATCCAATATAGAGAAAATTGAGTAATCAAAAGGCAATTACAGACACATTGACTGGGTTTATTTAGAGAAAGCTATATAAATGTAGGCCATGACTAAGACCTGTATTTTTATAACACTGAGACTGCTTATTCACAAAAACTCATGCCATTTTTTAAAATCTCATTCATTATGCTCTTCTCTGTATTATGTACTCAGAAACATGAGCCATTGCAATATTCATACCGTTTGAATTTTTTAACATACTGCTTAGATCATCAGTATACTGTAGACATCAAGGCTGATATACTAAATATTGCAATAAAACATGAAAACGTGAATTTAATGGAAGTTATTTGCAATGTACAGGTTTAGAGTGTCCTCAGAGAAATGAAAGTGATTTCAAAGGGTCGACTCAGCGAGAGAGAGATTTACTGATTGAGACAGTGCAAAACGCCTTCCATTTATCTGTACTTCACAAACGCATCCCTGGTAGGGTAGAAAAAAGGAATTTTACTACCATGTAAATAGTTTCCTACAAAGAAAGGCAGTTTATGCTAAGTGTGGCCTTTTCTAAAACTTGCTGTAAACAACGGCAGCTTCAGTAGCTGAATATTTATTGGACATGGCAGTTTAACTTGTAGGAGGCTGAGTTAAAGCAAGGCTGTGCAGGTTGAAAAGTGTGAGTGCCTGTGTGCCAGCTCCTAAAATGGCAGAGAAGGGGCAGGCTGGGCTCTGGCCAAGATTGACGAAGACAGGCAATTTATATTCTGTATTATCTGGCCAGTGGATTCCTGTGCATTATGGTGGGACCCTAATGCTTTGGAACATAAAAAGTTTAATAAAATGCAGTTGAGATTTTTGCTAATTATTATTCAACAGCGCGTGATAGTGCATGCTAATTGGAATTTTTTTAATGTTCACATTTATACAAAATACAAAAATAAAATTCTAATGACCCAGGATAACCCCTCTTGTATTTAATACAGCGGAACAAGATTGTGAATACATGCTTTATTAATTTGACTAGAATGAAGGCTATCAACCATTTGAAGAATACTTGTTGAGTTCTTATGTAACCCCTGGGAAATCAATTAATTGCACCAATTACATAAAAACAGCATGGCGTCTAGTCGAGATCTTGGGAGGAGAATATACAGTAAGGTTCAAGTTGTGTTACCCTGAATAGCCACACCCCAGTCATTACATATTTACCCATGTTTGCCCACAGGGTGCACCAGAACTATTAACCTTGAATAGTAACCATATTATGAGCCTGGAACCATGCTATCATAAAGATGTGTGTTTGTGTACCTTGGTCTCGGTGCTCTCACATGGTTTGCCCATCACCTTGGATGATTTTTGTTTAGCAGTGTCATCCTGTGGTTTAAGCTTTTGAATATACTATGGCCAAAAGTTTTGCATCAACTTGAACTTTAGGATTAAGACATAATAAAAAAAAACAAACAAACAAACAAAAAACAAAACCCAGTCAACCTACATAATGTAAATGGAAGGCATATATACAGTAAAGGGGATTGTGACTGGTGACAGAGACACAACATCCTAACTTATGCACACCAGACAGAGTCTCATTATTGTTGCCAGCTCATTATCTATATCACTGGCTCATTATCAGTCTTGCACATCCCGAAGTTAGCTTATGCATGGGAATAATTAGGAAATGGACCGGTGAAGCTGAGGAAACAGGGGGGCTTCCTTTTAATTAGCAGGATTGTGGTGCTGCGTGGCTGAAAGGAAGTGGTAAAAATGTAGCAGGTTCAAGTAATTACCCCTGATTGCATGCCCCATCTGCCATTGTGTTATCACTGCGAATGGGAATGAGTAACGAACACTTTCTACTTTTACTGTCATTGAGAAAAATAAGACGGCCTCAATTCAGACAGCAAAGATGGTGTTCTTTTGTCAACGAGCCTCGCATGTGAAGTTGTTTGACACAGGCTAACTCACTGATCTGCCAGGGCTGTGAGTTATATTACTTCAAGGTGCTTCAGAGGAACAAAGCACCACTAAAATGGGCCAAGTGTTTTGCAATATTTTCACACACAAGCAAATAATGTATGCAGTAATACTTAGTTAAACACAGAGAACCTACTCTTTGTCACAGACCCACAACTTACTTTTCGACCATATTTTGTCTGTCTGTCTGTCTGTTGATCCTCCTGAATTTATCTTGATGTTTTATTCAGTGTAGATTCAGAACCTCAAAAAAAAAAAAATGCTCTAAAATAATTTTGTTTTAAAGTTTGTCATTAAACAATGATGTTCCAGTATCAATCCATCTTTTCAAGTCTAAAGGCATTGTGTATATTGTTTCCTTAATTCCAATTCATCACAAGGTTTGCGTCTATCAAAAAATACAGTGGCCACATCTTGTTTTATAGTAAACAGTCACTCAAACTTTCCAGAGACATAGCACATACGGAAATAAAAGCATATTGAATGTTTCCACATCTTTTTTGCATGTTTGGATACTATTTCCGGAAGCTTCATTCATTCAGTAACAACATAAAACAGGAGAATAATGCAGGGTGTAAGGCTTTTCTGTATATTCTGGGAATATTATGTTGCATGGGTGGGACAGAAATAAGTAAGCACAATAATTAACAGTATTTGATTAGTATATGTTCAACCACATTAATGATAAACTTAAAGTAATAATTCACAACACTTACTTACTATACCGATGTATTTAATTTAGTTAAGGTTTTTGTGCTTAGAGACATATGTTTACTTATATTGCTGATTCAAGTTTTGCGCTTGCATACTAGCGAGTACAGAACCGTAGTTAAGTTATGTCACTTTTCAGGATTGTAGAGGGAGGCAGGATGTAGGAGAGGATTGAATCAACAGGACCAGAGTTAGTTCTGGTGCTAGTTTTTGTTTTGCAACCACCATCATACAGCTCGGTCACACAGCAGTATCTAAGATATTCTACATCGCTGGTTTCGTGAACATTAATGTTCCTATTCTAAACTGCAGTTGGACACAGGTTATGCACATTTTAACAAAACAATAGTTTAGAGGATGCAGGTTGTGAATATTATTATGTCATTTTAGGTGGGGGTTTAGGGGCTTGCCCCTGACAGACACTGTAACGTACTATACTCATAAGTGCATTGTGATTGTTCATGGCTGGCTACAACCTGCTAGTATTACTGCTGTAAATTACCACTATAAAAGCATAGCGAATCACAGTCAGCGTGAAACACAGTCAGTAAAGTACTGTAAAATACAAATCACAGTAAACAACACAAACCATGGTTAATCATGGTAAAGGCATAGTACAGGCATGCAGGTTGCAGCATCTCTAAATCAGACTGTTTATTGCTAAGGAAAGTCCCAGAGATAAAGTATCCCAGTGAGCTGGGATCAGATCAGGCAAATGTGTCTCTCCAGTTAATACACTGGAGGTATGCAGCTGATGATAGAGCAGCTTCCCTGGGCACCTTAATTCAGCCCAGTATTTTGCTTTTCGCTAAAGTCTTTGGATTTGTTTGTGATTTTTAATAACTTTTGTTGTTGCAGTAATCGAAACATATCAACATGCAGAAAGAATAAGGCAATTATTCTAGAAGTATTCCCATTGCAAAGTTTGCTTGTGTGTGTGTATGTGTGTTAACACTTGAACAAATATGACCAAACTGTATTCTGTGTACCTACACTGTTTTTCCATTTTAAACTGAGCATGTACACACTTGATCCAACCACAATAATGGACAATTACTACTCCATCCTCTGGCCATTGATGGTAGTCCTGTAATCTTGTTGTCCAACGTATTATTTTGTGGTGAATGTTTTTTCCACAGCAGCAATGTTTGTATAAATACATGTAGAATTTAAGACATTGTTTATATACAGTACGGTACAGTACTTGGGGACCCTGCCAAGGGTACAATAATCCACAAGACTTCAGACCAACTTTTTGAAGATCTTCCATTAAAAGAACAGACCAGGTCAACCCTTGCTTAGCTTTTTAGAAGTTAGGACTGTAGATAATGCTATAGCCCTTTTTAGACGCGAAACACAAAACTGTGTATTTTCCAGTTGACACAAGCATGTGTTTTTTGATACACCAGAAACATCTGACAGTTTGAAAACCCTATAGTATGGTCTGCAGTAGTTTTTGTTATATTACTGTGACTTCTTGGTTCTGTGCTCTTTAGTGATGCTTTACAGCAGCACCGGTAACTGGGCTGGCCGAGGTGTCTCATTTGATTCTTATTACAATACACTGAATGACAGTTACTTATAAGCATCTGGGTGACAGCCCATTAAATGTTTTGCTGAGATTCCTGAAGGGGAGGCCCTAGCTGAAGGCTGCTGCTCTCTCCCTGCTGTTTAAGGGTCAGAGGCCCGCTGGTGAACAGGCACTTCTCTGAATTAATGAGATGCTTAGCTGTGATTGGGAGTGAGACTACAACTCACCAGTGTTAATAATGCACCTCGGCTGCTTAATTCTCCATTTTCAGTGACTACAACTCATTCTTATCTCTCCTCATATTTAAATATACAAGGAGGGTCTCCAGGGGCCTACACCAACCATGGCAATGAAATCAAGCCTAACTCTCTGGTGTTTCTGGCAAACAGAAACAAAGAAAGACAGCAGTGCTGAAGAAACAGACAGACAACGACATCCAGGTGCGAGAGGGTTTATTGATTTGTAACAGTCCAGAGCCTGACGGCAAACAACAGTAAGCAATAATGTTGTAAAGTGGTACAGCGGCGTGTATCACTTTAGTTATAATCCCCGGGTTTGACCCGTAACCAAAAGTCCCGTTCTTTTAACACCCACACTTAAAAACAAAACACAGACACAGTTCTTTTAGTGAGTGATTTTAGTGCTTGTGGTGCGAAATACAATTGGTTGTAATAAGGGAAGTGCTGGTGTCCTGGTTTGATGCTGGCATTCAGCTACAGCTCCGGATCGTGTTAGCAGTTTTAGAAAACAAACAAAACAAACAGTTCACTAGACAAACGAACAAACAATACACGTATTTATCACCGGCTCTTCCAATCCACGGATGCCACGCCGTTTCTCGTCCGAGTAATTGAGTTTGGGTACCATAGCTCCGTCCCTTTTCTAGATGCCGACTTCCACCTAACCCTGGGAATAAACTGTTATGCCCTTTAGTCCAGGGTTCTCTGTTCCCTTTACACAGCGCCTTCGCAGGTTGGGAGGGAGATATAACACCAATAATTATTTGATCTCTGTCACAGTCTTACATCCCCATCAGGTGTCATTTGGCTCATAGGTTTAGCTGAATTGTCTCGACTTAGATTCCCCACAGCCTGCAGTGTGTACTTGCAGCATTATTAACCTGACAAAAGCCCTGTCGGATCTCTACTTTCATTTTCAAGAGACTATATTTCGACGTGTATTCATTTTGAATCCTGTTTATGGCCTCTTAAGTGGTATATCAAAAAATATTATTGGCTGGCCTGTAAAGCAATGATTTGGGCTGTAAGTGCCTTCTTTATTGTATGCAGTGAAATACTGCAGCACATTATTGAATGTGATAATAAAGGGACAAAGAATTAGAGTTATTTTGTTAACGTCTACAGTGACAGAGTTGAGAAAAGCACTATAGTCTTCTTGATGTCTCACCCTCAGTATGTCAAGGAGTGCTGATAGTGGTGTGACAGGACTGGGATTCACACAAACCACCTCACGCCAAAGAGGTCAGTTCTCCAGCACCCTGTAGAGCCTTCAGACACTGTGCTGGACCATTCACAACAGTTCCATTTAGAAAGTGGAAACAGGGAAGTATGCTTTGAATAAAAGATTGAACAGTAATTTAGACTTCCTAAAAATGGTCCTTATGTAAAGTGCTTCCAAAATACTAAGGAATTTAGAAAACTAATCTAAAATGCTACCTCAGACATCTGTTAGAGATTTTCCTGTATTCCTCAGTTAAGCTGCAGTTAAGCTGACTGCAATGTAGCTGAAATCATACATCACAGATAGGAGACCTCGATTAGCACTAGCCATGGACTTCTTTACAAGGTAACATTGGATAGTCCAAGATTAGTGCTAATCAGGCTCTATGAAAGCAGTTTATATAGTCAGTCTGATTTCATTATCAGTTTATCATTATATACTAAGAAAGCATAATATAAAATATAGATACTGCGGTCTTCTGTCTATGACTCTGTCATGAACTATACAGAGGTGGAAATGGCCACTGTCTGTTGATATCAGTTCTTTGTTGAGCTTTGTTTGAGTTTGCTGGTTCTGTTTTATACAAGAAGATTTTCAGGGCTTTTACCCCCAGTTGCAGATGATATAAAATCATTGCTAATCATTGTGCCAATTTCAAGCCAGAATCATGGCTTTTCCTGGTGCTCAGCCCTTCGCATTAGGCATTAGGATATATTCTTCTTAAAGGTATTTGTCTCAAGAACACATATCATTTTGAGCCCAATTTTAGTTTAAACTGGTTGAATATAGACAGTCATTTTTCCCCTTTTTTTTGATAAATACTCAATTGATGAAATACTTTCTTCTGGGAATTACAGTACTCTGCTGCCAGAAACAGGCTAAACTGATGGGACTTACAATACCCTTTCATATTTTAATGCAAGGTGTACACACCCTAACCCTTTCACGCTTTGGGCCGGATTCTCAGAGATATTTACTCCAAATGATCATTTTCATGTTTTTGTTTTTTGTTTTTTTCCACCCACATAGCAGAAACACAGCAAAACCAGAAATAAACAACTTAGACATTTAATTTAGGTGCTTGTGAGTAACCCAAAAAAGCTGATTACTATTTGTTTTTAGAAATGTAAATTGGGTTTTTTTCCTTTCAAACAAAAATGTGCTAATGACAATTGAGTTGAGAATTGAGAATTTTCTACTATAATATGCCATAATAAAGTTTTATAAGCAATGATTTACCATGGGGGAAACTTCCAGATTGCCGTTTATTACCTGACAGAACAGACATGGTATATCAACTGCAGCTCTGGGCTCCCCAGACCCACCCTTTTCCTCTGGGCTTGAAGCAGAGTAATCCTTTTCTTCCATTACCATATGTATCCATTGCTCTGTGCAAAAGCACTGCAACGGACAGGCCTTCCACCAGAAAACAAGGGCTGCCTTGTGGGTGAACACAGAGCAGACCCCATATTTGCATGTGTGCTACTGCTCTGCGGGGGTCAAAACTCAGACAGGATTGCACTGTCTAATGATGCATAGACTATTCTTATGATTTTTGACACAAATAGTTAATGTGAATGCATGTTTCCATGACGTCGAGCTGAAAGGAGCAACACAGTAGGACAGATGGTTTAAATCCTTGCTGGTATAGAAGAAGACACAGCGAGTATGTAATTGAACTGACAGCACCTCGGGACTAAACTGTGTGGGGTTTATTTTTAAAGACTGTTTGACTTTCATGAAATGCAAAAGTGTTGCTCTTAATCATCTAACAGCATTTTTTTACACTTTTCATATCACATCTGATTTAATATCTCTTGACTGAAGGACACTCAGGGCCCTATTTTCATACGTGACTAAATTGACTAAAGTTATGCTTTTTTTTTTTTAGGCAGGTTTAGTCAGGACTGGTATGGCCCTGATTTTCATAAATGACTATGTGTTTAATTAGGGGTTTAAGCATCTAAATCCCTTATGTTCATCTACTCTAGATGTAAATTCTCTCCTACAGGTAACATTGGATTTAGACATGTCCATGTAGGTATGATTTTCTAAACCTGTAGTCACTAATGTGCTCATTGACTAGGCAGAATATCAATTTGGATGGTAATGAGCAGGTGAGGCTCAGAATTGCCTACATTTTGTTGTTTAGATGTTTGTAATGGTCATTTGGAAAACACAAAAAAGGACATAAAACTTATTTTTCGACCGAGGAAGAAATACTTGTCAATGCCTGTGGAAGGGCACGAGGCTTGCGCATGAAGAGGGTTTTTTTGTGTAAATATATATTGTAAATAGTGTGTGTTTATTGTAATTGTTGTAATTAATTAATGAAGTACCTGATGTTCCTAGGAGAGCCTGCCTGCTGTGTGTAATTACCAGCTGTGGAATCTAATCAGGAGGTAGGTGTGTTCCAGCGGGGCGTCAGGTACAAGGGTATAAGGGCTGCTGCAAAGCCAAAGGGGTGAACGTCGTCCACGATACCCAGACAAAGAGAGCAAAACATCTTGCTGAAAGCCTCAGATCGCCATGAGGGTAAGACAAGGTCGGAGCCAAAGAAAGAAAGAAACCAAAAGCGCCAACAGCCAGGCGAGAAGCCGGAGTCGGGGTTTGTTTATTGAACAGGGAAGTTCAGGAATTGGAGGTCCCACGCATGTATAGAGAGCAAGGTGAATAAGCAAGACCTCCATGCATTAGGGAGTAGTAAACACTGTTTTCAGAGCACCTTTTATTTTATAGTTTTAGTGTTTTTATTTTGCTTTACTTACATTCCCCTGTATATCATCATTGCACTACCATTGCTGGTAGTGTCACGTGAGTTGCTCATTGTATGTAAATAAATCATATTCACCTGCGGGGCGTATCAACTTCAACTTCCGTCTCGATCACCTGCCTGTCACTCAGCAGCGAATGCACACACACGCCAGTAGCCTGTCACAATGCCGTTCTTCATTTATATAAAATCTTCCCACAAGGCAAATGATCACTGCTTTATTGAAAAGTATAACTGTTGTGGCCACATTAGGAACTTTGTAAATTTTACATGTGAGTGAACTCTACATTCACCATTGTTTCCTCCGTAAGAAGTTCTTGTCCAAAGCCACAAAGCAGTTCTTTGTGCTGGAAAAAAAAACATTGAAAGCAGTTTTCTTGGTGTGGCCAGACATGATTGAGGTTGCATCACTACCAGTTATGACATGGAAGGGTAGGAAGCAGCTGTGCAGTTGAGTGGTCTGAGCCACATGATTTAATCACCTTCCTCACAGGATTGAACTTCTTATGTGTTCCTGCCTTCATCCACAAGTGTGCACCTCATACTTTCATAATGTGCTAACAGTAAGAGCAATACATCTGCGTCACGTGCAGACAACACAGTGGTATCAGAACTTGCATTTACACAGTGAAGCACAATCCTAGTGTCTACCACTACTGTCCCTGATCAGGATCTACTTGGTTGAATTTGCTCTTTCCCACCTTTACTACAAAGTTTCCCCTTTTGAATTGCTCAAGGACCTCATCAGGAAGTTATTTCTGCAAGATAGATGACTCCCCACTTTGCATAATTTGTATGCTCATATCTGAAAATAGGGATGCATGCAACAGAATGCTGACAAGTGCAGCTCCCATAATCCCTATCTTTGTGCCTTGATGAACATTAGTAATACTTTTACCATGTGTAGGTATTTCCACCACAACTTGAAGTTTGGATATGCAGCACGGCTTTCACCAAACTGGGATAGCACATATCTGAACCTCTGTGTCGACAGGATTATAATTAGATGTTCCTCATCTTCAGTATCTGCTTTCTCAATACTTTGTTTGAATTCCTGGTCTTCTGTGATTTTGTGCGCTCTTATTGTTTTCTCATAGCCTTTCCAGCCATTGCATTTTCTGCCGTTTTCTGTCCTAGCAGGCCGCTCTCAGTCCAAACCTCCAAAAGTCCTGTAGACTGCAATGCTGGTCTGTTGTCTTCATGAAGTTGATTGCAGTGTGAAGACCACCAAGTCTAGGCATCAGAAACTCTTAATACTCTTTATTACAGTGTGATGACCACCAAGTCTAGGCATCAGAAACTTTTGATACTCTTTATTGCAGTGTGAAGACCACCAAGTCTAGGGATCAGAAACCCTTGATACTTGGTATACAGCATTTTTTGATTCAGCAGGTCAAAATCATTAGGAATGTATTGTATATCACATTTTAACACAAGAACCTTATAACCCATTTTACAGACCTCTTTTTAAGATTTGGGACCAGACTATCCTATGCCTTTGCACCATTACAACAAATTTAAAATGCCTCTGCCTGTATCATATTTAACCTCCCCCACTCCTTCCATATCTCCCCTCTCCTCCTCCAGCTACACTGGCTCCCTGTCTATTATCGTTACCTGTTCAAATTTCTGACCCTTGTGTACAAATCTCTCGATGGTCTTGCCCTATCTTATCTGGCTGCACTGATCAGCTACTATGTTCCCAATCCCTATTGTTCCTCTCTCTCACACCCTTGCCCTGTGCCCAGTCCTGTTTTCATTCCTTTACACTTCTTGGAATAAACCACCCCTTCACATAAAACAGTCACCTTCACTACATAGTTTATGTTCCTCCCTTGAAACATATCACTTCTCTCTAGCTTATTCTATTGCTACTCCTTGTCCCTGACTTCCTGTTATGATCCTGTTTGCCCCAACCCTGACCTAGTCTCTGGCCCTCTGCTCTCCTAAAGCAACACATCTGTATCTCGCCACCCTAACCCAATAAATGTACCCTCTTTCTTACCACTTGTCTTGATTGTACCATTTTGTTATAATTTTGTAAAGCGCCTTGTTTAAAGGAGCTATACAAATGTAAATAAATAAATAAATAAATAAAAATATGAAGGATATTTTATGCCAAAATAAATACATGAATAAACTAATAAATATATACATATATATATATATAAATAAATAAATAAATGTCGATTTAATAAATATAGACATGTATTTATTTTTAATTTTGTCATAAAATATCCTCCATACTTTTGAAAGCCCCCCTCAGAATCTTAGTGGTTAGCTTCACTGCCACAGGAATGGCAAAGCTGCACATTGTGGAGTTCTCCAAATCCTCTGACAACTCTTTACATAAATCCAACATTGCTTGTGTATTTAGTTGAAAACAACTAACAATCTGATCATCTGTTAGGTCCAAAAAATTAATATGGGATCTATATAATCTAGCAAATGGTTACCGCTCCCTCCTCATTATTCTCCTTCTATCTGCCTGCACTGCAACCACTTAAAAAAAAAAAATCTGCCATTCTCATTCATATATATACAGTATATATATACTATCGTGAGAGTAAACTCAGCCCCGAACACCGATATTACTCTGGCAACGTAAAAGCCACCTACGTGGTTCAGGGCTTGTTTAAGTGTATAGACCTGACGCTTTCCATGTTGTATTCATCTAGCCGGGGCACAGCGAAAAGGAATGTCCACTAGAAACTCTACTCAGGGCATCAGATGATTCTAGGGCATTTGCCAAGCACTCCCACCTTTCACTTCCCGAACTCGTCACCTCTCCAACATGAACCCACCCTGACCCTAACCCAACCCCAACCCTAACCTTAAGCAACTGCAACCCTTAAACCTAACCCTAACCCAATACTTAACACTTCGACCCAGGTACATCCCAGGTATGCGGTTTCACACTACGCAGGATTGTGGCCCTTAAACCCCCTAGTCATGTACGAAAATAGGGTCTGTAGTCTATACTTTCAACATGACAGCACTATCAGTAAATAAATATGTTGTTTAATCATAAAATATCTTTAAATACCTTATTTAGACCATGAAATTATGTGAAATTTTACCAAGAAAAAATACAGCCCTACGAATAACTTCACAGTTTGAAACAAAACCAAGCACCTAATGTTGCAAAACCAGTAACAATCAACTCTCGATATTCATTTAAAGATTCAAAAGTCTGCCAAAGCTGTCTGTTTTTCTATTTGAGAAAGGAGGTTCTAATTAAAATTGCAATGAACCTAGCATATCCCTTGACAGATCTGGCATGGTACCTGAATGTTTGCTTAAGGGATGGCAATGTGCAATCTGATATTTTGTATGTGCTTTTTTAATGATGCTATGTGTGTAAAGTAGCTTAATTAACTAAGCAAAACAAATTAGCAGCTCGCTGTGCAGTTATTGGCAAACAATGTGCTGTGATTTCCCTTTGTTTGCAATGTTTTGAAAGGCAGTTCCATCACCAGGGAAACGACACCTCTAACACACATATTTTAAGGGTACATTTTCTTTTACTTTCGTGTAACCCCGCGGATAAGATCAAACGTGCCAAACTAGAGATCAGTTTTACTGTACACAAAGCTTAACATTCTAATGTTTAGTAAAACATGCAAATTAAATAGTACAAATATCAATACCAGGTGTAAATAATGCTCGCATCACGTGGTTCAAGACTGGGACATCCTGTAATTTTTCTGACCTGTCACTCAAATACAGTTTTTCACATGTTAGCTAAGATCCAACGATATTTAAACAATCAGTTTAATTAGTAACAAACGAGCAATTACCTGAAACATCAACATAGTAAAGAGATTAAATATAGCTACTAACAATGGAAGGATATGAAACGCTTGAAGGAGACCGGCTAATAAAAGTTTAGTTACATGTGTGTTTACATATTTGTACTCAGATAAGTACATACTGTACACGTGCAAATACATTCACCTGCACAAAACTCACACATACACAACAGACACACAAAATACACTATGTAACACAATTTTTGTTCCTGGGTAGTAAGTGTTATTTCCTAATTGCTTATGCCTCAAAAGTATAGAAAATGGCTATTATTCCCCACAAACTTTGCTTTTGTGACCAGGACAGTGACATTTTGAAATTTACCTATTTCCAATGAGAAAACGGGCGAATTTGTGTCTTTTCGTTCACATAAAGTCAGAAAAAAACAACATATGATTCCAAATTAACATGTATTTATACTAAAGTAATACAAAAATGACTACAAAAGATTTAGAAGTGAGTAGTTTTTCGAGATTTACGATTATACTGTAAATCACTTTCACGAATCAGCCCCCAAATGTAGTCTCCCATCATGTTCTCGTTATACTGTCCTTGGTAGCGGCGTTCAAAGTCCAGTATATCCTGGTGGAAGCGCTCGCCTTGCTCCTCCGAGTACGCTCCCATGTTCTCTTGAATTTATCAAGATGAGCATCAAGGATATGGACTTTGAGGGACATCCTACAGCCCATTGTGCCGTAGTTCTTCACCAGAGTCTCAACCAGCTCCACATATTTTTCGACCTTGTGATTGCCCAAGAAGCCCCGAACCACTGCGACAAAGCTGTTCCAAGCTGCTTTCTCCTTACTAGTGAGCTTCTTGGGAAATTCATTGCACTCCAGGATCTTCTTTATCAGTGGTCTGACAAAGACACCGGCTTTGACCTTTGCCTCAGACAGCTTAGGGAAGAAGTCTTGAAGGTACTTGAAGGCTGCCGACTCCTTATCTAGAGCTCTGACAAATTGTTTCATAAGGCCCAATTTGATGTGCAGTGGTGGCATCAGCACCTTCCGGGGGTCCACCAGTGGCTCCCACTTGACGTTGTTCCTCCCCACAGAGAACTCGGTCCGCTGTGGCCAGTCCCGCCTGTGGTAGTGCGCCTTGGTGTCCCTGCTGTCCCAAAGGCAAAGATAGCAGGGAAACTTGGTAAAACCACCTTGGAGACCCATCAGGAATGCCATCATTCTGAAGTCTCCTATGACCTCTCAGCCATACTCATCATACTTCAAGGCGTCCAACAAGGTCTTGATGCTGTTATAATCTCCTTTGAGGTGCATCGAGTGAGCCAGGGGAAGAGAGGGGTACTTGTTACCATTATGGAGCAGCACGGCTTTGAGGCTCCTGGATGAGCTGGCAATGAAGAGGCGCCACTCATTCTGTTTACAGGCGATTCCGATTGCCTCGAACAGACTGGTCACATTGTGGCAGAAGCAGAGCCCATCTTGACTTGGACTTGGTGAGACCAAGATCTCTAGTCAAGTTGTTGAGGTCTTTTTGGTTGGGGTAGTATGGGTTTCTCTCCTCAGCTCCACCTCTGAAATTGTCATCTGGATCTACAACGTCTTCCTTGCTCTCTGACTTGCTGCTCTCTTCTAAAGACGGCTGCTCTCTCTCCGGAGGAGTGGGTACGGGGAGCTCATGGCAGTGTGGCACCGGGGCAATGGATGAAGGAAGATCCAGATACGTGATAACAGGTGCATTCTTGCCAGTCTGACGTTTGGAAGGGTCCACCATGCAAAAGTAGCAGTTGCTTGAGTGGTCAGTGGGTTCCCGCCAAATTCTTGGGATAGCGAACTTCATGGCTCTCTTTTCCCCCTGTACCATCCTACAAAAATACATTTATTTCACCCATGACAATGTGTAAGAGATTCTCGCAACATTTTTCATATATGATATATTTTTTCAATAACATTGAAAATTGTATAACATTTTAAAATTAAAAACTTTTACAATTTTAAAAATTGTAACAAATTTTATAACATAAAATTCCGAGCAACAATTGTCCATCTTACCTTCCAGTTTTTTTTTAGTGCTCGCAGGTGAAATGAGGTGCCCAGGGTTTGTCTTGATCCCTGAGAGGCATGCCGAAATATGCCTTGTAGGCCTCACACATCTTAGCAGATGCTTCCAAGGAGTACTTTTTCACTCTTGTCTTGATAAATTGGCTGCAGTCATAGCAAAATGCGTCTGCCGGATGCTTGCAGCCTCTTGATGCCATCTCAGAAAAATGCAGATATGTATCCACTTAGGCAGCTGGAACTAAACTGAACTGGTGGGCTTAAGGCCCCTGTATTTATACTACTATTTATATTACTAGAAAGTTCTAGAAAGTTCTAGAAGTTACTTCAAGTTTACTCAGCACTGAATCTATCTGGAATGTTCTGGAAAATAGGTAAATTTCAAAATATCACTGTCCTGGTCACAAAAACAAAGTTTGTGGGGAATAATAGCCATTTTCTATACTTTTGAACCCAGGAACCAAAAAAAAAAAATAAAAAATTGTTACACAGTGATATCCCACAGAAACATTAATGTGTCTGGATGGACAGGGAGACTGAACTGCTCTCTCACTCGCTAGGAGTGTGGTCACAGTGAGTCAAGCATGCTTTGCAACTGATTAGCCAAGTCCACATTTCTGGAATGGTTGAATTGCAGCGTGCATGAGTGATTCATGATTGAGAAAGTAGATGATGGAATTTAATTTTTTTAAGACAGAATACAATTTAATTGACTTGAGAAAGATGCTTCAGCCCTGATAGATAGACAGTAGGTTTCATCTTGTAGGCCTTCCTTTTATATATATATATATATATATATATATATATATATATATATATATATATATATGATTGAGAGAGAGAGAGAGAGAGAGAGAGAGAGAGAGAGACATCACTACTCTCTGCAGTGCAACACTTTTTCACTTCACTTTTTCTTGTTCGAATTGTTTTATTAGTCCTTACATTAGTAAAACGAGTGTGAAATAAACCAAAAAACATTATTAAAATTCAAACAAGAAAAAAGTGACTTACCACGGTTAGTTTCTAAGTGCTTCTACCCAGAGTTCCACAGTGGTGATTGACATGTGTTCCTCCAATCAGTGACCTGATACACTTTTTGCCTATCTCCCCTCTCTTACCGGTTTAGAGTTAATGTCGTTTTGTTTTCTCATTCGTTACTTTGTTTACTATTTGTCGTTGTTTTTTCCCATTTGCTATTTTGTTTTCCAATTTGTTGTTGTGTTTTCCAATTTGTCGTTGTGTTTTCTGATTTGCTATTTTCTTTTCTAATTTGTCGTTGTGTTTTCTGATTTGTTATTTTGTTTTCCAGTTTGTCGTTTTGTTTTCTCATTTCTTAATTTGTTTTCTAATTTGTCGTTGTGTTTAATTTGCTATTTTGTTTTCCAATTTGTTGTGTTTTGCACTTCAGGGCCACCGTATCTTATAATTGCATCACCTCTTTGCACGCAATCTAAATAATGCCAGATCATAGAGTGCAAATCCTTATAGATCAATAGCCAAAAGATCGAGTCTGCACCAGGCAGGATAAAAGCCAGGAATGAGTAGGAAAAGGTTCTCCTGCCTGAAAATAAGTAGCGTGTTGCCTGTTCTGATTGAATGTGTGATAATGTTCTGGTAAATCCTTTGGATTATGCTGCTGCATCCGTGGCTGTGAAAAGCTCACTATTTCCAAAGTGACTACTTTGCCACTGCCGAGGCACAGTTGAGCTACACGTAGATAGGCATTGGTATTCCATGTCTGCTCTCAAATCATCTGGGGTTTCGGGTTTTCGTTTTAATTGTGTTCATTCGAGTGTGAAATGCCTGCAGTGCCAGATAACTGTAGTGTGTTAAAAATCACTCTGCTGTTTTAGGGGGAGACTCCTTTTCTCAAGCATAAAGGGTATTATAACTTAGGGACCAATTACATGTTCACACCCAGTGTTAGGGCACGCTGAAGAAATGACAGAATAATGATCCCTTTACCTGGTATTTTATCTATGAAGTACCCCTGTCCTTTTAATATATCCATATACTTATGCTTGTCAGCTGTTTTCATACTGAAAAGAAACTTGGTTGTACTCAAGAAAGAAGCTCCCAGTTCTTTGAGGGAATCTCACATCTGTGCCCTGTTGCAGTTTTCTCAGACCTTTCGTCTTGTTGTATTTTGAGTTGCCTAGGCTAACGCTGAATTTTAGTATAGCTGATCTTTGATTCAGTAGACCATTTGTATATTGTGACAGAGGTGCCCACCACAACCCAAATGCTCAGTACTGCTGTTTTATAGAAAGTGTTAAAGGTCAATATAAGACAGCTGAACGTTTTGTGTAATATTTACCTTTAATTTTTTTCTCTCAAAGTCAGTGTGGTTTTAGACAAAGTTCCTTAATGAGTAAGTAGCGGGGTTCCGAAAAATACAGCGTTACACGTCCCCACTTGTTGCTACAACTGTTTAAATAATGTACCCGTCACTTTTCATTGTTAACATCCTGACTACTTTTTAACTTTCTATATTTAAAGTCTCTGTCAAAGCTCTTTTCCAAATGACTGGTTTATACTTCACACTGCCTTGAGCTGCATCTCTCTTAAAAAGTCGTACAGCCTTTTCTTGTGTGTCTGCGACAGCAAAGCACACAGGATCGGATAAAGCTGAAAAAATCTAACATTTGTCTCTTGGTCGCAAGCCAGTGAAGCGCATTAGAGGAACTTTTAATAGAAGACATTCATAAACATGAACAACAGAGCAGGATTTTAAACTTGCCCCTAAACTGAATGAAATTAAAGCATAAATGAACCTTTGCTAAAATGAATATTGGTGCTTAAATATTTGTATTATTGTTTTACTTTTATTTATTTATATATATATATATATATATATATATATATATATATATATATATATATATATAGTCAATACCTTTTAGAATTTTGAATGCTTGAATTAGGTCGCCGCTTAGTCTTCTTTGTTCAAGACTGAATAGATTCAATTCTTTTAGCCTGTCTGCATATGACATGCCTTTTAAACCCGGAATAATTCTGGTCGCTCTTCTTTGCACTCTTTCTAGAGCAGCAATATCCTTTTTGTAGCGAGGTGACCAGAACTGAACACAATAGTTCAAATAGAATCTCACCGTGTTTGTTTAGTGTTAGTCCGTTTTGTTTCCTCTTTGTTTTGGCTAACAGTACCGTGTCCTGTGTTTTGTTTGTCTTGCAACCTTTTATTTTCTGTCTGTCTGTGCACTATTAAATGCTGAGCGAGACCGTTCGCTCAGCGCCACCAAACTCCACCTCTCTTTGTTTATTTCCTGGTTCCTGTTTCTGGTCTGACGTCCCCCACTTGTGTTTCCCGAAGAACATACTTCAGGTAAGGATTTACCTCAATGGATTTTTCCTTTTTTCATAAATCAAGTCACAATGAACAAAGAGTGAACAGATTTTGAAAACCACCGTACAGTATATCCACTGGGATATTAACCATACTTCGTTTAATATAGGTATGATTCTGTTACTGTAACTTCTGGCACTGCCAATCATCTTATTCACCTGTCTCCCTTGAAACTGCAGAAATAAAAAAGAAAAATTATACTCAAACATCTGCACTTGCTTTCAGGAAGATAAAAAGGAGGCATATAATATAATAAGATATGGGTATTTGGATTATTTCCACATGGTAGTGATTATTCAGCATATTAACTGTTTCAATAATGAGATTCAATGCAGGATGTTGGGGCCTAACAGATTTTATGTTTTTGCTACTGCAGCTGTTGTTCACTGAAAAAAAACAAAATGTCATGTTATCTTTGAAGCATAAAATTACTGGCAGCTGCTCTCTCTAGATATATATATATATATATATATATATATTATATATATTATCATCTATATATATCCATAAAGGGAAGCATTTAGGTCCATCTAGTATATATATATATAGGAAAAAGGGAAAGCATTTAGGTGTAATTGTGTACTTGTACATAAAAACATTTTCACATATTTATACTAAAAATTTTATCAAATAAAGCGCCTAATGTAATAAAACAGCCGTAAGGCTGCAAGTGGTCAGATAGTTGATTAGCCATTCCGCTCAGTGGAACCACTGCAGGTTAATTGAATTAGTCTCCTTCCCAACATTAAAGAAACCAGATTGAATAAATTACACCCCCATCAGAATTTAACTTGTTTTTTTTTAGTACTACTCTATAGAAACCTTTTTGTTTTCCTCTATACTCACCAATCCTGCTTAGTTGCTGAGGCAGGTGACAAAATGTGGTAAAGGGTTACATTTTAAGTGAAAAAAGTAATATAGTTACTTTGGTTAATGCATAACATGGAAATCAGAAAGCGCTTCAACAGTGTAAGTCAAATCTTACATGTCAAATCAACACACTTTTCATCTTGTTAGAAAATGGTGTCAGAGGAATGAACAAGCAGGTTTCATAGTTGGACCTTCAAAAAATGTTTTGCCTGTGAATAATCTATTTGTAACTTGTTACTTTTTAAAAGTAATTTCCCGAACACTGAAGCTGTGTGATCAGTTTGTAAATCATTCATTTTTCTGCAGGAAAGCCAGCCCCAAGAGACCTTAAAACTAGGAATGTAAATTAGCCACCGAGAGAAAGAATGGGTTCAAATTTGCGACGTGTGTTTCAGTGTGTGTACAAACTATTCCTGGAAAGTCTAGACGGCAGCAGGAGATTGAAAGCATATTTAGAGAAAGGAGGCAGTTGAGGAAGCAATGGAAAAAAGCAGAACAAAGTCAGAAGGAGGGACTCAATCTCTTACAAAGGGTCATAAAAGATAAGCTTGCAACATTGCGCAGAGCTGAGCGCTTACGGAAACGCTACAAAGAGAAAGAGCGTGTGAGAACTAACATAAAGATCCATTCAAATTTGTAAAGAAGATATTCACCAGCGAGAAAAATGGCACACTAAAATCATCTAAGTTTGAGCTGGAGAGATATTTGGAGGAAACACATACAGATTCAAAAAGGTAGGAGCCTTTGTCAATTCCTTCAGATATTCCACCTATCAATCCACCCGAATACCAAATGGAGGACTGTGCACCTAAGTGGAAAGAAGTAGAGCAAGCTGTGAAAAAAGCAAAGGCTTCATCATCACCAGGGCCTAATGGAGTTCCGTACAGAGTGTACAAGAGTGTTTCTGGAGTTCTACGAATCCTGTGAAAATTGATGAAAGTGGCATGGGAAAAACAGGTTGTACCAAGAGCATGGTGCCGAGCAGGTGGAGTCTTTATATCAAAAGAAAAGGATTCTACAAGCATCGATCAGTTTTGTCCTATTTCCCTATTAAACGTAGAAGGCAAGATTTTCTTCATTGTTATTACTCAGAGATTGTCAATCTACTTATTAAAGAACTGCTTCATTGACACTTCAGTACAAAAAGCAGGCATTCCAGGTTTCCCAGGATGCTTAGAACACTTCAGCGCAATCTGGCAACAAATTCAATCAACAAAAAAGAAGAGGAAGCCTCGTCCAGGACAACTGGAAGCTGCTAGAGACTGGAAGATGCTGGCAGATGTTGGTCAACGGCTTATTTTTCCACCTGAGATTGCCAACACTGAACTTCGACCAGACATTGCCTTGTTCATCTGGTAGAGTTAGCAGTGCCATGGGAAGATGCTGTGGATGAGGCATTTGAGAGGAAGAAACTTCGGTATGCTCAACTAGCTGCTGAACCAGAACATTGAGGATGGAGAGTCCGAGTTTACCCAGGGGAGGTGGGTTGTCGAGGATTTGTGGCACACTCTGCAACTCGGTTTCTCAGAGATGTCGGGTTCAGTGGCCAAGGGTTGTGTCGCACAGTGAAGACTTATCTGAAGCAGCAGAAAGGAGCAGCAACTGGCTGTAGTTGAGACGGAAAGATTCTGGATGGGGATCTCAAGCACAATAGAAAGAAAGCAACGCTGATGTACAGATAAGTAAGCTGGGCTGAGCTGAGTGGGGGATGGAGGGGGGTGATGCTGGGATGCCAGAATCACTGTTGAGCCCTCTTGAGGTGTCGTGGGCTAGTCAATGAAACACCAAGGATGGAAGGTGCCCACTTGAAGACCCCAGAGATGAACCCTACTTCGCTCAATCCAGACGGTTGTCATGCTGATGCGCTGGGGAGACGATACTGGGTTGATCCCCGGAGCCAGCATCGCAGCTGTTGTGTGTGCTGATGTGCTGGGGAGGCAAAATGAGCTGATCCCTGGAGCCAGCATTACACTTCAGCAATCAATACCAGACAGAAGGATATCTACACCATCAGATGGAAAACAACGCAAATGGATGGAGATGCAGATGGATCACATTAGTTTACTGCAAAGCTATGCCTTAGTTGGTGCTTATCTTGGCGAGAGCCAAGTTCAAATCAGCATGAAGTTCAACATCTACTCTCATGTAATGGAAATCTTGTGTATTAATAAGGCCTATTTTAATATTGGTTTACAATTCTTGGGTTAAGTGAGGTGTTACATCTCCTTCCTGTGTTCTTGTAATTTATATCTAGTTGATTTATGACTTTGTACTAATCATCCATTAAACCACAATTACAAGCTGTAATTTGGAAATTTACAGAAAATGTCATTCTAGGAGCTGTCCTTCTGTAGAGTCGTGAACAGAGCCTGAAAATCCAACGGGACTCTTAAAAACAGACCGGAAATCAGACTGGAAATGCAACACATATACTTCAATCCAAATATTTTCACATTAGAGCAATAATTGATTTATAGCCGAGTAAGTTAGGTGGTTCAGGTGGTTAGGTTTTGTGATTCAGGACCCTGTCGCAAATAACGCTGAATCAGCTAGGCTGGTCAGTAAAACATTGAATCCTTTTGTATGGAGAGTATCAGTAGCTAAGGCTCATGGTTCATCAACTGATTCAGATTCAGTTGTATTGAGTTTGCCCACGGATGATGATAAACAAACTACAAGTTGGGTGCCTGCTGATATGAAAAACAATGAGTTTTGGCCCCCTACTGTAGTCTGGATGAATGGCATCCCTTCTAAAGTGACCTTGTGTGAGCAGAAAGAAGTGTATAGTAACAATGTGTACAGATCCAGAACTATTGTACATGGTGCAGAAGTAACCCTGACACATAAATTAAAACATAATCCTCTTGTTAATTGTGCATGTAATATGTGCCAAAGCAAGTCAGCAGTGACTGGGCTCAGACTTTGTCCAGCATGCAGTCATTTGGCTAAACACTGTAGAATCTTGTTTGAATGCAATGATTCTGTAGGTGTTTCTTTCTCTCATCTAAATGTAAACCCAAAAAGATATTAAGAGGATTGAATGCATGAGTTGTGAAAGGGTCACTTAGTAAAATGGGCGGATCTGGGAAAATTAAAATGTGAGGAAGGTGTCCCTGCTAAGCGTGTACAAGTGTCTTGTAGGTACGAAGTCAAGGACATGGCGACTCACACCTGTGATGCGAGACGATGGATTCGAGAGCCTATTGTCGTGTTCACTGAGCCTACCCGAGTGGAACCTGAGACCGAAGTGGAGTCCTGCTGGGAGTGAGCTGAAACCCCGGACATGGATTGGAGAATTTAAAACTAAATGTGTTAATGCAATAATATGTGTTATAATCCTTTGTCTTGTTTGTATAATCTTTAGTTTGGAAAATTGTGTAAGTGTGTAATCAAAAGTAATGCGTAATGCTGTTTTAATTCTTAATTGTGAAACTTATGTATTTTCTTTATATAAAATCATGCAGTAGAAGCTGGTATAGTTTGATACAAGTGGCCAGTTTTTAGGCAGCTTCTTATCAAGATGGGCTTGATTCCCAGAATTGAATGCAAGTTTCTGCAGCACCCTTTTTAGCCTAAGAAAATGTTGTTAAATGTTGAAATAAGGTTTAATATGCTTGCTTTTTACTATAAACTATTTGTGCGTGTAAGACCATATGCTTAACACTGCCTGTTATAATAATATACATGAAATTGTTTCTCATCAAGATAGGTTCGCATTTAAAATAGTTAGTAATCGTGTTCTATAGGGAGTAAACTGTCTAGTTTGACTCTGAGTTAAAAGATGATGCAACATAAAGAGATGTTGTTTGAAATATAAAATAAGAAGCTTAAAAAGTAATTTTAAGGAAAAGAATAGAAGATGGGTTTTAAGAAAGTAAAAACTTTATAACTTGCTGTGAGCCTGTCTTAAAGTCATGCCAGAGAGTGAAGGGATAGTTGGCATGAAGAGCGGAGTTCTCTTATCAAACAGCGTCAAGGTTAGAGTGTCTTCCCACCATAGAAAAATTGCTAAAAACCTTGATTATCGCTGGAAATTGGAAAGCTAAGTGCACAGCTAGCGAGCCGGTTTTAGCTGGTTTTTGTGCAGCTGAAAAAAATAGGAGGTCGTCTGCAGTTCAGCTGAATTCGTGCTGTTAGGAAACTCATAGGACAGAGACATTACAATCTTACATTTAAATAAAAAACAAATAGATTATCCATGAAGAGAAACTCTATATTGGGAAAAACATAAGATGGAAGCTCCCTATAATATCTGTTAAGCACATGCCTGTAAAGAGAGAAGGAAAACTAATTTGAAGAATAGAATGGCATGAGGGAATGTATTATTAGACATTAATACATATAATCAATATAATCATAACTAATAGTGTTGTATATATTTCAGACAACACTCATATATTCAAAATAGTATTATTTTCTTTGTTTCACCTAGCTTTTTAGATAGAGGAGGGGTCGAGAAATGAGTGGGTGAGATCATGATTGGATGTGTAGACCAGGTGTCATATCTTGAAAAATTGTTGACACAAGGCTCTAAATTTTTAGGTTGTTGTGTGCCAAAGAGATAAGAATTGGACTTGATAAAGATTCTCCATGTATTCCTATGGAGACGAATCCTATAAAAACTCTTTTCGCAAAGGGGTACTACATTCAAGACCTTTGCTTGACAGGGTGAAGTGGTCCATCACTTGCAGATCTCCACCAGACTGATTCCTTTGTTCACGCTACTTTTCCTTATAATAGGAGGTAAGCATATTACTAACATTATTATATCTTACATGTATTGGTTGTATTGCTATAAGGTTTTGAAACTATGTTTTGGTTTTAAGAGAGTGTTATATTGAATGAAACTGAAATATAGAAGTGGGTGCTTGTAGACTGCTTGTGTTGGAATTTGGAGGTCTGATCAACCTACCTTTCCAATATTAAAAGCATTTTAATAAAGCAAAAGAGCATTGCTCTGATTCGTAAAACTTAAAATGACTGAGTCTTGAGTGTCTTTCTTTTTGACTAAATAAAGGTTATATGGACTTACTTACAGCTCATCCAGTGCTCGAACATAAACCACTAGGAGTTTATAACATCTCTGTCCTCCTAACGTCTCCCCTGAGTTAAGAGTGTGTGTGCAGAGGAAATAGAAAATAAATAAGACCGAATAAAAAGAGTACGTGAAAATCTGCAAAACACAGATTTAGAACTGAGCTGTAATGTGTTATGCATCCAGTCAGCGCATTGCACTACAAGTAAAATAAACTTCAGCAGCCATCAGTATGTGATCAACAGTTTGTCAGTTTTGAGTATTTTTGAGCACTGCAAACTTGCTACTTGCAGGTTTTAATTGTTTTTCATGCAGGTAAACATGAGCAAGCCTGATATAGTTTGCGATAGGTACACATTTTTATAGAAAATTTACAGAAAGGCTCTGTGAACTTAATAATATTACATAATAGTCTTATGGGTAAATACATTATTTATTGATAAATAATAAATAATGTACTCATTTAGCCAGACCACAACAAATTCAGACTGTAAGATTCAAGCCTGTTCCTAAATTGTCAATTACAGTAAGTGTCTGATTTTGTTTTTACAAAAATGGTGCCATTTGCAATTTTGGTGCCATCCACCTTCATTACAGACTTACAGAGATTTAATGATTGCCTTTAAACAAAAACAATATAATAAATAATAATAATAATAATAATAATAATAATAATAATAATAATATAATAATAATAATAATAATAATCAGAAAAGCTGTGCATTGTACCGGCAGGACTTCGTTTCTGGCAGCTGCAAAGTATGGGGTGTCTGCTATCTGTACTAGCATCATCTTTAAATTCACACAGACAGCAGTTTTGTGTGCCACCTACTAGTTTATTGCTTATTCAACTGACAAATGGAAAAACATTAACTCATTTGCTTTTGATGTTAAATTATTTTCACGATTGTTGTAATAGTTTACTAGTAGTTGTATGAAGGCTTCCGACAGAAGAAGGAAACTGCAGTGCTACAGGTCTGCTAAATACAGGTCACCTAGTGGAATAATTCCTTCCCTTTAAGGGTTACTTGTCATTAAGTAAATCTCAAAAGATTTGGGTAAAAGCATTTATCTATATTTATTTATTCATTAACCTTCAAACATTGATGTCTATTTTTCAAAGAAGTTTGAGGGAAGCAGGTAACATTCATAATGTAGAGAAACAACTCATTATGAGTCAAAAACAAACATGGGAGTATATTACTGTAACACACTGCATTCTTGTAATGTTGTATGCTACACTTATGCAATAATTTACATAAAATTAACTAATAGGCAAATATATTTTCATGTATCTAAAAGTATTAAAATGCAATTGTGACAGGATGCAGGCTGGGATGGAGGCGAAATGACAACTTTGTGCATCGCAAGCAAGCGTCTTAACCGTGCTTGTCTGCATTCGTGGTTTAAAGAGCTTTTCACCTCATCTCATTTCACCAACAGGGACAGAATCAGTAACTGCAGTGTATCACACAGCACTGCCTGTTACACAGTGTTGTGTGATGCATGCAGTTTGGGGATCAGGCCTGTTGAACAGCGATTAAGAGGCTTGCTTCTTTTGGTTAGTGTTTTGGTTCCCCCCCCTGCACAATGGCAAACTAATGTTGGTATAATTTGTATGTGGAAATAGGTTTATTTTGTGTCTCTTTGGAGTTAATTTGTGTGATTAAATTATTGTTTACAGATGTGAGCTCGATTGAGACTTGCTGTCTGCTAGGCTTGGTTGAGGAGAAGGGCAAGAAGTGATTGGCTGTGCTGGTCCTCAACCAGCAGGTGGACGGATCTGGACCGAGTGTCCATCAGTTTAAAAACATCTGGTGGAGATCACTTGGGACAACTGCAACACCATGCTACAGAGGGGAGCACCCGCTCTGCAGGAACGACAGCTACGCAGCCCTGAAACTGCAAGCGGTGCTTGTGAAGGCAATGCCCAGCCAAGGCCGTACGAAGCAGCAGGAGTCGTTTTATGAATACCTGCTCATCAGTAGGTTAGTTTAGGAGATAGTGATCCAACGTAACGTATAGCGAGGGTTACGTTGTGTAGTCGGTTCCTGGAGAGGGACGCCTTGTTCAATAAGGCTAGCGCTCGCCCTGTGTGGCACCTTTTATTTGTAATTTTTGCACTGTGTTTTATTTTAGCCTTTTGTACAGCTTGCATCCTCTGTGCATTACCATCACTGGTAACGTCACATGACCCCTTTATTTATTTACTTTTGTGTGCCTAAATCATGCCCCCCTGTCACACCCTGTTATGCACACTTCTCACTCAGCAACTAAGGACAGCCTTCACTAATACACTGACTGACAGCTTCACTGTTCAACAAATTCAGATTCTTCACTCTGCCCCATTAGTCATTTTACCCACCTCTCCAAAATTAAACTATTATTAACAATGCCAGTCCATGTATTTTTACAATGAGCATAAACCGCCCCTTGACTGATCCTCTTATCGAGTGATATAAAGTTCTTATCTGTTGCTAATGTAAATTAGCAGCACTTGGTTTACAAATCCTTCATATTTTGTTATGTTTAGTTAAAACATACTTTTAATATTTAATATTGATTATTTGAATATTTTCACCTGTGTGTTATATATAGTTAATTATGAATGGTTTGTATTGATGTCAACAAGCTATTGTTTATGCTGTTATGTTTATGCTATCACAAAAGAATAATCAATATACCATTTTAAATGTGTAAACTGTTTATACAGTATGTACTATACAAAGCCAGGTGTCATCTTTTATTTAATACACACACAATAAAATATAATTTAAACTACTATAGTGCAATATCATGCCAAGGAATCCTCTTTTCCAAGTGGCCGTTCTAGTGTACTGGGGTTTGAGATCTGTCCTCTAAATCAATGCAGAAAGAGCAATAATAAAAAAACATAACAGCAAGTGCTGTGGCTTTTCTGCTTTGCTGTGTTACCTGTTTGCCAATGTGGGTAATAACCCTTACACTATCAGTGCACTAGAGTGGACATTTTGAAAAGAGCTTTGAAACAGGCTTTAAAGTTATAAGTATAAAAAGTTTTCACAATGTTAGCAATTAAAATAAAAATGATAGGTACGCTAATTAAACTGTTGTAGCAACACGAGGGGACGAGTAACTATATGTTCTGGACCCCCGCTACTTACTCTTTAATGCCTAGCAACATGGTAACATCACAAATGTATTTAAGTTAAAATAATTATATTTGGAAATGTCTGACTTTACATGAAGTAGATAAATGTAAGTACTGTATTGAATATGTTTTAGTGCAATGCAAGGCTGTCTGTGTAACCTAATGTAGCTCTGGAGCAGTGCTCTCAGAGCCACTTTCTCTTCTGTCTGTAGTGTATGCATCTTACCTTCAGTTGTCCCTTTGATTAAGAAGCTCTTCAAGGCTCCTAAAGGGTTTGGGCAATCTAGTCTTAGGTAGAAGAAAGCAGTCAAAATGAATTGATGTTGTGTTTTAGGATGACGCGCGTCTAATAGGGACAAACATTCTGAAGCTGTGTCTTCGCTGCTGTTCAATGCTGCAGTCTTTCTTCTTTCTTGTTAGTAATAGATACTGTGTATTTGTGTGTGTCTCTTTAAGAACTCCCTGGTCACCAGTATAATTTTTTTTTTTTTTTTTACCAAAAAGGTTGGTTGGCTCTGCTCTAAAAACAAAACGTGGGTGAATGAGTGGTGTTTCAATTTTTTGTTGTCGCAGGTATTGTTATCAGTCCCATGTGTTCTAGGTGAGCCCTCTTTGCTCCTCTCCTCTTTCTCTGTAATGTATCTTCCATTCACTTGGTGGTTTTGTTTCAATGAAACTCAACCAGTAGTAGAATCAAATGTCATCTTTTAAACAAGTTAAGCATTTGGGATGTGCTGTAATGAATTCTCTCATACTGTCGATGTGCTCTAATCTATTAGATATTGGTTAATTTTTTGTAATTTGAACATGCGTTGATATTTTAGAAAAGCTATTTTTTCAAGAGGAACAATATAGAGGAGGACTCTATGTTTCTTGAAAACATTATGCTTTTACCCCCAACGTCCCTAAATAAATTAGAGGTGGCAACCATTGTAGAATGGCCATGTATTCCCCCAGAACAAGTAAAGTTTTTTGCAGACAAGAGAATGCATAGGGAGTCTAATGCTGGCTCCAGAGATCAATCATCAGACATCCCTGGTGCATTTGCATCAAACTAGACCACTGATACTATAAATACAAGGTTAGCAATAGGGAAATGAGAGAAAAGCTTTTTACACATTTAGACAACTCTAATATTACAAAGATTGACTTTAAATGTTTATGCCAGAATATAAGAAACACAATCACTCAAATTAACATATTAACCCAAGCATAAGCCTATGTATCAAATTATATGGACAATTTCTAGGAAAACAGACCAGTGGGGGTATTCTGATATCTTATGGCAACTTGTCCTATTGGTCATGCCAAGGACATTTATTAATATATTGCCAGCAGGGAGCTGTATATAAGTGCAATCAGTTGAACTCAAATGACAACATAAATAATCAGCCATCTGACTTGGAGCCTATTTATAGATAATTATAGGCTAATGAAACAATCTCTAGAGTCAGGAGTTAACCATCTTAATTTATTGCATACTGCACACTGATGAGTGGGAAATTGGCCCTGGAGTACAGTCTATTGAACAGAACAGTCTACATCTTCCGTTCTCAGTAAGGGGGCTTACAGAGAACGGAAGGGGCTTTTCAAGTTGAGTAGAAAACCAGTAAAACGGGTGTTTGGTAAATACATATATTTCTATATATATATATATATATATATATATATATATATATATATATATATATATATATATAAAATCAATCTCGGTTAACACAGGCAAGCGCACCACACAAAGGCAAAGGGCAGATGTGAACCCATAATCTTTCACCCTAAAACATAGCGCCAACACCACTGTACAAAAGAACCGGCTCACTTGCAAGGAGCGTATATTGGGCTTATGTCTTTATGTGTGATTACTTCACCTACCAGCCCTGCTGCTGCCTTCCCCTGTGCCTCGCTACACTCTCCCCTGCCAGCCTCAAGTCCGCCCCGGACTCGCCAGGGTACAGTCCAACGAGGGCATGCTGGGGTACCTGCGCCCACTTCTGACACCAATGTAGCGATCTCTGTTAACGCAGGCAGACACATCACACAGGACGAGGCAATCCACACACAGGCAGAGGGCGGGTGCGAACCTGGGCTCTCTCGCACTAAAGCTTAGCTCCAATAGCGCTGTAAAAAAGAGCATATCTAAACATTATGTATATATATTATTATGTTTAGATATGACTACTGTGAGATATAAAATGCCTTAAAGAGAAACTCTCTGAAAACTAGTAGTTGAATTAACATCCCAATTTGAACCCCTATGCAGGTCTGTTCATTGGAATTTGAGAGTTCTGTTCAGCCCTCCAATTGGGTGAGAGATCCAATGGCATAGAAGGAGCTTGCAGGTGGATAGAGTATATAACGCTAATGTCTCCACCTCATGGAGTCAGCAGAACCTTTGCACAAAAACCTATGCTAGGGGAGGGTGTCATTTACTTCTGGCAATGTGACTATGAGAACAATGTGATTGTGACAGCTCTGCACCATTGGCTCATTTGACATTCTCCCATTGTGATCCAAGGGCATGTAACAGTGTGTGAATGTGTTTTTGGATTGATTCTTAGATTTCAGGAAGGCATCAGTGTGTCAATCCCCTCTGTTCTTTGGCTATCTGTATGCATCATGTATTCTGGGGAAAGGAGTTATATTTTTAGGAAAATCTGGGAGGATAGTTTACTTTCTGTGGGTGTGTCAGGCATTGGTTGTGAGAAGGAGTTTTTTTTCTTTTTTTTTAAAAAGATGTGAACTCGGTCCATGTATAGTTGATTTGTGGTTGTATAATCTTCAATGCTCCATACAGCATATGGTATTCACACAGGCAAGGAACTGGTTTAACAAAGCTATTTGAAAATAACAGTTCAGGCAATCTTGAAACCTGCCTGCTCAGGGGAACTAACACTTAAGGCAGGTGCTCTTGAACATTAATGTTGGGGGACCCCCTCTTTAAAACATTGAAAACTGAGGAAGATGTACTTGCAAAAACAAAAACAACAAAATAAATATGGTACTGAAATCCACATAGCTATGTATATGTAACAGAGCTTGCAATATTGTCTGTGTAATGTATAATTTTATTCTCAATTCCCTCAATTCAAAAGGTTGTTTTCAAAAACTATGGTCCATATCAACAAAACTTTAAGGACTGGTTTTATCTTTAACAACTAAAACAACATTTTCAGGCTATTTTACTACTTGACTAATTGCCACCTCCAAAATGATTTTTGTAATTATGGTTCACACATGTTTTACAAAAAAGAAATTTCCAGAATGCTCTGGGGACCCACTGCGAAAGCTTTTCGGACGCCAACTTGTGAGTCACTGCTCTAAAGGACCCCCTATCTGTTTGTCTTTTGGCCTGCAGGTATATCCGTACTATGTACCTGGGCATTCAAAGTCGGCGGCAGAAGGAACACCAGCGCCGCTTCTACTGGGCCATGATGTACGAATATGCAGACGTCAACATGCTGCGCCTCCTGGAGACCTTCCTGGAGAGCGCCCCACAACTGGTGCTACAACTCTGCATAATGATCCAAAAGAACCGGGCTGAGACACTACCGTGTAAGGGGAGCTGCTTCGCTCCATATCTGGAATAGGGAAAGTGGGCCGTGGTGTTTGTGCTTGGGGAAGACGAATGGGGCATGTTGGGGCATGTGGGCGCAGACAGGCTTTTAGTTTAAAAACACCTCTCCCAAAATGTTTTCTGGAAAACGCAATATGCGGACATGTTTACATACATACTATGTACATAAAGTCCTACTGCACTTCAGCAATAACTTCATAATGTAGGTACATTTCTCACATTTCAAGTGGCAGCTTTGACAATGCTGATGGCACAGCTATCAACATGATGGTATCTGTGGAAGAGAAGGCTCAGTGTGTGCAGTACGCCTTTTGCACATAAAGGGAAAGATATGCAGTGAAAATATGTTCTAAGATGAAAACGTGGCAGATAATTTAAAAGAGAAATTATAGAAACTAAACAAATATCTTTAAACAGATCAACCATTATTCATTTAGATGAATAATCCCATCTAAATGAAAGGTAATCATAAAGTGTTTGTGCATTTCAGAGATTGTTTAGTAGTAGATCATGTTTTATTTTATTAGCATGATATGTAGTTGTGTAAGGCATTGAGGGAGATCAGAGCAGTTTTTTTTTTAATTTAAAGTTTACAAAAACAATAGGTTACTAATTTGATAATGAGCAGGTACGAATGAGGAATTCATTGCAGTCAATTAAAGAGGTTAATTAAAAATTAAATCCCTGTGAATCCTTTCCACCGCTGCATTGTAATCAATAACTGAAGTTGATGTGCATTAAAGTGAACAATCAGCTCCAAAGTCAGTCTACAGTATTTCAATAAAATAATAAATAAGAGAAATCACTTGAATGTGCTGCAGGGAACTATTTCTTAGGTGAACATTCAAACTGGAATTTAAAGTTAAGCGATGGGCACAAAACACAGCACAACATATAGAGTAGATATTTGGAAACACATTGACTGTATTAACTGTGTTTAATGTAGCCTATCACCAATCCTTCATTTTCTTTTTTTATTCCACCCATTCTGTTGACTTTGGTTATAGGTATGGTTCTAAAAAAGTAAAGGGTAATCTTTGTATTAGAAACTGGAAAGGAATACTGCTCCAGTAGTCATGTGTTTTTTGTGGGAGACTTGTTTTAAGGTTAGGTTGTTGGATTTTCCAGTGTCTGGTTAGGGTATTTCCATGTAGTGTATGTGCCATGCCACCTGGCCAATGCTGATCATTCAGTTCTTGGCGTTAAAGATTTAACTACATCAAAGTCAGCCAAAATAAAAGTCCACTGGGTTTATATATATAAACAAATTCATCTGGTGGTCTGTTTGAAATAATGGACTAAGTACAGGTAACTCCACGGATGTATTTTTGATATATTTTTTTTAACCCTTCCAATGTTTTGGCAGAAGAACAAATCCAATTCTCCATTTGGTAAGCCTGATATCGATCACAGTAAAACAAAACAAGCACAGTTTTAGTCTTTATCAAAATCCAGCTGAGCTGTTTTGTCTGCTGTTTATATTATTTAGCCTAGTAAATCAAACTAGTACTGTAGTTGCATTTAGAAAAGGAAAACTAAAGCTGTATATTAAACTAAAGCTATATATTAAACTAAAGCTATATATTATGTCCTAAGCATTTAGCTTTTCAAGGGCACACAAAGCCAAAACCCTCCCTCCTTAAAAAAAAACTTATACTTGGTGCAAAGGTCAACTAAAAACAGCAACCACTCTAGGCATTAGGAAACAGACAGGTATATTAATAGATTCCCTATATCCTGCATTATCAAGGAAGCATCATAATTTATGAATCATGTAGTCTCCTGTTACAAGTGAAACAGTGGAATTATTCAATCTCTAATAAGTGTAGGAAGGGTTGTATATGGAGATTCAATGTCTTTTTTAAAACCTAGAGAAAACAGCACAAGCATCTTACTAAACCTGGAGGCTGTGCTGTGGGCTTAGTAGTTGAGTCCAAATGTTGTACACCTCCATAAGGTCTTTAATTCTCCTGCATTCCCCCTATAAAATGGTGCATTCCAACACATATCAATATGCTAAACAAAAGATCAGATAATAATTTAATCTTGCAATGTGCGTTCTGTTTACAAGACCAACATGACGCTTCTTTGTTCAGTCTCAGAGGCTGACAGAAAAGAATGCATGTGTTGAGACTAAGAAATGCATACTAAACAAACATTGTCAATAGGGTATATGGACAGCCAGAACAGTACAGACTCAAAGTGACTTGCCTGGAAGGCAACATTGTAAAAAACAACATCTGATGTGAAGAACTGTGGAGCAGTCGGCTATAAAGACTGAAATAGACTAGGGGTTCTCAACAATTTTGCTTCTGAGCCCCTCCCCCCACTATAAATTATTACGTGGCTCACCAGACATAGCAGTTTCACCCTTTCCAGGTTTTACAATGAGCTAGTGTGAACAAGTTCAGGTTTGTCTTATTAAACTTATACCACTAAAGCCAAAAATGGATCAAACTGTTATGCAATGGGAGTTTTATTTCCTTCTATGATACATATATACATACTGACTGTGACAGGTTGGCTAAGTAGTGACGTCCCCAGACCAGACAGCTGACAGAGAGACACACAGGCCGGTAATCGTGTGAAAGCGATGCGGCGCGCTTTTATTAAAAAATAAACAAAAACAACGCTCACAATGCAAAATAAAAGAAAAAACAAAGCAGTTCATGGACACCATAAAGGAATCCAGAAAACAGGCGAACGAGCGATATGCTGAAGCTTGGGAAAAACAAAAGGAGTGTGAATGACAGCAGCTGGATGAAGCAAGAAGGTGTGAAAAAATAAAACTAGCTGAGAGACGTGAGCATTAAGAAAGGTGTCGTCCGCAACAGCTGCAGAGGTATGCTCAAATGAGAAGAGAAGAAAGAGAGCATGAACTTCATTTGTTCCAGTTTGGGCAGATACTTTCAAACTGCCAAAGCACAAGTTGCCCCAGTTCAAGCACTACAATTTCCTGCATATCAAAATACACGTTCTTTTTCTTCCCAGGCTTTTCCTTATAGCCACCATCATTGTTCTCCACCTCAATCACAAACCTAGGGAGCTGTTACTCCACCTCACATGGATGTATAAAGAGGACATTTTGACATCTTCTCCAAAATCACCAACATATCATAGGCTTTAAGCGTAACTTTGGTCAAATATTGTCAACATACATATGCATTTCAAAAATGTAAATAGAAAACCACAACCTGTTTGATGTTGGCATTTTTTATTGAAAGTTATTTAAAGTACAAGGTCAGCATTTAGTTTTATTTATGTTCAAGTTCACTGTTATTATTGTACCTTTACACCTGCTTAGCTGCCCTGAGCTGAACAGTAATCCATGCCGAATGTTAAAAGCAGTCCCATGTCCCGCTATTAGGGGCTTTGTCCTGTGTCCCAATCGAGGTACTGTCGGGATGCCATTTGTCCTGATTTTTAGGTGTGAAATTTATATTTTCTCATTAGGAAATTTTGTGTTAAAAAGGAAGTTTTTGTGTAAAATTCCAACTGCATTAAAAAAAGTAAACAGCAGGTTGTTTGAGCCGAGGTAGCTGTGCTTGATTGTTCCGGTAGTGTTGATATAACTGGGGTACAACCAACACAGGAATACTTGTTTTTGTCTGCGCTGACTTTCCAGTTTGTTTTCTGAAAGCTGTTGTTTGTTTTACGTTCTGTTCTGCAGCCTCTGTGGTAGCCTTTTGTTTAATGTGTGATTCTGAAATTATAGCGATCGATCGTATTTTCTTTGTCACATTACAAGTTTCTTTGGAAACTGCCTTTACATAATCCTCAGCCGAAGTATACTTTGCTTGTTTTGCTTTGTCGTCCATTTTTGGTATTTTATGTCTAATGCTGAAAACTAGATTTAGAATCCTAAATCAAAACAATGCAGCATTGACTTTGGCCCACCTGCTACTGTAAAGTACATAAATACCTTGGTCTTTCCCTGCATGCTTATGACAGTTTCTTTCTCCTTTGAGAAGCTCAATGAGATACTTTTTGTTTTTAACAGTGCCTTAGGAGCCTTTTAATCTTGCTTTTTCTCTATCTTTCTCTGGTTTCTCCCACTGCAGGCATGTCCTCATTGGCCTCCCTGTTCTCCCTGGCCTGGATGCTGGCGTCCTACCACAAGCTCCTGAGGGACTCGCGGGATGACAAGAAAAGCATGAGCTATCGAGGCGCCCTGATCCACATCTTCTGGCGCTTGTTCACCATCTCCTCCCGGGTGCTTTCCTTTGCCCTTTTTGCCTCTATCTTCCAGCTCTATTTCGGGATTTTTGTGGTGATCCACTGGTGCGCCATGGCTTTCTGGATCGTCCATGGGGGCACTGACTTTTGCATGTCTAAGTGGGAGGAGATCCTCTTCAACATGGTGGTGGGTATCGTTTATATCTTCTGTTGGTTCAACGTCAAGGAAGGTAGGACCCGATATCGCATGGTGGCTTACTACCTACTGGTGCTCACCGAGAACGCCGCCTTGACGTTTCTATGGTATTTCTACAGGGACCCTGCTGCCACTGACTCTTACGCGGTGCTTGCCTTGTGCGGCGTGTTTCTCAGCTTTGCCACAGGGGTGGTCTTCATGCTCGTCTACTATGGAGTGCTCCATCACATGGGCCCCCGGGCAACGATCCTGGCTAGCTCTTGCTGTGCTGAGCTTCTCTGGGGGTTGCCTTTGCCTCCCGAAGCTGAGCTCATGGCTCCCACCCCAGGGCCTAGGGGATCCCAGGCTACCCGAAGCAGAGGAGGTTCCACCGGGGAGCAGCAGGAGGAAGAAGAGGACCTGACAGCTGACACCTGCCTACCGGTTTTCCAGGTGAGACCAACGGTGCCAACCACCCCCATGGGAAGGCCCTACCACCTCGAGGGTCCACTCATCAAAATCGACATGCCAAGGAAGCGCTACCCAGCCTGGGACGCCCACTTTGTGGACCGTAGGTTGAGGAGGACTATCAACATCCTTCAGTACATCACTCCCGCAGCAGTAGGGATCAGGTACAGAGACGGACCCTTGCTCTATGAGCTTCTTCAGTACGAGTCTTCGCTTTGAAGGCGGTTTCTTTCTTTTTTTATCCCTCTGTCTGTTTCTCAATTATAACTAATTTTTGTTAGTTTTATTTGTTTTCTGTTTTGTATTTTTTTTTGCTTTTGTTTATTTTTTTTGGTTCTTCAGCTAAAGAAAGGTACCTTTATTTTCATGTTACACTTTCATAGTTCACAAGACAATGAGAAATATAAACGCTAAAACAAACAAAAAAAAACCCCAGACAAAAATATTTTTTAAAACCTGCTTTGTTTTTTTTTTTTTTTTTTTTTTTTCTTCTGGTTACTCTGTGTATATAAGAATATGTTTTGTATGTACGAAAAGAAACAAAAAGTTGTTTTTCTCTTCATTTTTCTATACAAAAGATATAATGGTATTTAAATTCTATGCTTCACCATGTGGTGGAGAGAGGTGTCTTCACCCTGGTGTTTTATATTCTAACGTAGCAGCCGTATAGCATCCTGGGAATGGTGGAGGACTGAAAAGTACTTTGCTAACTTGTCATTTGAGCAGTTAGCAAACCTCCAAACCACCACAACTGAGGCTAGCCCCCTCTAGTGCTACATTATGATACTTTTCTCACAAACTGACTCAATTCAACTAAAAAGTGTTTTAATGGAGTAGTTAATTACTTGTCCCTGTTTAATTCCTGTGCTCCAGGTATAGGAGTCCTACCTGACTATCACACTCATGTTCTGTGCTGTACATGAGACAGGTGGGTTGTGGTGGGATCCTGCTACCTCCAGCACTGGAAGTAAACAAAAAAAAAATGATAAAGGACATGTGAGAAAGTTTCAATGAGAAGCAAGAACTTTATTTTTTAAGCTCTGTTTTTTTCCCTCGTTTTGTAAACTCATAACAACACTGAATTGGAGAATAGGTCAGTCTGGTAGACAAGCAAGTCCACTTTGTACAGAAGAAAGCACATACTTACACAAACTGTTGTACTCGACAGTACTAGGAAAAATTATGGAAAAACCTTTTAGTAATGTGCATTAAATGTTGGCTCAAAACTGGCTCAGGAAGCATATAAATTTATACAAATATAACAAAGTAATACATTTAAAACAAACACTAAAACAAAAATCTTATCTCAGAAATGAGATAATCTCTGCAATAGAAATGCAGCCCAGCTCACTGTATGTCTCTGCTGCTGAAGTGGTGAAAGCTGAAGTTGAAGATAAAATCTGTTCCAAAGAGAGACTGATCAAGTGCCAGAAGACATTTGCTAATGATCTGGCCAAGACATCACCATCCAGATTATAAAAGACTGATTCTCTTTAATCAAAGAGATTAAGAGGATAAAGTGAGATAGAATAATATATCATTTTATTACAAGTTTTGGACTTCAGTGGCAGTTCATTTGAAGATGTGAAGGAGAGTTGAATGGCAAACAAGACTTCACAGTCCACAGCTACAGTGATGAATGGCGTGGCATCTCCATCTCGTGAATTTAGGGTGGCGATTTGAAGAGAGTCCACTCAACACCAACCAAAAAAAAAAAAAAAAAACTGTGCATATGGTAAATGAAAAATAGCTTGAACAGGAAGCCATAAGCAGGAATTTAGTTTGTTAAGGTGTTTCCATAATATTATTTCCAGTACAGTATGGTGATAGCGACTCAGACATCTGTGTTTTTAAACACGCATACCCTACTCTTAAGTCAAAAATACATTTAGAAAGTATTCTTCCATGACTGTGACATTACAGGAGAGGGCAGGCATGTGTATAACAAAACACAACAGTAGCTTGAAACCTTCCACTGGAGAGTTATTTAGCCCAACATCTGTTTGATTTTTTGGGTATGAAACCCTTTTTAATTACAACTCATGACTGTAGTTTTTAGGTTACAACTGTTACTTTTGGGCTGTGTGGATTAGATCTATTTCTGAGATTAAAGTGACCCCTGCAGGTAGTGAATGGTAGTGAGGATTTGCCAAAGCTAACATAATTGGTGCTATCATTATTACCCATACCCTATATTGCTCATCGCCTTAAAGTATCTTGCTTGCTTTAAACTAGAGGTCAGTATCAGTTTCTAAATTGCTGTGTTGTCAAACGTTTGGATAGGTTACCCTAAGAGTAAAAGGGGTTCCTTTTTTAGCTTGTGTACAAAAAGGTGACTCAGATTAACTGTTCCCAAAAATGCATCAGAATTCTTAAAATACGTTCTTTACTAAATGATTGCTTTGGCACAATGTTTATTGTTATAATTTCTAAGGGCCCAGTTTACACTAATGGTGTATATGTTAGCCATAAAATGCTGTGCCTGGCATTACACCACTGCTACTACTACTACTACTACTACTACTACTACTACTAATAATAATAATAATAATAATAATAATAATAATAATAATAATAATAATAAAACATGTCAGTTGGTGTAATTTACATATTATTCTTTTTTAGTTTACGAAACCAAATCTGATCTCATGAGCTGTGACATGTGCAGCTTTTAGAGCAATGATAAAAATAAAAATAAAACAATAAAAACATCTGCAGTCTTATTAAAAGAACAAAAAAATACAGGTCCTTGTTCAAAAAATATTTATAAATGCAGGCAGAGAGAAGAGCAACGGCAGTTTAGAAGTCTTTGTGTCTGTGTTGTGTACGTGTGAAAAGCAACATCTCTATCATTGCACTCGAGCTATTGAGTGCATTTTTGTCTTTAATAGTATGTACAGTAGAAAGTACATCTGTCTTAACTAGGGTTTCTATCCATGAAACACAGAAGTGGGCTTTAAAAACAAACGCACAAACCAAGAAGCACATCAAATTGTACATACAAAATATATATGCATCCCATTCCTTTTCCAGAAAATGTATTTTTGAAAACAGATATTTATTCAGATTAATTCAGAAGAGAGCACAATATTTTATGGTAGTGTAGTGTGTCAGCACAAGAGTGACACTAGGGTTATAACATTTGCAAGCAAGTTAGGCTTTCATACTCCATAATACATCTACATACACTTACAGTAAATTTGTCATATATGTTCATATGTATTGCATTGCTTGTCTAGTGATTATGATTGTAATAATTTTTCACTTAGATTCATCTTGTTATTGCTACATGGCAACGTTAGTAAGATTTATTGACTTAAAAACTAAAATCTAAAATACTTTTAACCCCAAATCTAATAAGAATTGCAAACCCCAAAGTATCATGTCATCAAACAGATTTCTAGGTTACCAGCCTCTTTTTATCCACCACCATTCCCTGCTCGGCAAAAAGTAAATACTGTTTGCCCATTTTGTTTTTTAACAGAATTAAATTCAAGTAATATATTTGCAGGGTGCAAAATGCATGTCAATGGTCCCAGGGGGGAGGGATTATGACATGCATATTCTCTCTTTTCCTCTTTTTTAAAACATGTAAATGTTATGTTTTTCTTTTTGTATTTTGAATTGTTTATCTTGTCTTTTTTATTTTTTTTTTAACTTCTTAGAAACAAAGCATACTCATTTTAAATCTGATGAAACTGGAAGCTATCTTTGCCTGAATATACCTGGATTTGAATGCAGTTGAACAACACTTTGCAGTGTTAACACAGTACACTTTTCTATACACGCATGTTAAAAAAAAGCGGTTCCTCTCATTCAGTACAGGGCTGGCTGACTATGGCTCCTGCCATACAGTAATGTTTAAAGCCAAATCATAACCTTCACTGTAATCCTTATTCATGTGTACTTAGGCTTCTCTTCAAAGCTGCCAAGGATCTGTTTGGGTGAATATGTACAATATGTAAGTTTAAAGTTTAAAACATGTTTGTATACTCACAAAATCCCACGAACTTCGTGCTTTGTGTTGTGTACACTGATATTAGATATGGCACATATATATATTATAATATAATCCGCATAGGAATATATATAATATATATATATATATATATATATATATATATATATATATATATATATATATATATATATATATCAAAAACGACACAAAATTATACAGTAATACTTGCTGCTATTTAAATCTATTCCATTCCAAGACCTTTTCCCGACCAGGGATGCAGATTAAATCTAAATTCCGTGTGCAGCCTTAGCTTGGCAGTAAAACAAAAATACAATGGAAAAATTACATTTGTTCAGTGAGTAAAAGGCTGTAGGCTTTTTATGAAAAATATTTCAAATGAACAAATGATCTGAGATGGGAATTGTCCATCCTTCACACTCCATAGCACACAAAGTAGGCTGTGGTGGGCATTGCTAAGACGATCCGTTGTTTTTGTTGTTCTTACGATAGGAGTAGAACCAAGAAATTCCATGAATTTATTATTCATCTTAAGTTCTTGAGATAACCTCTTTTTATTCTATATTCTTTATATGTTGCCGCCTATTTCTTACCGCAGGTTGTTTTTGCGGTTCTAGTTCCTTCTTTTTATTTCAGTAAAAGTGGTTGATTTGTGGAAATTCGGTTTCCTCCCAAAAGACAAATATACTGGTTCTCTATCACCCCTTTCATTCTTAGGGTTGCCAGCTGTCCGATTTTGGACCAGACATCTGGTCCAATAACATTCATTCTCAATAATCCAGGAAGAGAAGGAAGGCAAGAGTCTTTAACTTTAATAGCACCTTGCTTTGGTAGGGTCAAGTCACCAATAGTTATTCCCAGTTCTACATAACCCAAATATGGGATGGCTAAGCCATTAGCTCCCTTTAATGAAAGCCAAGTTATGGGTTCTTTCAACTGGCCACTAGACTGACGAAAATGCTGTTCAAAGAAACTCTGTTTAAGCATAGTCACTTGAGACCCAGTGTCTAAAAGACAGGACACCCTAACACCTCCTGTGGCAAAGTGGTGAGTAGATACAAGTCAGTGCAGTGCAGTGCAGGTACAAATAACACAGACAATTACAAACAGATGCAAGGGTGTTTATTGGTATGTTTTACAATGTCCAGGCCTTATGGCGAATACCTGTAAATAATACATGATGGAAGTGATACAGCTGCATGTAACATTTCAGTTTGTAGAATCCAGTTTTATCACCCACACAAAACACAAAGACGCAGACACAGTTCCTACAGTGCGTGAATTAAGTGCTTGTGGTAAAAAGTGGAAAGTGTGGCTGCAGCTCCAGTTCCATTCTACAGAAGTTAGTAATCTAATGTAGAATACGAGGGGCTCTCGGTGTAAAAAAAGCAGTGGAAGGCAATTTAATTAAAATGTTTACAAAAAGATCCCACAGGGGAGAACTACTATCACACAATTTCCATTACATGAGAGTAGATGTTAAAACTTGAGCAGTGAGCAAAAAAATGGCTAAAGAAGAATGGGGGTTTTACAAGTAGTGTGCAATAATAATAATAATAATAATAATAATAATAATATATAATAATAATAATAATAGAACCACCAAATAGAATTAAAAAAAAAAAAAACGTGAAAAACTTAAAAGCAGCGTAGCAGTCTGAAATGTGGCTGAATCAGCCCCTTGACCAGACCCAAAACAAAGCAAAACAAAACAAACAAAAAAACCCTTGTCTTCCAATTTCTATCTGTGAACTGCATTGACTCCAATAAAAACAGTTCAAGAAAAAATACATTGCTTCGGTAAAGAAAAAAAAAGAAAAAGGAACAATCCAGCTTCCGCTTTTTTTTTTTTTTTTTTTTAAATATTATTGGTCCGTGAAGAGCTTGAGAACTACATTGAAATGTATTCTGCGTTATTTTGCCATTCACTGCTTAGCGGGATCCGATTATTGAGCACCTAATATTAATCACACAAAGTCGTCGTCCCCCGTCCCCCGATCGCATTCTTGCATTCTCATGTTTTGTGATCAACATGAGCCCGATCACAACCTCATTACCCCCATTGCTGGTTTTGTTCAGATTTAGAAAAATGGAAGGTTGGCAACCCTACGCATTCTGCGGCACCCGAATCGTGAGGAGTTGTTAGATTTGTTGCTGCTTAGAGAAACCGCAAACTGGAGAGAGAGCTGTACAATTGTCATAGCTTCTCAGAACGCAAATACCACCTTTAGTTTTAGATTGAATCTACCTCCAGGTCCTTAATTATTGAATTGGGAAATCCAGAGCTTTGGACTGCAGTTGTTTAATTAAACCCAGGTTTCCAATTAAGTAAACATGGGCCTGGTTGAAAGAAGGCACATTACAAAATGGACTGAAGGAACTACTAAGTAGTACAAATGTGAGTACCACTGATATACAGTATATGTATGTAGACATTAGGTGCTGTGTCAATTAAGCAAAACAACAAGGTGTGAAAAACAACATTATATTTAAAGAAAAGAAAACGGATATGAATAAAAAAGATGGACATCGACAGTTTTGTTGACTCTCTAACTGTTTCCATCCGTATACTGGTAACTGCAGTGCTATCATATGCCCGTTCACCTGTGTGTTTTATGAGTATCATTCCAGTTTGTTGTTTTTCACTATCAGGGTATTGCTTCTTAGCACTCAATGCATTTACTAATGCTTGTGCTGCATTGCTACGGATCTAAAGAAGCTCAGGGACAATAATCCACTCTTTCTAATAATGAAATACAACAGAAACTTTTCAACAGCCATCAAAATATATTTAGAGTGACTCAACCTTGTCAAGAGCAGACAATACAATGTCTATTTTATTAGTATTCAAATCTGAGGGATTTGTGTAACACTAAACCTAAAATGGGTTAAAACAGCAGGTCACAGACATCAAAGTACCTGATCAGCTCTTAGGCCCTTTGAAGATTTTGATTATGTAAGAAGCTAACACACCAGCAGATTACGAATGTAATCATTACCTACAGATGAAAAGTCTTGTATCAAAATTACCAACCCACAGAGATCACAATCCCCTGGCAACAGGGATTTAGTAGAGGCTACCATGGATAAGCTGTTGAATGCAATATAATTCTGTGTGCAGCAATGCAAGGGCACTTGTTATGAGATACAGGTCATAGTGAATTTACCATTTCAAGTTAGAGACCTTTAATTGGTTTTCATATCCTTGGAGGGTTAGGATATGTATGTAAATGCTGTGCTAATTGGGTATTGTCAAAAAAGTTAAACTCTTGAGTTATTTGAAGACAGTTTTGATAAAAATGAATTTAGACTGATATTCACAAAACTATCTAGACTGTTGTTGGCCTTAACAGCTGTCTTGATAAGCTGCATGATTAACAAACTGTTTTAATTAATCAAAGCCGATTTAAAAGGTCTTACAAGTAAACAGCTAAACTAAAAAAACACAGTATCAAAGTTTGTGTGTACAGACAATATTCAATTATACTTTATAAATGTATAGTACTTACAAATGTATGTATGCGCTCACAAGTGTAAATATGTACACAAACTCATTACACATACTGTACATTCACACCTATGATACAGGCAGCTGGAGTACATGCCTAGGTACACTAAGAAAAGGAGCACTGCTTTCTTAACCCTTATGTGCCTGCCTAGATCATTGCAAGCAGATTTTGTGTGGGTGAGATCATGGGGTAAAGGGTTTTGCCAGGGATGGATGACAATCTGAGAATCCAGCTGCCAGGGGGTACAATTACAACCAGATCGGGTAAACTGAGCCTTTATGTACCCAGCGCATACAATATCTTTATGTCTCTCTCTGTGATGTCATAATTGACACTATCCATGTAATCGGTTAAGTGGTGCCCTGCCTTTGGGCAGTGCTGTATATTGCATAGGTTTGTAGACACATGTTTGGATATCAGCATAATGGCTCTGAAGCCTATTGGCCAGGTTAGACTCCATCCCTGGTTGCTGCTGTCCCTTATTCCCTTTCAGTGTGGGGCTCAGGTGTATTCTGGTGCAGAGATTCACAATTTAGGGATTTCGATGGAAGATTCCTCCAAAAGAATGACGGACAAGCATTTCCCTGCCAGTGAAACGGAGCCTAAAATCTTAGCCAATGTGACACTGCACGTACAACTATCTTCAAAAGCAATTAGATGCATGAGCAATTTGGACGGCCATTTTACTATTGCAGTCAAGTGTTTGTCCGCATTCTTCAAGTAGTTCTGTTTCACTTTCACTCTGGGACGCTGTTGTTTGCTGGAGAATCTATCTTCAGTCTTCATCTTGAGAAGTTGATGTTTTTTTACTAGAAGAAAAAAAAGTTTGCTATTTAGTTTCCAGGCTGCCTAACACAGAAAATCATACTTCATGGTGCATCTTCATTGAAATACTGTATTGTATATAACTTGAGAGAGAGTTGAATCCTCTGGGTGCTAAAACACTGTGATTTTTTTTTCTCTCCCTCACAATGAAATGACTATTGTAATAAGTAAGAGCCCTTGCTCTGTACAGTTACTGGTAATCATAATAACAATATTCTTGGTGCACTAGCCTGCTGTGCAGAGATAATAGTCTTAGTAACCAGAGGGTCTTCTGTCTAGTTTTTGATTGGTTATTACATCATACCTTTTTTGTCTAGAAAAAAGGAATGTTTTCTAAATGTTGATTAGTTGGTCTTATTCAGTTTCAACAAACTGCTCAAACTGTTGATACTGTATTATGCTCTAGTAGTTGTGAGTTTTTTTTAAGATTTTCCAATCCAGTTATCACCTGTCCTTTTGCAACCAGATTTTTTGCATGCCTTGTAGAATTTTAAAAAGGCATTATTTGATAAGCACATTGTTGAAGAAAGAAAGCTTTATTGCTGCATTATTCAGCTGAAAACAGTGCAAACGTGCATTAGTTTTAATAAAACTTTCTTTTCTATTCGCTACTGATCTGCGCACTGTCATCTCATATTTTCATTTTATAAAAACAACTATCATTAGCTTCATACATAAATGCAAAAAACTACTGTCAGCAGGCTACACAAGGGGACCTTCAGTGTTACAGACATTGGAAGAGCTTCTTCTGTAAATATTACAACCCCCCTCCCCCATCAGCAGGAAGAGAACGGAATGTATTAAGATAAATGAGTTTTAATTTATGCATTTATTTATTAATTTACTTATTCTTAATGTATGTACTGCATATTTGGGATTACTGCAGCTTACACACAATTACAACACTGTTTGTAGTTAACCAATCCATCCATAAAACTAAGCAGCAGTATTGTTTAAATATGTCATATGCAAATAAACAGTTTCTCATATATATATATAATTACAAAATATTGGCAGTACTGGGCCAATGCACTACAACATAAAAACCAAGGTTCTAATGCTATTAACCTCATACAGTGCCAGTGCTGTAAGAAATAAAGTGATTAAGATCACAGAGACACTGCTTGCGCAAGTTGTCTACTGAAAGCCTTCACAGAAAAATCGCTTTTGATGAGTAAAAAAACAACTAAAAGAAAATGTTGCAAGTTTGCTAACACTGAAAGTCCTAATTTTTTTGTTTGTTTGTTTTGTTTGCATTAACCATAGCGCTTTTGTTTGACATTTAACAAAGAAACACTCACAGGAAAAAAAATAATGTAAACCATCAAAATGTAGCTTCTCGTATCTTATGGTGCCTTTAGTCTAGGTGCTTATAGCCCTTTTGAAGGCAGTCACTTTCAGCAAACAACAATGCCAGTAGGTTTTTTTTTTTTCCGTTCTGTATTATGTGCCAGTTCAGTAACAGTTAAATGTATGTACTGTATGTGTATATATATGCACACTATTATATATATATATTATATATATATATATAATATATATATATTATATATATATATTAAAGTAAGATTCAACAATAATAGCACTAATGATGTAAAATCTATCTATCTACACTCCAATAGCCTTGAGATATCTGACAAGAACTCCACTTATTGTGAATACAAACATTTTGGTAAAACCGTTATAAACTGTGACGATCATTGCTATTATATTATATATATATATATATATATATATATATATATATATATATATATATATATATATATATATATTCATATGACTATATTTTAAATGGTTTTACATAGAGCTTAATCCAGAATTTGTTTGCTCACTGCATTTCCTTCATAGAAGTGAAGCACCAAAAACCCAAATGTATACTGTATACAGTCGCTCACTACTGTCATGATACTGGCATTTTGATCTTGCTTGCTGCGCTTAAAGTGAGATAAACTGTCCAAATTCTTCCTTTAAAGCGACATTGGTAAGGTAAGCAAATGGCTCCATGCTCCACTGCAGTGCATTCTGGTATATTTTACCTATTGCAGGTATTTTTCACTTGTTCCTTTTCTTTAAGAGAAGCAGGACTACACTTATCAGAATGCATTGGGATGGGCATTAAAAAGCTTGAACTGTCCCGGAGAACATGAAGTCATATGATCACCCTAAACCATACCAAAGGAGGGAACATTATTGGGGGTCTATTTTAATACCCTAAGCAGCAGCTAATCTAAATACCATTGTCAGTTAACCTGTTCTAACACAGACCTCATTAAACCTGGAAAGTTCTGGAAAATGGCTTTCATAAAACTCTGTCATGGAAAGAAGCCTTTTTTGTTTTTAGGCTATGTAACAAGTCATATTTTTAGTGTTGTTGGGATGGAAAAATATTCTTAGTTCAGTTCTGTTGTTTTTCAAGGATTGTGTATTCTGAAAATCTGTATCTCCTGATGTATTTAAGAATATAAGAACAAAAGAAAGCTTCATATACAGTTAAATCGTGGCTATATTTAGATTGCTCAGAATTTAGACCATTAAAATAGACTCTGTAAGTAACGCTGGGCAATAGCTTTCTGTCAGACATATCTTGTAGTGATTGAAAACAACACTGTGTCTGTAAGATGTGAGGTTTTATATATATTTTTTATATAGTGCTGGGTTATACACAGTGATCTGAAGGTGCTAAAAATTGTGAAGAGCTGAAAGGCAGTGTTTTTATTATATTGTGTAAAAAGCAGTCCTGCCATTGAGAGAGGGACTGCATGTTAATTAAGGCATTGTTTCTGTCATAACTGACCAAATTCATTAAAAAAAACAAAAAAAAAAACAGCTAAAAACATAATTGCCACTAGATTTGTCACATTTTGTTGTTATTTTAAACTAAAGTTGTAAATCAATGCCATGATCAAAATTGGATATTTATTAATAAAAAAGAGACTAACCTCTCAGCGTGTTTCTATATAATTTAAACACTGCAGGACACGTTCTAAGTAATGGAAAATTATACCCTTTGTTTGAATATAAAAAGGTATGCAAAATGAGGCAACTATTTTATCTGTTGTGTTTGTTTTTCTGTGAAAGGTCAAATGTACACTATCAGCTTCCACTTTTGTTAAAATCTGTGCTAGAGATTAGAAGTTCAAAAAAATATTCTGATAGTTTATTTTGGTATTATCATATTTGTTTGGATCAAGTGTGTCTGGTATTGCCCCACCCCCCTATTTTATTGGGAACAATATCAACAATCCAAGGTGCTAACGTCGAACCTCATTTTGTATACTTTGGTTTTTAGAGAAATATTACACAGAATACTTCCTGTGAAGCCTTACTGTAGACTGAAAAAACCCACAAATAAACTGTACATAGTGTATGAAAAAAAAAAAACTTTACAATTTCCAATATAAATGTATATGTTCAATGGTATGGTTTTGCATTTGGGAGTTAACAAAAATCTAAAAGTTAATAATTGCAAAATTCCTGTTAATAAGACTGGTATTTGCAAAGGGAGTACTATGGTAGACACGTTTCTTGCAGTATTGCTTCTACTCTGGCACCATAAGCAGGTTTCAAACAAAACCTCAATTTGAAACTTAATGGAAACGTGCATATCACAAGAATATCCCCATGCTTTTGCAAGATGTGTATTGCTAGTAACTTTAAGCTTGATATAGAGCTATTTTGAATTATTGCTGCCTCTTTGGGATGTGTTAGTAAACTTCTCTTACCTCACAAGATAGCTCAACATTCAGTTGGTTATCCACCCCACCCTCACCCCCAGCCCCCAGCCTTTAAAACAAAAATGACATAAATGTGTATGTTAAATTAAATATTTTAAAAATAACGGCTGAATGGTGGAATAGCCAGTTATAAACAGGTGCTTTCATTCCCTTACTCTTCTAGAAGAAGATAACGAAGAAGAGGTGGATATAGAACAATGTTGGGAAAAGTTTATGAGAAAAAATTGTTTTAATTTTTTAAATGTGCATGAACTAAGTAAGGTTGGACTTTAAATGGCTGTTAAAATAGGGAGTTTGATGTTAGCATGTGCGTGTGTACTGTATATATCGCTGCCTGTCCTAAAATTATACAGCTGTATAATCAAATGAAACAAACAGAAACAAATGAGGGAAGAAAAGTTTAAACACACAAATTAGAGGTCATTTTAACAGGAAACAAAATGCACTTTTTCACCTTGATAAAAAAAAAAAAAAAAACCACAGTCCCAAACTATGCAATCTTTCAGTCTCTCAGTTACTCTCAAATCATCAGACTTGAGAATTTACTCAATATTACAAATAGATATTATAAGAGGTTAAACCATATCAAAACTCAGGTTCAAGGTGAGAGTGCTTGCTTAAAAAAAATACTTTTTTTCTTGAAAGATTAACAATATAAAATGTTTGATTATGATTCCAATTAATTTTAAAGTGGCAACTTGATGGTTTTTTTTCTCCTGTTAATCATTGGTAACGAGATAATAATGTCCTCTACAGTACCACAGACAGTTTTGAGAAGGAAAAAAAAAGTTTGTAAATTTAAATTCAAGGCTGTAATAGTGGGGCACAAGTGTTCAAGGCACACTGCTTTTTAACCCACGCCAAGGTGGCAGAATCTGTGCAGTGTTATGTCTGATTTCTGTTTTGGCTTTCGTTTGTGGTTTTATGGCAATTGTCTCTTCTATACAATATATATATATATATATATATATATATATATATATATATATATATATATTATATCTTATATATATATTATTTGCCATATATTTATTATATAATATCTATTGTTTGCTTCTGTTCATGGAGTAATATAATAATCTCAAAAATGGTTTGCTCTGTTCTTTATACAGTAAATCCTACTTATGTTCTTTTGGGACCAGTGCTTCTAAGCATCTTGGTTATAGATTTTTGACTATTAATGGTGTAGCAGCACTGTACCCCTGGTAGTGGAATACTGTATATAATATCCCACTGCATTCAACAGTGGTAAAACTGTTTTCATCGCTTATTCTGTAATTTCCAAGGATGAAGATTGTATTCCTTATACAGCTGAGGACTGTTTTGAATTTAGCCAAATTGCCCCACTTCTGCATACAAAATTGAACGATGGGACCTTTAAAATGCTTCCCATTCATGTAAAATTACAAAGCTTTCTTTTTTTTTTTTTAATTGTTGCATTGTATGTCATAGTCAAACAAAGTCTTTACAAAGAGTTGTTTCTATGATGCTTTGGTGAAAAACAGTTGTTGCAAATTGATGAATATTGCTACCATAGAGACAACAACATGCTGTTTTTCTAGTGTAAACATGGTTTGTGAGTGTGTATTATTATTATTATTATTATTATTATTATTATTATTATTATTATTATTATTATTATTATTTATTATTGTTATTATTTGCATCTTAGTTACTGGGGGAGATGAGTTTAGAACCAGTACTTTGGTCCAGCCTAAACACTTTATTCAAACACTGGATTCATCGATCAGAACATCTGGGAGATCTACTATCAGTCCTTTAAAATGGGTTCTAACTGTTTTGGCAATTGGCTGAGGGCATCCCTAAATATCAGCAGAGCTGTGAAAGCAGTGATTTCTTGGTCTTGGTTGATAGTAGTGTACAATCATTGTTTTAGAATGCAGCTCACGACGAGGCTATTGGATGCCACACTGGCCTCCCTAGGTAATACACAATGACTGATCTGTGCTCCTTCAGTACTAGTAAGCTCTATTTCATGTGTGTGTTGACAACACTTAGATCTACAGCAGGCCTACTTGGTCCACTATCTAGTCTAATAGTCTAACCCACCAGTGACAACAAACCATAAAGAACAATATTGGTAAGACTGTGTCAGTCCTGTCATTGCAAATGGACTAAGGACCTCTTTCAAGACATCGGTGCTGGTTTGCAGCAGAAAAAAAAAAAAAAAAAGTACGTATATTAGTGGCTCCCTCTCCAAGTAGCTGGAAGACAATGATCTAATGAACAAACTGTGCTTTTATGTTATCATCCAGAATTCCTCTATCAGGATTTTGAATTGAATTTGTTGTGAGCTGTCATAAAACTGCAGAGTTTTTCATGGACTTCCAGTGTGCCGCCCCTCAAATTATTCCTCAATAATGTTGGATCAAAAGACACTTTCTGGTGTATAAAACTTGACTCTGTTTGTTAAATCTATTCCCAATTCAAAAAAGTAACTGGTTTAAAAGTATATATCCACATACAGGGAGCATTTATTTCATTGATTTTGGATGGGAAGCTTTGTTTGGGCTGGGCCAACCTGTGGGTTCTTTTTCCCCCAGTTGATGTGTACCTACCTCATCTACAAATGTTGAAGGTCGTGTCACTTGTAATACACTTATGTGGGTAAGGGACTCTTTTCAGTCATGGACCTTGTCCTTAATTCCTTTTTTTTCTTTTACATAAAGTTGTCCAAAATCTGAAATGCCCGTCTCCTCTCAGTTGTGACATGTATAAAGATTGTAATTCTTGTGTTCAATGCTCTAAAATTTGTTGTATGTTGGACTAACTGAAGCGGTAGTTTCATTTTGTTTGACTGACAAAAGATACTCCAGTCTGTTCTGCATCATTAAATGGGCTCTTTTTCCCCACTGAACACAACAGTATACTTGCAATATACCATAAATGTGTTATATTTACTTCTTTTTGCCATTTCCAAAACCTAAACACTGTTGACCATGTACTCACTTCCCAGCAGGTTACATTCCCAGTAATCACTAATACTAACATGTTTTTTATGTATTTTTGGGTTGGAAGGTGAGGTTCATAAGATTAATTTATACTAACATACTGTGCATAGAAATCTTCGAGTGCAGATTGAAGGTATATTTTTAAGCAGCATGGCATTGCACCATGGTAAATCCTAAGGTTCCTTTCCCATTTACTTTAATCCCAAAACAAGTTAATTTTCAACGGAATGTTTCACTTGCGTTTTCCAAATGACCTTTTTGTTAAACTAGAGTCAAGTGCAATCAAATATTATATATTAAGTAACTACAACTAGACAGTATTCTAAATGGTGTTGTAGTGGATTTATTCTCAGCTATCAAAAGATACTCAGGATTCAGGTTGATTATCAGCTCTAGATAATTAATGTATACAGAGGAAGGGTCTAGAAAAATATAGTTACAGCAGATATTTATACAGGATTTTTACAAGCTTGAAGATAGGGTGTGTCTGGTGCATTTTACAGTTGTGCTAACAGAGAGTTCAGCAGGACAATAACATAGGGTATAGCCCAAGATAAGATTACAATAGAGCCATTGTTATCAGAGGTGATGGCCTAAGGGTGGGGTGTAATTTTTATTCAGAAGCTTGAGGGTTAGCTGTTACCCTTAGCTGATGTAATCACTGTCTGCTATAGACTGAAAGGCATTTCATATTCAGTTCAATATATATCGTCAGAATTCTCCTCTTCGGTCCCACCTTTTTGGAACGCTGATGATTCTTAATCCGGAGATCCAAAGCCAGAGATTGCCAGAACGTGGTTTGTTTTAGTGGGGGTTGTCTTTACCATGACCCTTAAACCCGCTCCTCCTTTTGTTCTGACCCTTGTTCTCCTCGTTTCAGCGGAGTGTAGCCTTGGTGGCTATAGTTCTCGTGTCCTAGTGCAGTCAGGTTGTGGACCACTGCAGCTGTTGTGAGGTCCGACAGTAGTTTCCATTGTCGTTTCAAGATGGTTTCATATAACAAACAACAACCGATGATACAATCAATGCTACCACGAAACAGACAGAGAATATGTGTCCGGTCATATTCACCAGTCTGCCCAGTCAGTCCTGATATTGCTCAGAAGAAGATTCTAGAAAAGACTGTTAACACAAACAGAGTTATAGTAGATATTTATACAAGATTTTAACAAGCTTGATAGGTGTTCGGGAGCATTTTAGGACAGTAACATAGGGTATAGCCAAAGATAAGCTCAAACAGAGCCATTGCTATAAGAGCTGATGGCCTAAGGGTGGGGTGTGATGTTATTCAGACGCTTGAGGGTTAGCTGTTACCCTTAGCTATGTAATCACTGTCTTCTATAAAGTGAAATGCATTTCATATTCAGTTCAGTAATATATTGAATTCAATAATTTTGTCTTCAGTGTCTAACTTGACTACAGTATTAGAGTCTTTAGCATAACCTCTCCAGAAGTGTACACTTCCCAGCTATGACTTGAAACAGTGAAACTTGCAGCACTTACACTACCTATAGAAAGTCTACACCCCCTTGAACTTTTTTTATATTTTGTTGTGTCAGTGCCTCAGAGTTTCATGCATTTAAATGATTAATTTTTCCCACCTATCTACACACCATACTCCACAATGTTAAGGAGAACAAAGTTTTTATTGAGAAAAAGTTATATATTAAAAATGCAAAACTGAAAGATCATACACCCCCACTGAGTTAATACTTGGTGGAAGCACCTTTGGCAGCAATTACAGATGTGAGTCTGTTAGGATAAGTCTCTACCAACTTTGCACACCTAGATTTGGCAATATTTGACCATTCTTCTTTACAAAACTGCTCAAGCTCTGTCAAGTTCCTTGGGCAGCATTGATGGACAGCAATCTTCAAGTAATGCCACAAATTTTTGATTGAATTTAGGTCGGGGCTCTGACTGGGCCAGTCAAGGACATTTACCTTTTTTGTTCCTTAGCCACTCCAGTGTAGCTTTGGCTGTGTGCTTTGGGTTGTTGTCAAGCTGAAAGGTGAACTTCTATCCCAGTTTCAGCTTTTTTGCAGAGGGCCAGTTTCAGCTTTCTTGCACATGGACTTCTCTGTACTTTGCTCCATTCATTTTCCCTTCTATCCTGACAAGTGCCCCAGTCCCTGCCAATGAGAAACATCCCCAAAACATGACGCTGCTACCACCATGCTTCACAGTAGAGATGGTGTTCTTTGGCTGATGCACTGTATTGGGTTTGCGCCAAACATAACACTTTGCATTTAGGCCAAAAATGTTGCATTTTAGTTTTGTCGGACCACAAAACTTTTTGCCACATGAGTACAAAATCTCCTTAGTGTTTTTTTTTTGCTTACTTCAAACGGGATTCAAGGTGGGCTTTCTTGAGTAAAATACAGGCCAGATTTGTGGAGTGATGGGGATATTGTTGTCACAAGCACACTTCAACCAGTCTTGGCCATAAAAGTCTCTAACTCTTGAAAAGTTGCCATTGGCCTCTTGTTAGACTCTCTGCTCAGTCTCCTTCTTGCTCAGTCATTTAGTTTGGAGGGACAACGTGATCTAGTAGGGTCTTGGTGGTGCCATACACCATCCACATCTTAATAATTGTCTTGACCATGCTCCAAGGGATATTAAAGGCCTTTGATATTTATTTATTTATTTATTTATTTTTTATACCCATCCCCTGATCTGTGCCTTTCAACAACTTTGTCCTGGAGTTCTTTTGAAAGCTCATTAGTGCTCATGGTTGAGTCTTTGCTTTGAAATGCACTACCCAGCAGAGGGAGCCTACAGGAACTGCTGAATTTATCCTGAAATCATATGAATCACTACAATTTAACACTGGTGGAGGCCACATAACTTGGTGTGTGATTTTGAAGGCGATTGATTACACCTGAGCTGATTTAGGCTTGCTATTACAACGGTGATGGACACTTATCCAACCAAGCTATTTCAGTTTTTATTTTTAATTCATTTTCTACAAATTTCTAGAATATTTTTTTTCATTTGGAAGTTGTGGGGTAGGATGTGTAGATAATTGAAAAAAAAAAACTATTTTAATGCATTTTAATTCCAGGCTATAAAGCAACAAAAGGTGAAAATTTGGAAAAGGGATGTAGACTTTCTATAGGCACTGTATATTGCCTTTAAAATAACACAGTAGGTTAATTACAACATCCATCCTCCTGGATGTTGCTATGCACTTGAATGAAAAGTACTGTAAACACTGGTTTTCCTCATCATGACCCCTCCTCCTAATCTGCATGTTTATGGGTCAGATAAGCTTGCACTACCTGATCATGTTGTCCAGCCTGGGTCCGCCTTCATAACATTTGGTGATGTGATTTGTAAACCCCCAAGCAGAGCATAGAACAAAAACTCTGCACATACTTTTTCTTATAGAATCCAGCAAAATATATTCGTAGATATGAATGCAAGACAGATCCACTGAAATTAAATATTTCAACCTGTTCAATTCCTGACTAAATAAATAAACAATGCAGTAGATTTAAAAAATAAAAATAAAAATAAAAACTTGGATCTTAGAGAAAGGAATTAATTGTGGAACACTTAGTTCCGAGTCCTTAGTGCCAACAAATTCAACAAAGCCACAGCTGGGCTGGGATCTTATAGCCACAAGGTGCAGCATTAAACTGGGATAGAAAAGGAAACACATTCAATATGGACACAGATGTACTTTTTAAGAGCCAAATCAATATTGAAGCCTATATGCACCATCATAAAAAAGCTAACAAAATAAAACTGGAGTGTGACATTCAGACGCAATACAGTGAATCCTGTATAACATAGAAAAAACAGATGAAATAAATCAATGTAAACGTGCTTAGAGTCATAAGAAATGTTTACTGAAAATAATTTAGTAAGATTTGAGGTTCAGTTTACATAAAAACAAAAACTGCAAATGGTCATATTACCATTCATTTGATGGTGGAAGAAATTTGTATCAGTTCATTTTAAGATTTTCTATTAAAATGTAATTTATATTAACAAAACGGAAGTTGGCAGCATATTTTATTTACACTGCGATTACACAAGTAGTTGTGTTATTACAGAGTAGTTTAAATGTTACTGTGTGAAATTAAAGTGTATAAACAGCCACCAAAAATAAAGCGTGCCAATAATTCATAACCAGCACTGGGATCTCTTACAGCCAACAGCAGAAATGCATGGATGACCTTAGTACTGCAGAATGAGGGTATTCATCACAATCATTTTTTTTTGTGAAAAGAATTAGTGATTGCTGGGATGAACCTAGTGAAGCCAACATAGAAAGCCAAGTGTGTATAATAGAACATGTATGACTGGTAACCAGCTCCATTCAGTATTCTACCAAGCTATATTTCATCTTGTGCTTCTTCACTTACAGTATTATGTGTACAATTTCAAATGATTGATTTATTCAAAGGTGCTGATTTATTTTTCTTTTACATTAGGAGATGGTAGAAACTTGTCACTCTGCTATGCTTCACACTTTCTTTACGCTACTAAAACACAGATTACGGCCACCAAAACTTATGCCAAAGGAAGGACGACCCTGGTCAGAAAGTATGGGTTTATTTTTGGGGATTATGAAAAAATGAAAGCACAACTACACTCACATGTCAGTTTTATTTTTCTTCAATGTCTTTTAAGTAATTTTTTCCCTTTTTCTTTTAACCCTCCTATTAGGTTTCGGGTCTATTTGACCCGACTCTAGTTTCCAATTAGCTTAAATGCTATTTTCTTTTCACTTTCTGTATAATATTTTATGACTTTTCCTAAGTTGGGGTCATGAACTTATACACAGAAAACAGAAGCTTTGAGATATTTTTTTAGAACAGGTCATGTATACAAATAAGATGTTTCGGGTCACTGTGACCCATGGCATTTATCTATGTAGATTTGTGTGCAGGAATAGAACACATTTCTTCAATTTGTTATTTTATTATTATTATATTTGTATTACTATCTCTGCAAACGGCTGCACCTGTCTGGAGATATTTATAAACAAAAAAACAAACAATATATATCTACAAGGCTGAGTCTAATTTGCTCTGTCAGTATTAAACAGCATCTCACTGGTAAAGACATTCCAAAATGAATTTTATCACCGCTCCTGACTAAAAGAGAATAAAAGAGTAAAACCTTTGCAAATAAAAAACATTTAATCAATTTAAGGTTGTTTAAATTAGTCTGAAATTGCATTGGGTCAATATGACCCACAACATAACAGATGTACTTAAATTCTGAACATAATAGGAGGGTTAAGAATTGATATGCACTAAAATAATATACATACACACATATAAAGAAAGACAGATAAACTCTGTAGATTAATCCATACTCTTAATATTTAATATAGTAAAAAAGGTGTGTAAATTGATCATTTTATTTACAATGCATTTTTAGAGATTTAACAACCTCTGAAAACAGGGAAATTGAATTTACAAGTTAGGTAGGTATAGATATATTGATAAAAGAAGTGAAAGAAGTAAAACAAAACGAAAAACACAGAACAGAATTCTAGTGGAAAATCTAATATAAAACTATTTTCAATCTAAAACTGGGAACACATACACCAAAGATTAACTAAGACTGGAATTCTGTTATGTTATGTATAACTTTGTCAGCAGTGTTGCCACTGAAACTTCAAGAGCAGCACTAAAATAACCGAATATGTATTTCCCTTTAACCATGTAAACCGCTGAGCTGCTGCACACCATGTTAAATGCATCGCATAGACACGGAATTCACATTGCAAAGCTGCAAAACCATTACGCATGTTCATGGATCATCTGTCTAACATTTTTACTCTTAAAAGACTACCTTACTTTGCAAATGTCTACTGGTTTATTTGGGTGTAGTAAAGCTGACAAGCTTAATTTAAGTGCACAGTGCTTCAGTTTTGCCCTTGATAGTACATGTGCAAAGAAAATATTTTCACAGGGAATCATAGTTAAAATGGCAAACAGATTTACAAATCAAATGCTTGTGCTTATTGCTTTTTTGGGGTCATTTATGTCATGTAAATATACCTTTTCTTACCAAGTTAACATCGGTATATGTCTGTTCTGTATGATTCTTTGTTGCTTTTTGTCGGGAGACAATTATTAATATTGTTATTTTTGTTTGTATAGTATATGACCATTTTACCATTAAGGGATTTGTCTAATAAGTGGCTACATCCATGGTTAAAATGTTTCTTTTGAATCTCAGTATTAGTGGTATTATTGATGTCTTTCAGATGTCATAATCCCTGCAGTCATGATAATCACAGCCGTGTATGACCTCTCGATGTCTTCCACAAGACAGTGGTCCCTGAGTCTGGCTTACAGAGGCTCTGACTATGCAATCACTCACTAGGACGCCCCGTCTGCCTGATTTACAGCTAACTGTTCTAGTTACAGATCACAAGACATTTCATGTGGCTCAGTTTCTTTGCATAACATGCTGTGCCTACTTTATTTTATAAGTTCAGTTTGTTTTAGTGAGCTTTGAAGCCATTGATGACAACAGAGAAAGCAACAGAGAATCATACTAAACACCTACAAAGGAATATTATCCAGGTAAGATGCCTTATTTAACTTGAGAAAAAAAACAAAAAAAAAAACAAATAAGAAGTGTATTTAAAAGCTTCTCCTGTTTTTACAATAAAGGTGCTGACTATCAGTGCCTTTTTTTAAACCTGGGTGTGATACTGGAATCTAGTCTGTAAGAAAAGCAAAAAACAAAAAAAGGTGCTAGTACTATAAATTCTGTTTTGCCAGAATATCAGGGCTACATAAAATTATGTTTTTTTTTTCCTTATTTCTTTTTTTCAGTTACAGAATGCATTTTCATGGCCAAAATAATAATATATAGTTACGCTATCTTTCCTCAGTTGAGAAGCATAACAGGGTGATGAGTTTTATCCCAAACCTACCATCAATGCAGTTCAGACTTATTTTTCATGGGACTGAATTCATGTTTTTATTTTATTTTTTAAAGGTGTATGTATGTAAAAAGAAAGAATTACACAACTTTGTCTTTGCTATGATTTTATTTTATTTTTTGTAATGAAAAGAACAACATTAGTCTGTGTTTTTTTTTTTTTTTTTTTTTTTTGCTGGGTGTCTTTCAATCTGGTGCATGCAGTTCACAGTCAGGGACCTCTGTATACTTTATATCTTATACCAATGTGTTACTGTGATACTGTAATCTGAAACCCAGCAGAAAAATGGCAGTGATTTAGCCAATTTCCATTTTTGTTGTATATTTTCTGATTTGTACATGTATTTCACAAATGCAATTCATGTATGTATGTATGTATGTTTTCCATAGTACAGACGGGACTTTATATTTCAATGGATTAACTTCATGTTAGAGGGGGTCCTATGTGCATTGCTTCAAGACACCTCAACATGCGTGCTTAGAAATGCAAGATGGCCAGGGTCTTTGAAGCAAATTCTAGTTACAGCCAAGCCCCTTTGATTTAATTGCATTAAACATGACAGTTTGTCATTATATGTAATTTTCCTCAGAAATCTAAAGATGGTACAGTATCAGCAAGCTGTGCTTTCAAACCAGTTTGCTTGTGAATGAACTGGTTATTATTGCACCATGAAGCTGGTGCTGATGGAGCACACTTTCAGCCAGGACGGGAGTTATTATTGCTGTATTGTACAAAGTCAATATAAAAAGCTGATTGAAATGGATTGCGATGCATTGTTAAAACATATTGCCTTTTTATTGTTTGGCTTGAATAACTTGCAGGAGGTTCATGTTTAGTTCTACTGTGGTCATGCAACTCTTTTGTAAAAGCTGTATTTATAAGTTACTGTTTAACTTCTTCCATTTATTAGGTATTATACAAATAACATTGAAGATATTTTTGGCGTACCCTCTCTTTTCCTCACTGGAAAAAGTGGTGTCAGGAAGCAATGTGTCATAGTTACAGCATAGTTACAAATGGACAATGTGCCCTAAAGAGATGTTGGAAATAAAAGAAAAATGTTGGAAAAAAAAAAAAATAGAACATTATGATGTAAACCCGTTTTTGTTGGTGTTTTTTATAATACATTTATACCCTACCGTGTGTGTTGTCTTGATGTTATTCAGCTTTATATAAATATATATATATATATATATATATATATATATGATATATAGAATTATATATATATTATATATAATATATATAATATATTATATGATTCACTAATTTACACTTCGAAAATTGAGGCCATTTTACAATTGATGAGTAATGTGATTGGAAATCTTTTGTTGTAAACCTTTTATTTCCTAATGTTTAGTATTTAAAAACAAACAAAAATAAGAATTACAAAAATACTAAGCTGTTTTCTAGGATTGTGTAATGTTGTGTTGTCCGGATCCTGTATAAAACAAAAAGTGTATATGATGTATCTGATATTTGGCAGCCTTCGAATGGCTGTGTGTCTATCTGATATAATTAAAAAAAAAAAAAAAAAAAAAAAAAAATAATAATGCAAAGGTTTAAAACGTTAAAAAAAAAAAAAAAAACGTTTAAATTTAAATAAAAATATTCTAGTTAAGATGTTTGTGTAATCTTGCATGGTTAAAATGTACTTAGTGCATTGAGAAATGTTGTTGAGGTCTTCAGTGAAAGAAATGTTTTGTTTTGTTCTTTTCTCCTTTCCTCAGACTCTTATAATGGTGTCTGGTTTGTTGACCAGAATACTGTGTCCCCTTCTTTGTGCGGGTCTGTTTAATTCAAACATCTATTTTTGTTCATTTTCTTTGTTCTGTATTTTGTTCCAAACAAGAACATGTAAACTCAGTTCCTTAAAACCAAGTTGTACAAGCAAGAAAATATTTTAATGTCATCACTCCATCCATTTTTACTTCCATTTACTACCAGAATTGCATTTCAGTGCCAAAAACCCAGATCTGAAACATTTCTAACTCTTTGCATGACGGTATACCAAATACTAATAGTTTTTAGACACAAATAGTGTTAAACATAAGTCATAAAAACAAATACCAACAAAAAAAAGCATGGTAATCTATATTCTGTCCCACCTGTATTTGGTCTATGACTATTCAGTTGCAATAAAGATACCATTCAATATTAACTATTTAAAATACTGGCGGTATTGAACAATGATTAGAAAATCATAAAGATACTGTAAAATGTACCTTACCTCAAAATGCTGTTTAAAATGCCAACTCATAGACCAACTTTAGCAGAGCTCTTTAACAGCTGTTAGCATTATTTGTTTGTAACAGAATTGCATTATTTTATTGGATTCTACACTTGTAAGTGTTGTAAGCAACCCACGTGTTCTACTCTACGTGTCAAGGTAAGGAAATATAGTTAACTCTCACTCTAAACTCCACCCAACCTGTTGCCGAGTTTCTTCTTTAGCTTGGCTTTAAAATACCTATCACTGTACTGGTATCAAAGCCCTGGCTATCCTGTGACTAATATGACAGCTTTCAACCAACCCACTTTATTGCAGGAGTGACATTCCCAAAACTAAACAATAAACACAGTCAAACTCATAGACTATCCAATCCAATCAGACTAATCGAGAAGCTTATTAATCAATTAAAGACATGATTGGAACAAAGCTTTGGACTACTGAGTTCAATAATTAAGGCCATGGTTGTAACAAAGTCCCAGACTGCAACAGACTGAAAGAAGCACAAATGGGAACCACTGCAGTAGTGACAGTAGTGCATAACAAGTTCTCCAAAACACAGTCTAACCTAAGTTCATGTTTTTTTTAGAAATCAAAATAAGTTATAGTGTTGAAGTAAATGAACAATATTCTTCATCAGTTTTTCACACACAAATATATATATATACAAGTTTATTCCCTTCGAAAACAAATAGATTTTCATAGTGATAAAATGCTTACTGGTTTCTTAAGTCTGCAGCAGCAACGACACAATACAATCGGTGTATAATTTTACTTGAAGAGAGATAATTGGAATAAAAAATACATCTCCTTTGTTTTGTTTTAAAATATGTGCACCCTGTTAGTATATATGTTTCAGATCTGGGCTTTATCTAATCAAGATAATTAACACCATTATTAAGTAAGATAAATCAAATGATGGCCCTCTTTGTTATTTTCTCTTCCTGTTTTCCTGTCTAAATTGATGTTAGCCGCACACTGTTGCTCTGATTTTTTCCAGCAAGTTCTTTCTGAAAATGTTTTTAAAATGCCCAGAATTAGTGGCTGTCTTCCCTTTGGACAATAATGAATGTACAATAATGTACATGGAGTGGCTCATTGGAATTTAACATTTAAAAAAAAAAAAAATTCTGTGTGAAACATATTTAATTTAAAAATTGCAACGTTTGAGTACAGCGTTTACATTTTTAAACCACTAATTCAAATGGTTTTTGGGAACTTCCTTGTTGACAAGAAAATCATGTCAGTTCTGATCTAAAATTGTGTTTTTTTTATTCTCTTTTTTTAATTTTCAGAAGAAATGTTTTAAATGAGAATTCCAATGTCATGTCAAATGTTTTAATAATGAAAAGTAACAAAAACAAAAATCATGTGCAGATCATCCGGATTTACATGAATCAGAAAGTATTTATTTCCATTTTGTAGGTTTCCATTTTAATACATTATGATGTACTGACTGACACATATATTATATATATATATATATATATATATATATATATATATATATATATATATATATATATTTCATTTTAATAAAATATCTGTGTGGATTTTATTTCTTGTTCTGACTTTTTTTTTATCTAAGAAAAACATGTCTCAAAATTGACATCTAGAATTAAGATAAGGGAGGCATGTCGATGGAACTAAATTCCCTGCAACACCCTCTCTTAACTTCCCTCAAACTTCCCAGTAGTAAACCCCCCAATGTTGATTAGCATTAAGAATAGTGGGCAGTTTAGGGAAGTTTGGCAAAGTACAAGATATGTAGACTGGGTGTGGTTTGGGAGTGGAGAAGAACAGTCAATTGTTGCGCATGATTTTTCTCCAAAACACTTCCCCGTGAATAAACTGAGACTGCTGTGTATTCAATTAGCAATAGTTAAAAACAGACTACGATGTCGTACAGTACATATAAACATTAAAAATTGGTTCACTTACATGAAAAACTGAAATTAACACGCCGTTTAATTGACTGTTACTATATAAAGTAGTCATTTAACATTTCATCTTTATTTTTAAACTAATCTTATTGTAATCTATATTAGCATTTATCATAACTAGGGATGTACAGAAACTTGGTACTCCTTCTAGAAATCGTCTTTAAGGAATATTTAATAAACGAATCAATAGCCTACTTATACAGTAGTGTGCAAATTTATTAGAGAACACCAAGATGTGTCATTTATATTCTTTATATACTTACCTGCATGAAAACCTTGTGCTGTGAGAATTTCATTTTAATCATTTTAGTCAGTAATCAGTTATATAGAAACAACAGGCACTCGTGTGATCATTTTCAAGCACTTTATGCTTTAATTAGGCATCTGAAACAATTTCTAAAAAGTCTTATTTTATTATTTGTGGCTATGTGTTCCTTGTAGTGCATACATAAAGATATAATATTTAACATTATTACCGCAACATGTTAGGTCACACCCCCACAATGTTGGTACTATATAAATATATTTATATAGTAATATAAGTTAATATTAATTTAATATTAATATACAGGACACATCCTCCATTATGTGATTAATATTTAAATAGAAAAATTGGGTTTTAGCCTTTCACACATGTCAGATTTCTTATAAAATGATATTCACAATTCCATTGCTTGATTATTTCAAATATTTGAAAAGAACTATGGGCAAAGTAGAAAAGAAACATGAGGCTAAGTTATAAAAATATGCTTTTCAGTTTCAATATAATGAGAGGTTAACCAGTCAAATAACTAAGAGTCAAGACTAACATTAACAGCTCATAAATATATATTTAAGGATATCCAAATCCATCATAAATGTTTACTTTAGTACTCATGCCAGGCAAAAGGGAACTCAACTGATACAAATTATTAAGTTTATTAAGGTTCACAAAAGTAAGAAGAATATAGAATATAAAACAGTTAAACATTTTCATAAGCATGCAAGCTTCCATATGGTTACATATACATGCAGGCAGGATTCATGTACATTACATACAGTGACAGTGTTAAGCAGTGTCTGTTGTGCTGGAATGAAGACTGCATTTTTGTCAGGAAATGGTTGGGACTTTATGGTAAAGGATTACTACAGCTACCAATCTATGCTCTAACCGAGGAATTTAAGTGCGCCAAAGTCCAACTGGAAATGACATTAGTAGATTCACGTGACAAATGCATAAGGGAGGCAGCACCTGGGTTGAAAACTGGAAGAAAATGGATGGCAAAGAAAGCTGTGGAAGATGCTAAGACTGCCCTTCGAATCAAAGATATTATGGGGCAAGTTCAGCATGGAAAAGGAAGTTTTGGTCACAGTTCAGCTCCTCCTGCATGGCACAAGGCAACCCCAGCTCAACGGAAGAAGCTGGTAGTCAGTGTGGTACAAAAGGAGGAGGAAAGGATCAGGTGTGTAAAGGCCATTTCCCCGGCCAAACAGGGAGAATGGATGAGATGGGAGAGTGTGGAACAATGCAAGATCGTCTGGCAAAACCTATGGACAATGGAACAGAGCAGGATAAGTTTCCCCATCAGATCAGTATATGATGTTCTCCCATCACTACAGAACCTAAACCTCTGGGTGGGTGAGGATTCCTCATGTCCTTGGTGTTCATCACCTGCAACATTAAGGCACATTTTGACAGGATGTAAGGTGGGTCTTAGCCAAGGATGGTTTACTTGGCGCCATGACCAGGCGCTGAGATGTTTGGCCTTAGCATTGGAAGACAAGCTTAAACTGACCAATAAGTTGCCACCAGTTCCATCAAAGCATTACACACAAAAGACAATATTTCTCCATCCAGGAGAGCAACCACCAAGAAAAGGTGTTAAAACCAAACCTCTCCCAGGACAATTGGAAGCTGCTAGAGAAAGGAAGATGCTGGCAGATGTTGGTCAACGGTTTATTTTTCCACCTAAGATTGCCACCTCTAACCTTCGATCAGACATTGTCTTGTGGTCTGGATCAGAACGCCTTGTTCATCTGGTAGAGTTAACAGTGCCATGTGAAGATGCTGTGGATGAGGCGTATGAGAGGAAGAAACTTCAGTATGCTCAACTTGCTGCTGAAGTGGAACAGCTAGGATGAGTCCGAGTTTACCCAGTGGAGGTGGGTTGTCGAGGATTTGTGGCACACTCTACAACCCAGTTTCTCAGAGACATCAGGTTCAGTGGCCAAGAGTTGCGTCGCACAGTGAAGACTTATCTGAAGCAGCAGAAAGGAGCAGCAACTGGCTGTGGTTGAGACGGAAAGATTCTGGATGGGGATCTCAAGCACAATAGAAAGAAAGCAACGCTGATGTACAGATAAGTAAGCTGGGCTGAGCTGAGTGGGGGATGGAGGGGGATGGATGGAGATGCAGATGGATCACATTAGTTTACTGCAAAGCTACGTCTTAGTTGGTGCTTATCTTGGCGAGAGCCGAGTTCAAATCAACATGAAGTTCAACATCTACTCTCATGTAATGGAAATCATCAAGTTTGATTCGGAAACAGTTTCAATTGCATTTGGCATTTTGTAATCATTTTGTAATTTACTACAAACTTGTAGATAAACTCTGTCAATGTTTAATTGAATCTTAAGTCTTTGAAATTTAATACCTATTCTGGAGATGTGCTTGTTGTTGAAAAACAAAGCTGGAATGCACTTGATCTTCTTTTATCATGTAGAGTTGCAGTTGGATGTAGCTACGAGAAGTCTTCTTCAGGACGAAAATATGTATGACATTTAAATGGGTCCCCATTACAAGAAAAGAGAATGAGTTCATCCATGTTTTGTTTTAAATATAGAACCCAAAGAGAAATTTACTTTGGTGATCCAATCACTTCCAGGTAAACAGAGGCTAAGCTTACCTTAGTAAGGTGTCATGAACACAGGTAGTGTCCCAGAAATACTTCATTTTCTTCTAACTTCAGTTATACTGATCATAGAAGAAGACACATTTCAGTTTCATTCTCGTAACTAAATTACCGTTACAAGCATGTTAAACATGTTATACAATAATTACATTATTTTCACTTTAAACTTCATTAAACCACAATAAATCTGCAAGATTTGTTATTACTAAAACCAATTTAAATCAGTTAAGTTTTACTTATTCCTCAATCTACATTTGAATATCACAGTTTTAGTAAATATAAAACCATGTGATTGTTAAACAAGTCAATATTATACCCTGGTAATGGTTTATTTATTTTTATTCACTTAAACATTCCATGTTTCATGGTCAAAATTAATTCCATGGAAGAAAATCATGGCATCTCATATCCACCAGGGTTCTCACTTCTTAACCCTTTATAGGAAGAAAGTTGTATATTGCTGTGGCAGAGTGCCCTGCCCATGTGTGAATTTTGTGTTTAGGTTGTGTGTGGTGCATTAATGTTGGTGTATAGGTATTGGTGCATGGAATATAAATGGGTCTGTGTAGCACGAGTGATAAACCAAGTGCAAGTAGGTGCAGGTGCGTATTTCATTTGAGTTGTGCATCTCAAAAATGACAAGCATTGAAAACTGCACCTGTGCATCTGAATGTGGGCTGGAGTATTTAAATGAAATGAATGTGGTGCACATCAGAATAGTGTAGGCTCTGGATTGGGCTGACGGGGTAATTGTGTGGCTGTTGATTGAAATCCTGGCGCTGTGTCCAATACCAGTTTCACACACAAATGCCGCTACTGAGCTATCTCAGAGCCATTAAATAAATGTTTTAAAATACACCACTCATGCACCACGAAATTGATCAATCTATGCCAGTATAATGCCGTCATAACCCTTTCACGCAGGCAAAGCGATCATGAAAGTCAAAACATCGTTCTCATGGCTACAGAAACTTCAACAAAACTTTCGACACCCTGCAATGCAAATGAATTATATTGCACACTGTGTATCGTTTAAAACAACTATGAAGGTTTTAATAGGGTGTGGCAAAGTGGTTTGTAGTACACAGGTACAGTGGTGATGCGGTTCTCAGGAAATATAGACACAAGACAGTTCACAGTGAAAAAGCAGCTCTTTATTTACTGACAATAATTGCTCAGGAAATATAGACACAAGACAGTTCACAGTGAAAATCAGCTCTTTATTTACTGACAATAATACCTGGCTCTACACAATGATGTGTATCGCGCCAGTAAACCACAGGGTTCAGTCTAGAAATAATAATACACTGAACAAGCCACACACAAACACAACACGGTCACAATTCCAGAGTGAGTGCTCTTAGTGAAAGTGCTGATTTACAGGTTTATTCATGTACAATGGTGAAGTGTAGTCTGGGTTAATTTGCTGGTGGTTTAGCTACAGTTCCCAGAGTTTAGCCTTCTATAATGACAAATAACAGTTTAGACAGGCAACACACTAAACGCTTTATAACACAGTTTGTCCTTATAGTCGTCCTTATAGGTTGTTCCGTAGCCATACCAAATCCTTCAATCCATGACTGACACATCGCCTACCACATTAAGGCGATGACTTCTGGCATTATGACTCTGCCTCCTTTCTGGATGGCTGACTTCCCACTGACCCTGGAATGAACTGCCAAACCATCCAGTCCGGGGCACACTGAATAATCACAGGCAGACAATTATAATCTAGTTTAAGAAAGGATGTTTATTTTTTTAATCCGGGTCTGGTGACCAAAGAATAAGCCCTGGCAATACATACCAATGTGCAATGCACGGAGCTAAAAATAACAACCGGTTGCAGCCCAAAAACAATAAACACTTTATTCGTCCCACAATAATACTAAAAACGGTTACCAGTCCTGGGTGTGTGCAGTAGTGCTCATGGTGGGTGATAACAGGTTATTTTCAGTGACTGTAGTGCAGTGTTGATCCTGGTTTTTGTGCTGGCCCAAGGCTACAGCTCCGGATTCGTGTTTAGTCGTCTAGTGATAACAAACACAGACAGTTACTAAACAGACACGAACAAACAAACGAATTTCAGCACTCTTTTTCTGCATTTCTCACAGTCCTTCCAGTTCAAACCAAAGCAAAGGAAAACATTCACAATTCTCAGGCTCCTTTATGCTATCACACATGACCCCTTGGTAAACGATTGCAGCTGTCTCTATTGCCTGAAGCTGCTACATCATTTATCTTCCGGATCAATACATTCCTGCAACAGAGTCTCATTTTCTTCAAGGCTGACTGACTTCCCGACCCTGGAAATGAACCCGTCCAAAGACTTCCCCTTTTGCTGTTTAGCGCCCTCACAGGTCGGGAGGGAGATTTACAACCAGAACGCATTATATTTCTGTCACATGACCCATCCAGATAAAGTTGTGAGAACATGTGGTCAGCAGCGAGTGATTATTGACAAACTGGCTGTTGACCTCGCATATGAGAAACCCTGCGTCGAATGTGGTCAGAAGATAAACTAGGTAATTAATAGCCAGTTAATCCCTCTGCCACAATATACAAACTGCAGGTTTGGTTGAAAGTTGACTGTGTTTAGAGGCTGAACGAGACATGAGTGAAAGAGAAACTAAAAGCTTAAACATAGCACTTGCTATGCATGCTGGTTATACACTAACACGATACTTATTAGTGTGTCTGTTATGTTTGTCTGTTTTGGCCATTGTGTTGTTTTATTTTTTTATTATTTTTTTTATGATTTTTTTTTTTTTATTTGGAATTGGCAATTTTTTTTCTCGTTTTCTCCCCAGTTTGGAAAGCCCAATTATTTTTCTTATTTCAACATAGCTCACCGCTGCCACCCTCGCACTGACTCGGGAGAGACAAAGACGGACACCCGCGTCCTCCGAAACGTGTGCCATCAGCGGTGTGCTTCTTTTCACTCTGCAGGCCCGCCATCCAGCCACCTCAGAGCTACAGAGTCGGAGGGCCACGCAGATCTGGGCAGCTTATAGGCAGGCCCGCAGTCTACAGTGGTCGCTAGTGCGCGATGAGCCGAGGACACCCCGGCCGATCTAAGCCCTCTCCGCCCGAGCAGCGGTCAGCCAATTGTGTGCTGCCCCTTGGAACTTCCATCCACAGTGGGCTTGAACTGGTGACTTCCAGGCTAAAGGGCTTTGTTTTGTTTTGTTATTGACAATTAATTTGTCTTTTTACTGACGATTAAACTTGCACACCGGCGCATTTATTTATGTCAGTGCTGTCTGTGTGTGCTACTCCTTCCTGGCCTGACGCCACCACACAAACTCATCTTGTCACATGGTGTTCTGTGTGGGATTAATTTCCATTACCATTGTTACACCATCTCAATAACTGTACACCTTGAATATCAGACAACAATAAAACGTGCAAAACAAAAAAGTCTAGCTATATGTTCCTTGAACAAAACTCTTTGATTTACTCTAGATGTAGTCACTACAGTACTGTATTCACAACTTGTTTCAGAAAATAAATACATTCTGTCTGGAGACGCACTCTTTTTAAGATTAGCAATGCAGAATTAGCAAGAACCACAGAGCTCAGTGGAATGCGAGTAGTACTAGCACCATTTTTTATAGTTCCATAGAGATTACAGTAATATGTTATTCTGCTTTATCTGTCTCTCTGTTATATTGTGCAGTTGTGTTTTAACTACTAACATCCTTTTAACAATTATTGAAAAATGAAACAAATACAAATTACACAAAACAGAATCAGTCATCGCTACTGGGCTGATTTTTTCTTCGTCACTGTCAAGAAAAATTCATAATTGACAAGAGTGACGAGTGACAGCAAAAACATTGACCCCATTACAATAATATATGCAATGTATTTTTAATATATCCCTTCATAAAAGAAATAAGCCAAAACAAATGCAGGCACTGAGTCAGAGACATCACATCTATTCCCCAAAGGCATGTGTTTAAAATGAATATTTGCATTATTGGTATAAACAAGATATCTCATTAAAGGCCGTGACATGCACCATTTCTATCTGCCCATGAGAAAAATACCATAAGTCATGGCTTTTCATGTTCATCAGCTCTACACGGTCCGGCATCAATGTTTTCTGCTGATTTTTTAAAAGGTATTTTTAATAAAATGTTGGTTTCGTGAAATTCATTCATTTTTTTTGATTGTCATTTTTTAATTTCTTTAAGAAATACAGTGAGTTTTTCAGGTACCTACTTATCTCTGTCTGGAGAACACACTCATACAAGCACACCTTTTTATAGCCCGACACATCATTCAAATACAACTATGAATTTATCCTACAACCTTTTCTCTTACTATTTTAAATTAATTGTATGTGTGGCCATTTAAAGTGATCAACTAAATTAGACAATCACTAATTTGCCTATTTTGACAATTTAGTTGCACAACAAATCAAAACTACAGAAGCAATGGGGTGTTCTAACAAATGTGCACACTACTATATGTGTGTGTGTGTGTGTATGTATGTGTGTATATATATATATATATATATATATATATATATATATATATATATATGAATCAGTCATTGGAAATCCTGGTCTGTGATCACTATAGGAGGAAAAATAGATTGAACTATTGCTCTAACATTCTTACACAACTGGTCAATAGTCTTGATTTGTCATGTAATTGGTTCACATACTGTCAGTCCAACGCCTTTCTCCCCTCACTCTTCAAAAGAGAAAATGGACGATTCTGTGAGTCGACAGAAAATTAATTACAAAACATATTACAAAAGAAAGATGCTCCAAACACTAAAATAGTGATTAAAACATCACTGTCCCTGATTTCTGACTTTCTGAAATTCAGACAAATTCAGCTTGATGATGTAAACAAATATGACAGGCAGGATATAAACTGGATTATGCAGCAGCCAGCAAACCAGATGGAGATGGGGGAAAACTTTACTAACTAAATGGTATGAATGTCAAAAACATTTTCTGCTATTTATTTATTTACTTATGCTGTATCAGCTATATTTAAACACAATATAAAAAGTCATATTTACTATCCAACCTTGCCTAACTAATTTTCTTCACTGATTCATGTATTAAATATGTACTGCCGACTCATAGTGTCCATAGTGGAAAATGAAATGCCCCTCAGGAAGACTATTGTAACCTCCAACTCATTTATAGCCCCCTGTCAGTAACAATAGTCTTCTCTCGGTTCATTCATTTTTTTATATATTGTAAATCCAGGAACAGGTTGAGAGTGTGCTTAATGGAAGGAGCAAGATCAGAAGCACAGAGACGTATGAGATTTGTAGGCCAGGGGTCCAAGGGGCATGTGGAAGTAGCTGATTTGAACAATAGGCTGGAGACATCAATAATGGAGAGAGGAGAGAAGAGAGAGCAGAAGGGGCAATCAGAAGGGAGTCAAGGTGGTCAAGTACAATACTGGGTTTTTGGTAGGAGAGCGTAGAATAAATGGTGTCGATTTTGTTCCGAAAGAAAGAGGAGAAATCATGTCAGGTAAGAGAGGGACAATATATATAGCAGACTTGTAGGTCTTGAGGGGGCGTAGCCGTGGCCCCTGTGTGTGTGCTATTTTAAACATGTATGTAACAATAGGTAACATGTTAAAATAGAAAAATATCCCAGGAGTAATAAGCTGTGTAGGACTTACTTTACTCCAGTGAATTATCTACAAAACAAAGGATGCCAAATAGCAGTTCAAGTTAAGTGTTGTTTTGTTTATTACCGAAATAAATAGTACATAAAGTTGACACATACCATTTTATTTATTTATTTACTTTTTTTCATTCCTTGCCATTGCCGTTTCTTCACAGTAAACAGTGGCCATCGACACGTTTTCATAAAGCAATAACATGAGGTTTACTTGTGCCTTTTTGTAGCTGAACAAGCAAACGAAAACTGAAATTGAACTTTAAACACTTCAAATAAAACAAACGTGGAAATGGCCTTGTAAAGTGAAGGGGGGGGGGGGGGGGGTGACTGTTTTGGTTCTCATTTATTACATTCTACATAACAGAAACTCATAACAAAATATTTACATAACAATATATACAGTCTACGTAAAAATCACTACACAACATTTTCAGGAAGTTGGGTTCTGTTTAAGCGAGGCATTTCAGAATGACGTGTTTGATGTGTACACACACATAGTAAGTACATTTTATTTTATGGTAGTACAGTTCTGAAAGAAAATGTAAGATAAACTATGTACAGAAAAGCAGTCCTTCTGAAGTTCTTATATGTGGTTTTGTTGTTTTATTTTTAGTTCAATTGCAATTCCCGTACTCAATCTCGTACAAATAAAAACAATGTGCTTACTATCTATGAGAATATTTAGTTTCGGTTTCTCTTGTAGAGAAATTACAAACAAGCAAGTTACAATGAGAAAAAAAAAATAACCGAGTAGGATATATTGTAGTTTTTACAGAAAAAAAATGATATTCTGAGGTAATTTTTGGTGCAGAAAAATATCTACGTCACACTCTTTTCTTTAACTGGCACACCAGCATTGTCCCGCCCCTTAACAACCAATACATACTCCTGATTCGCTGGTACAGTACGCCCCTGACCTTTCAACTCCCACCTAATAGGCTCTCAGTAACTGTCACCGATCAATGTACTGTAGTCGAAGTAGGTTAGCCACACATGCTGCTACATACAGGTAGGCTACCGTATTACAGAAAATAAGCAACTGCGATACTTCTAAAATGTCATAAATCATGAATAATAAAATATGTCAGTGTTTGAAAATCATAGTATTATTAATAAAGGTCGCCCCTGTATAAAGGCTGCCCTCTTTTAAGGTTAAAACCCACAGGGTCATTTTGAAAATCAAGTTTAGTTAAATGTTCATGCTAACGGCTACAAATTCGAGTAATAGTTCAATTATATTTATATATATATATATATATATATATATATATATATATATATATATACACACACACACACACACACACACAAACACAATATGTTACTGTATTTATTTTCTGCCTCTCTTTTGCTGCTGTGTTATGTCACTATTACATTTGGAGAGAAGCAGCGTGAAGCCCGAAGAGAGACAGAAGACGGCGAAGAAGACCCTGGAGAGAAGCAAGGTGAACCCATAAGAGAGACAGAAGATGGCGAAGCAGACCCTGCAGAGAAGCAGTGTGAAACCAGAAGAGAGACAGAAGACTGCAAAGCAGACCCCGGAGAGAAGCAGCGTGAAGCCAGGAGAGAGACAGAAGACAGCAAAGCAGACCCTGGAGAGAAGCAATGTGTAGCCGGGAGAGAGCTCAGAAGATGTAGAAGCAAATACTGAAGAGAAGCAGCGTGAAACCAGGAGAGAGTGCAGAAGATGGCGGAGAAGGCGCTAAGGCTGAGCGAGCAGAGGAAGTGCATCACACAGCTATGCCCCTTACATAAGAAATGAGTAGAGTAGGAGAGGGAATAAATCCATTTGAATACTCTACCTCTTGCACACAATGCGCGTAATCCTTTCATTGACTTTGAATTGAATACATCAATGTCAATGTAAAGGCATGGAAACAAGGAAAATGCTACAGTACACACAACACACTACACCTGCCAAGATCTAATATAATCCAATACATACGTTTAAAAGTGTCATCTCTTTTGTAAGAGTATCAGCATGTACAGTATTTAATTTCTCACGTAGGCCAAGTTACTACAAAAGAATGTCTGCCGTAAGATGTCTTTGTGAGAGTGACAGATTAGATATTTGGATCAAATTGGTGTGCTGAGAATTGGGACTACCATTTTTTGAAGATGGGCGGGCTTCTTTTATTAATAAACTTGTAAGCATAGCACTAGAAAGTTTGCTTAAGGTGCCAAACTAGCAACTTCTCCAAAGTAATCCAAACACAGACAGTAATCCAAACTACACTGGTGCACATGGTGGTAGTGGAGTATGCTTGCGACAATTCTTCAAATGAGCTGCTTGTTTCAGGTATCTGATTTTACAAAAAGCTATATTTGGTTCTGAACAGGGCCACTACCGTCTACCCCTGACAGGAGCTGCCTGCAGCTGTCGCTTCGCTTGGCATGTCTGGAGAGATTTCTCACCAGCAGTCCTTCCGCGCGGGGCACGCTGGGAGCGCTTTCTACGCCCAAGATGGCGGCAGGATTGAAAAGTTGATGTTGTTTCATTAAGCTACCTCTTTCAAGCTTCTTATCTCGGGATTGTGTGGGTGTTTTCAGCGGCCCAAGGGGCAGGTTTGGAAGTCAAAGGGGAATTCTTTCGGAAAAGAGACAGGAAATGGTTACCGCTTGTTAAACTGTGTTTTGTTCGCGATCGGGGTCTCTCTTTGCACTGGGAAAGTGCCCCGCTGCTGGATCACTGTTAATGTTGTTGTGGCAGCAGTGATGTCATTTGGGTCTCTAGGAACTCTTTCTCCTGGTATGACAATGAAGAGGAGACACAGATAGAAATGGAGGATGACGTGAAGAAAGCAAAAAAGGTGACGTCTTTGTTTTAACAAGAAAATAAGTTGAGTCTCCATTGATTTCAATACTTTGTTTTGACGCGTTACGGCGGGTGCATACTACGGAGCCGTTATGAGGTGTTGCGCTAAGCTCCTGCTTGTGCAGTTGTTCTGCTGTGTCAAATGTGCATACACAGGGGTTTGTATAGGACACCGTTTAACTTGCCTTGGTTGGGGGTGAAGAATTAACTTATTTAAATACAGGTCCACCCATTCCATCCAATCACAATACGAAGGCAGACAGTGCAACGGTCTCGGATTCAGACAATTTCATTGACAATTTCCAAAAGTTAGAACAAGTAGTATTCATCGTAAATAAAATAGCTCCATGGAGTCTACGGCACAGCTATATAATTGCAGGGCTTTTTTGCCGGTATGTTACGTGTAATCTTACAGTTATCTCTTTAAAAAACATAGAAATTCAGTATCTTACCACGTACTGTATAATGTGCAGCAGTTTCATTTTCTACAACCAGAATGTTAAAAGTACACATAAACATTGTCTCAAGGGTGTGTCGTGATGATTGTTTTGATCGGTGACGTAAAGCCTTGGGTACACGTGTAACTTAAGTCAAATAACCCGATACTGTCATTTTCATGTTTCCTTCTCTCTTTTTTTATACACTATAGGACAGTTCACACTTTTCCTATAGTACGGTGCCCTGCTTTTTTATTATGGGGAAAAGGAAACCTAGCGTTATCTAGTGCTTAGACAGAACCTAGAACATTATTATTATTATTATTATTATTATTATTATTATTATTATTATTATTATTTGGAGTAAACGTAACAAAGGTAACACAAGTTATTAAGAATATCGGATTCTGGAGATACGGGGGCGAGTCTGTATTGTATACCATCCGTCTGTATACAGGGTTAGAAACTAACAGTATTGTGCTTCTAGTTCAAAGGACTAGTACCTTTTGAAACTTGCTAGTCCTGATGTATAGTGCTTACATTGGACTCCACAACAACAGTTGGGGTCCCTAAAAATAGGCTTAGATTTTATTTTGGTAAAAAATAAACACAGTTATAAATTTAGATTTACATTTTTTTTTAAAGCAGCTTCAACGTTCCTATAGCTCAATCAATCACCTGTTTATTTACAGAAATAGAAATGAAAATATTTGTAAATATTAGTTTTTTTTTTAAAATATTTCACAAGGCTTAGAAATGTATGCATATTTGTAATTCTGAAACCACTACCTCAATCAGACCCATGTTAGATATTTAATGAGAAATCCTGATCACGCTTGCACCAAAAGCCCATAGAATCCAATGGAATTCTATTCTCAATTTTTTTTTTCGTGGGTGGGGGGTGGGGGGGGCGCATATGTGTATGTATATAACACATTTAAATGCCCCCAAACAAATAAAAAAATCTGACTTGGTTTACGAGTGCGTAAAGTGTATTTCCACGCTGTTTACCATATGATCAAATATGAGCACTTATGCAGCCCATAAATAAAGTCAGAATAGGGCCCTAGAATTCCACCTATTTGGGCTGTGTGCAAGTGTGATATGTATAAGTATCACACTTATAATTATATTTTGTATAAAATAAAATGTATTGTTTTCACTTAATGCTATTAACTTTATTATACCATCAGGCATTTTATTGAATGCTTTGGTGATTTTGCCACCCAAATACGAGTGAGTTTCATTGTTAGTCATGCTCATGTGTATTGGGCATTTCATGTATACCTTCTTGGCAATCAAGTCTGCCACTTTATATATTTTAATATTCACACCTAGTATATTTTGTAATATTCATTAGAAGTAGAAGCAGAGATTGTCCCTTTACACCATGGATTGCTTCCCCTACAGCAGTAGCCTCTGCTGCGTCCGTTTTGTAGCTCTCGTTTGTTCTCTCTGGTGCAAAACTTAAAGAAAAAGGATACACTCGCGCTTGGCCTTTCCCTTTTTCTACCACTTTTCCTTCATGCAAACACCAATTACAGCCAAAGTGCCCATTGAACTGTTTTGTGTTTTGTAGTTGGAAGCGAGCAACAGCATCACACGATCAAGCACCAGGAAACAGCCTAGAGTGTTTGTTTTGTCCATTGGTATCAACCCATGCTATCCCTTCTTTAATTAGTGTATTAACAGTGTCAGTGAAGGGTTTCAAAAGAGTACTGAACTTAGCTTTTTCATCCCAAACCAAATTCCTGACCAGACATTTTTAGTGCGAAATGACGATGGCGGTTCATTGATAATGATTTGTAACGGCCACACTGAGAAAACAGAGGATGAAAATGTTACTGTTAAATCATCATTAATTAGAGGTAGATTTTTAAACGCTGTTAAATGTGTCTGAACATCTCGATTTCTTAATTGACTGCAAATCAAACTCAATAAAATAACTCCCCTCTTTTAGAAGTTCATCCTTTTCTATTGCTTGTTTACAGTTTTGACACTCAGAATCAATGTAATCTGTCGCAAAGTATGAAGAACACTCTTTACAATAGAAACAAAAGGTTAAACAACTTAGCACCATCAAAATGCTGGAAAAAAAATACATTTAGAAATTTGATACAATGTGCCTTCAGGAAGATGCTGAATTATTTGAGATAGTAAGCACTGGATAGCTTCTTTGCTTGATTGACTTTCTCTCATGGTCAGTTGAGCTCCCTGATAAAGAAGTTGGTCCTAAAATAATAAAGAGAAATACTTAAGTTACATATAAAGCATCCATTATATAAACTTGGGAAAATGCCCATTTATGTTAAAAAGGAAATTGTAATGATTTGCATATTCATGGAAAAGTACAATATTACTTTTTTATCTGCATATACACAAACTTTACATATACACAAGCATACACAAACTTTACATATGCACAAGCATGCACAAACTTTACTTTTGGCAGGTAGTGCTGTGACACTGTTTGTGTGACCCGGAGTACATGAAATAATATGTACCAGGTTGCTTGATTGTTCATTGTGTTCAATTGAAGCACCATTGTCACGTGACATGGAACTGATCGATCCATTCTGCAATGCAGTGGAAATGAACATGGTGATTGTTTTGTAGTTTTACAGTAATTAAACCCAGTGCATTCAAACAGATTGTTTATTAAGCCCTTATTAGGATAGTAATAACTGAGGTGGTTGTCACTGCATCATTTTTATTTATTTTTTATTTTTTTAAAACTACTAAATATGAAATAGTTACATAGGTAGCCTAAAATGTGTAAAAAGTTTGCATAGACTTTACACTCTCTTCATCTGTTTGGACAATTTTTAATACTTGTCGATAAGATGAAGTTGAAAGGGTTGCCTCACCAGACTGGGGATAAAAAAAAAGGTGGTTACTCTTACTTTTTCACAACACCTTGCAAAACTAATATTACATCTCAGCCTAATGTTTAGTTAACACATGTATGTCGAACAAGTCAGACAGGTCTTCATCTGAACCTAATCTTGATTCTTCGTCACAGCTTGTGAATGTTTGTTTTGCAGTGCTCGGGTGTACAGGTGATGCAGATGCTCCAAACAAGGACAAACACAGAGTTCACAGTTCAAGCTTTTTATTTGCTTTCCTGTTTCTTGTCGGCTAACCGAGTTAAATAATAAAGCTGACTCTACCTGACTCTACGGTGTGTGCTCTTAACTGTGGGTGCGGTGCTGGAAACAGTGGTGCTGATAGGTGTACGGGTGCCGTGCAGTCTGGGTTTGTTGCTGGAGTAAAGCTGCAGCTCCCGGATTCGTAGTTAGCCGTCTTGCAAAGATAAACCCACTGTTAGTACCCAAAACAAGACTTTCCCTCACGTCTTAACATTAACCGTTTCCTCCCATTAACCACAACAAAGGAACAAATTGCAGCGTCACATCCCCTCTGATAGCTAGTTCAATCACGTCTCCTCCAATTCGTGACTGAAACTTCGCTCACAGTACTAGGGAGATGACTCCTGGTACCGTGACGCTGCCCCCATCCTGAAATGTCGGCTTCCGGCTGCCCCTACAATGAACTGCCCAACCATTCAGTACGAGGCACACAGTGCTGACACAGGTCTAGAGGGAGATTGTTGATTCAGATTAATTTGGTTTCTGTCACACCGCTGTAATTAGATGAATCCTCTTCCATATAATGTGGATTGTCTTTGAGCCTGTCACTCCACATATCCTGTAAAGAAAATAATAATAATAATAACAGTAACATAAGTATCATAATACAAATTTTATCCGAACAAGTATTGATTTGTAATTAATGCCGGTGGTTTTCAACTTTGTCCTGGAGTACCACTGTGTGTGCTGGTTTTTGTTCCAACCGAGCTCTCAGTAACTTAAAATTGTAACGTTATAACAAGAACACTTGCAAGTACTTATCTTCAGAGCTGTTGCTGTGGTGCTCGGCAGCAGTAACTTTGGTGACAGTTCTTCGTATGTCTGTGAAGCATTCTCCTGGGGAGTTTTCCTTTTCCCTACACATACTCATTATAGGATGACAATTTTATTTTTCTTACATCCCTTAAATAATATAAGAAGAGTTCAAACTGTTTCCATAAAATAATGTTTTAACATAACTGAGTTTTGAAATAATTTCAAGCTAACCCACGTCACGCAATCTTGCCTCCCGCGAGGACATATGGGTGGTAGCTTAACAATTTAAATTAACTATTCTACTAACTTGAACTTACAGCTGTGTGGCACTTAGTCAGGGAGGGCACTTTTTGTAAAAATAAATAAATAAAAACTGCCCATGCAAATCCAGTGGATAGAAGACCCCCCTGAGTGACATGTCCTGAATGTTATTGGAGTCTTGTCAGACATGGAAAGTGCAAGTTTTGGAAGTATAATTGATTGTCGTTGGGAAGACAAAACATCACCAGCAAAACTTCTGGCTCTCGGTAAGTTGATTTTATGTCACCTGCATTATGAAGTCCACCTAGCTACAGTATTCAAAAATACACTCTAACAATGTTTTATTTTTTAAAGGCACACAACATGCGATTGAAAGATAACTTATAAATGTGGTTAAAGAGGTAAATTTAAAAGGAAAAGGTACAAGTCCAAATCTGGGATGTGGATTAAGAAATAAGAAAATCACAACACGGCTAGAACAGGAGTCAGAGAGTGATGACAACTTGGAAAACCTGGTAAGTATTGTTTTTTGTCAGTTTTTATTCTAGAAAAAAGGGTTCAATTGGTCCAATAAAGCCAGTTAGGTAATTAAGAGCTACATTGGAATGAAAATGAATGAAAGAACAGTTCTCCAAAATCATCCCTGTATAAGCGAAATGTTATTGTTTTATAGGCCTAGTATAGGCAATATAACTGTATTTTTTTTGTGTTCTTGCCTTTCAAACGCTGTCAGGACATTTAATACATAGCCTATATTTTGCAAAAATCAAGGATGGACAGCCGGGTATCTTTCACAAATGCAGAGTAGCCTAATCAACACAGTCAAATTGACTGTCTTGTCGGTTCTGTAGTTTTAAGACGCGGCTGAGAAAAACAATTTTTTCGATAAAACGTAGTACTCAAAGGGCTGGTTTCACAGATCTAGATTAGCACTAATCATGGGCTACTTAATCTTATTTCAGGCAAAGTAATCCAAGATTATTGTTAACCAGGATCTGTGAAACCAGTAAAAAATGAACTGAAAATGTGACAATAATAATAATAATATATATAATAATAATAATAATAATTATTATATAATAATAATATAAATAAAAACCAGCAACAGTTTCAGTTTTTGGTTTTTTAAATTTTTTTATTGGCAATATCTACTACCTCAATAGTTTTCCAAAAAAAAAAAAAAAAAAAAAAATTATAATGAAATAGATCCCACTACTTGATCAGATTTGAGAGCTGTTCCTTCAGTACCATGTGCAGAGAGAATTTGGGCTGCCTTTACGTCAGTCTAGCAAGTTTTACCTTGGTCCGGGAGCACTTTAATTAATTAAAAAAATAAAAACTATAACTTACCAAGATGGTTCTTGTTTCTATGTAATCTGTTCTGTGTAACCAGTTTCGGGACGATCAGAGTTTGTTTACAGCTCCGTCCGGTAGGTGTTGTTTTAGTCCAGGTGCATTTTAATTAATATTTTTAAAAAAGCAATGCATTCAGGGAGCACTAAAAAGATGCATTGCCAAAGGACAAAGTACAGTCAATTTTGGGTAAGAGTCTCTAAATACATACTTGCTTGCATACAAATCACTCGAGAACTCTGGCCCTGAATACCTGTCCACTTTACTGGCCTGCTATGTCCCCACACGAAACTCGAGTTCCTCGGATTCAGGCCTTCTTGTCATTCCAAAGTGAACGCATGTAACTTGCTGGGCGTTCTTTTAACTCTGTAGCTCCAACTTTCTGGAATTCTTTTCCCATTTGTGTTTGTGATGCTTCTGCCCTTTCTCTGTTCAAATCTATATAAAATACCTACCTTTTTGTTCCACTATCTTTCTATTATGTTTACTTACCATAGGTTTTAATAATATTAAAACATATATTTTTAACTGTATTTTAATTGTTTTTATGCATAGAGTGCTTTGTGAAGGTGGTTCACCTTAAATGTGCTATATGAAATAAAGTTTGAAACATATTTCTTAATGTAAATAAATTGCTATTGGGAGGGTAAGGGGGTATGCAGACAACAGTCCATTCTCATGCTGACAAGTGATTTAAAGTTGATTTGTAAAAAATTGATTTTTATAATTGTGATTGTGTGTTAGCTATAGGTTGTCATGCAGGTCTTCAGACACACAAAACCATAAGAAAAAGAAAACCCTGAATGTCATATGATATGGTGATACCACCAATGAATCTTGAAAAGTTAGTAGACTCTCTCTGTATCAATTGTTTTGCTGTAATATTTAATTACATGTTAACAATGTATTAATTAGTTTATTCCTTTTTGTTTTACAGATTACACCATCAAGAAATTTCCAGGCACACACCTGGGGACTTTTAGCTATTAAAATTAGAGAAGTAGCAAAAAAATGCAAATTAACAAGAAATGAAATGTGCCTCCGTCCCCCTTTCCACTTACCTCTCGTTCTCTGCCGAAGCAGTCTTACAGCTTGTAAGCAGTTCGGTCTGTACTGATGTCTGTCTGGACTAATAAAAAACAGTTCTTATTAAGCACAGTCTCTGAGTTTTCCTTGTTAGAATTCATTGATGGAGAAGTATTTTATGATAATAGTCATTTAAGTTTTATGTGATTTGATTGATTTATAACATTGAAAAAACGATAACTTCTGGATCGTTTATGAAGTGTAATTATGTTTTAATTACTGTGTGAAGACTGACAACTATAAGATTTATTATGACAATCAGTATGACTATTAGCTTAAATTTACATGAATTGAATAAAAGTTAAGCCCCTTTTTATGCTGTAAATAAAGTAAATCTTGTATGTTTTATTGTAAAAAAAATGTAGACATTTATGGGATTTTTTAGGACATTTTAAAAAATGTTCTTTGATATCTGGTATATATTTAAAATAATTTTTTAATGTTCTATCAAGTTCTTATAGAAACTATATAACAATCTGTACAGGTTGTATAGAAACTAGAATATTATATAAAGTTCTTATAGAAACTATATATAATAATCTATACTGTTTAGTTCTTTTTATAGAAAGTATCTTACTAAGATACTTCTATGAAATTCTATAGAAGTTCTTATAGAAAATGCCCCCCCCCCCCCCCCCCCCCCTTTTTTTTTTTTTTTTTTTTTGTTAAAGACATCGTAAAAGATATCATTTTTCTATAAAAATTTTTTCTTAAAAATTTTCTATAGAAAATCTTTCTATAGAATTTTTATAGAACATTTCCGTATGGGTAGGTTTAGATACTCATGTGAGCATAACAAATACAAAAACAAGGGAAACGCAGATCTTTTCAAGAAAATTTGTATAAATTGATTTTATATTTTTAAACTCTGCAATAGCAATTCTGCTTGTGAAGCATCCACACTATAATTTGACGGAACAGGTGATTTATTTGCACTGTGCGGGACCTTATTTTCCACCATTGGTGCTTGAGCCCCGCAGCACTCACGGAATCACTGCCTGTGCACCTATTATCAGTGATTTAAAGCCTGGCTTTCAAACAAACTGATTATCACTCACCAATAAATACTCTGTTGGTATAAGAAAAGTAATTTCAGCTTCCAAACATTTAAAATATGCTGACAATAATGTAAACACCACCAAGCTAGAGACAGTGAGTCCCAAGCTTTAAATGTGTTACTGTTTCATAGATAAGAACTCAGCTTTATTATGAATATATTGTGTTCTGTTTTGAGCACCACACTACGATAGTGTTCATTATGGTAATTGTTTATTAATTTTTAAATGTTTAGTAAAACATGGCCTATTGTATGACCTCGCTGGTACAACCGGCCCCCTTTGCTAATGACATCTTCAGTCAGGGTTGTAACCCAGTATAAAACTCCACATTTTTATAAAATTACTTTACACTTATGTGGAAGGGTTGTGGGTAATTCACTGACCAGGAGACAGACAGGTGTACTTTAAAACACCACACAGGTGCCCAGTTTTATTTTGGAGGGTGTCTTATTTCTTTTTAGCCCGCAGAGGGTGCTGTTGGTCCATGGTCTGCTTACCAACTATGGTAAACAGAACCATGGGAATACCATATGATGGTACGACAGTTCAGGGTGCATGCGCACTCGCAGGTGCTTCAAACAATAAGTCAAAAATAGAAGGCAGAAAGAAAAAGGGAAAATAAAACAGTAACAAAACTATAAAGAAAAGGTGCTGCACTTTGCAGCAATATCCCGGTCGCCGCTGCCCGTGCGACCCAGATCACCATCCTACGCTGCCGGCTAACTAGCCTGCTCAGCTATACTTATTCAGGGGTCTGCCCGAGGGTTCCCTGCCCTCACTGTCTCGCTCTGAACCTCCATTCCATTCTCTCCAACTGGTTCTCGGTCGTGGACCAGCGTTTCCACACTCTCGGCGCGTTTAAAAGGGCAGACCTGAGGAAACAACAGAGAGTTAACTTATAGGGCTAACAATCTCCCCAAGACCCACTTCTCAGCCACTCAGAGGGGGAAAGTCCACACACGCACTTTCCCACCTACCCGTGTCACTGCCATGACTCACAGGCGGTTGTTGGACAACTGCTGCCCTCTTCCTGCAGCACCATGAACACACCAGCAGAGTCAGCACAGATCTCCCCCTGCTACAACTTACTTCAAAAGATGCAACGCGTTTCAGTAAATTCAAATGATAAACTTCACATCCCATGCAGAGGGAGAACACAAATGTAAAACATTAAGTGGGGTTGACATTGCAGGGGAGATGAAGGGAGATTTCAGTTCCGAGTGACTGTTTTCTAAGCATTGTTTATGAATGCTTCTTCACCAGTGCTACACTCTGTTAGAAAATGAACTTTCCTGCATTGTTTTAAGACTAAATGTGAGAGTCTATCTGTACATGTGTTTTAAGTACTCGCCCAGAGGACTACTGAGACAGACATCAACTAGTCCTCATCAGATTTAATTTGCCTCGGGCGAGCGTGAGTTTCTAACCCTGGTATGTCACAGTTATGTTTTTGCATACAGAGCCTCTTATGTATGAGCAAATTGTAAATGAAAAGGAGGCAGACTTGGGGTGCTTTCCTGCTACTTCCTGCACGCTCCTGTTTATATTCAAAGGGTTGTGCTAATGATTTTGACTGGAAGGACTGTGATTTCCAGAGGCTAAATAAAGCTTATTGATTCCTGGAATGGATTTTTCTGTCTGCATTCCTATTTTTCCCTATTTTTGGAAGTCATTGGACAGAAATGGGTCTCTCAAAATGATTACTTTCAAAACACTCCTACGCTCACGCTATACAGTGCATTAAGTTCAAAGCATTTACGTAGATTTTTACAGATATATTATTACATTTTGTATTTTCCCAAAACGTTTTTCAGCTAAAGCTATCTGATTTAACCAACATAGCAATTTACTAATATAAGCTGTAACTGTACAAATGTACTGTATATCAAACTATGTAGATGAAATACAAAGCAAACAAAAAATACCAAAATTAACTATATACACATAGAAAAAAAAAACACAGTATTGCTTCTAGAAATTGTCAAGTAGTAGTAGTAGTGTCTTACATACAAATTGTGCATTGTTTGACTTGGACCTTCCTTGTTTATGGTAAATTGGTTAAAATTGATCAGTTATTTTTTAAGGCTTATTTTGTAAACATAAATGTTTTGTGTACCGATATATATACATTTTAAAAGTATTTATTCATTGGCACTCAAATTATCTCCATTTTTTAAATGTTTACACCCGGTTGTGCATATGAGTAAAACAGTTATAATGTGGGCAACTGTGATTCTCATACAGCAGACCCGCACAGAAATTTTACAAATTTTGTTGTACAAATTAACCAGTCTTCCTAGAAAATAAGTTTTGCTTGTCCTTAGATCTTGCTAAAGTAAGATAATTCCATATGAAATCAATAAAAAACTGCCATTTTTCACTTGACCTTCTGTGATTTTGATAAACTTTTGCACATATTATTGTCTTTGGAAGAAATGGTTACACTGAATTGTAGGTCTGAGTGACTTCCCATTCATGAGATACAGGTCATCACAGCTTGACCTGATTTGGACACCCACCCTACCTTTACATGGTCATAACTTCCTCCATAATTGACATAGAAAGCTGATATTGGTGTCGTTTTTAAAGCTGTCAAATAGGACTAATCATTATATCAAAATTATTGTGAAGTGCAAGATAAAAAAGTTCTGTGACCTTTGACCTCACCCAGGTCAAATCGCATAACCTTGATTTTTGTCAGTGTTTGATAGGTTGTAGCCTAGACCCATATCTACATTTCCTGCAAGTTTAATTTTGTGCCTGCCATTGGTTGAGGCACAGCACAAAGTTGAATGCAGAATGTCAGGTGACTCTTCTAGGTGGAGTGATTACACACCTAATACAATTAAACAAAAATATTTATTTGCAATCGAGTATGCTCTCCTCTCCAGTTAAATTGAAGCTGCAGTGAACTGGTGCAGCTGTAACAGCTATTAATATATTCATGAATTAACCAAGGTGCCCTATTTACACAATTGGCTAAAACAAACAAATACAGGTGAATTAAATATAAATCAGTACTGAATTGTGCATGTTTCATTTTGTCCCCACCATTGGTACTTCTGTCAGCGCATGTTTGGTATTTTAAGTGATGCTTCTCCAGGAGCTGTAATTACCACTGTTCAAATCCAGTGAATCACTGAGGCTAGAAAAGAAAACGTATTGTTAGAAGTGGTGGAAATATTTCATTTTCAGGTCTCTCTCCTTATATTTCTGCATGCAACACAATTTACCACTCACCTATGCTTAAGTTGCCCTTTTCCTTCGTAGGCACTCTGTCAAGGCTTTTGATGCTTTGGCCATCTCCTTGTCTCTCAGGGTGTATGTCCTTCCTGTTGCAGTTGTTGGCTCCACTAATGTCAGCACATCCCTCTTGTCTACAATAAATTGATCTGGATGGCATGGGAAACAGAATGATGGTGCTGGTCCATTCAGGTGCAGGAGGTTAATTTCACCCTCCCATTTCTTCTGATCATCAGACACCACCAGCCTGAGCCACCAGTGACTGTGATACTGATCAGTAACATATCATTTCACTTGGTCAAATGGTAGGACAGCCTTTTCGACTGTGATTGATTCTTCTCTTTGTTTTGTTGACTGAGAGAAATCTTGTACAAGGACTTTTGCTTTAGAAACTGGTTGAAAGAAGTGGAGATGCCGCGTGCCAGGCACAGTTCTTACCTTGAGGAATCACTTCTGATACTCCACTGTGTCCACCAGGCTATCTTGAAAGAGCATTTGTAGATGACTCTTGAAATCTTCAAGTGATGGACATTTTTCACACTTTCCTAAGTGGCAATCGACGTTAAGTGGTTAACACATGAGATAAGATAAGCAATTCCGATAGTGTTTCAAAGGCACTTCTGTACTGGCACTCAGTTGTGGAAGCTTAGAACAAATGAACATCAGCTTTACATTCTGGTGTGTTGTGCAGACACACACAACGTGTACTGCTACTGCCTGCCAATACACACTCCTTTGGTTTTAGCTTTGCAAATTTGGAGAAGCCAGTCTTAATGTCAGGATGCTGTAATTTGAAGAAACAATAGGCCTCCAAAAGATTGTAGAGAACATGCTGTTTAAATTGCAGCTTCAATTTAACAGGCGAGTATACTCAATTACAACTAAATACTTCTTCACCTATAAGATTCACCTTACACTGCTTTCAGCTCTGCTGTGCCTCAACCAATGGCAGGCACAAAATGAAACTTTTAGGAAACGTAGATAAGGGTCTACGCTACAGTCTATCAAACAGTGACAAAAATCCAAGGTTACACGATTTGACCTGGGTGAGGTCAAACTTCACAGAAACACACAAGTTTTTTTTTTTGTCTTACACTAGTGCTATTAGAGAGTTTTAAAACGACACCAAAACTATCTTTCTGTGTCAATCATGGAGGAAGTTATGACCATGGAAAGGTTGGGTCGGGGGTCCAAAATAGGTAAACTTTGATGAGGTGCATCTCATGAATGGGATGCCACTCAGGACTAAAATGTGCACTGCAACCACTTCTCCTGAAGGCAAATGGAAAATTTTATTCAAATCAAAGGAAAAAGTTATTTCATATGGAATGACCCAGTAATTAACCCAATGTATTTTTGATTAAGCGATAACTGAAGGGATGCATCAAGTGTAAGAGGATATAACATTACGTTGCAGTGGATTTTCTACTGTTGAGGGAGACACTGTAAATTCGATGTGTAGGGATGGACTTTTTTTTTAAGGTTCTGTATTTTATTATATAAAAAAAGTGCTGCTTGTTCTAAATCTGACTTTTACTGAATTTGGCATTCATCTTGACTACTGCCATCTCTAAAACCCTTTGAGACATTTGTTTATCCAAACTACCAGGTAATGTTGCTGCAAGGTACCAGGATTTGGAATCGACTACAGTTCTGTATAGTGGCGTAAGTTTGGTTTCAAACGTGTCGTGGTAATATAGTAATAACATAAAAAATAGAAGTTTATTTCATTCAGATTGGCTCCTTTTTGCAGGAGTGATCTCCCTCTTTAGAGGACAGGAGGAGGTATTTCATGTAAATTACACCTATAGGCCTGTATGAAAGTGAATGACAAGGAGATTCCACCTGTTATAATGATCAGTCAAATGTGATTTCCATTTAAATCCTCCACTAGATGGCCCGCTCACAGGGATCATATTTTGGTTGCTTGCAGTCCCTGTCCCTCTGATTTACATTTCATTTATACAGAAAGACTGATAGACATTACCACAGGGAATGTCACAACTCTATCTTGTAATGATAAACCGTTATAAGTCTGCATAAACTGCCATAAATATATATATATATATATATATATATATATATATATATATATATATATATATATATATATATACACACACACACACAAATATAAAATAAATGCAGTCCAAGAATATTGCAAATAAAATACTGTCCAAGTATAAAGCACTACGGTCATGGCATTTGTGGCATTTTCCATGAACAGAAATACAATAGTTTGGCTTCTTCCTACGGCATTATAAAGGGGAAGCACTGTAATAGTAGTTTCTAGAGTCTTGCAGTAAAGTCTAAGCTTCAATATTTCATAAGATATGGGCTCTAAAATACCCCAAAATGAAGTAGGCTACTTTGATAGCTGTTAAAGTAAGGTAGACTGTATTGTGCAGTCAGTATACTGACTGTATATTGATAGGATATTGAACATCATGGGAAAGTTAAATGCACGTTAGGTCTAAATCTGAGAAGACGGACCACTTTTTTTGGACAATCATGGTGCCTTGACTGGGCTCTGCTTAGAGCTTGTCTTGCACTTTGTTTTGTTAGTTAAAGCCTCTGTTATATATGTTTGTGGTTTTTTCAAAAGCGTGGAACGTCAGAATGCAGGCGGATGTGAGCAGTAAATGTTATGGCAGGAAGTAGCGGTTACTTTATTTCCTGCGCATCTGCCGTGGAGTCGAACTACAGTATAGTACAGCTATGAGATGTCTTAAACGTGCAGGGGGAGCGCAAGACATAAACAATCTGAAAGAAAAGTCTTAACTTCAGTTGAAAGGCCGCCGTGGCGAAAGCTACTGTATTGTGTCCTGTGAATTCCAGATTCTTTTGAAGTTTCATGGAGAATGAGGTAAGGTGTACCTGTTATCAAATTAGTGTTACAGGCAAGCAAGTAGAACAGAGCTGTCAGTAATCCCACGGGTCAGAGGCCACACAGTACATGGTGCCTTCTGCTGTACTGTAGCACTTTGGGAGTGCATTGCTTGATAAGCTTTGGTTTCTTTTTTAAGGCTTTAGGGTGTTCATGCAAAAATGGGATTATTTTGTATGAGAAGTTTTTGCATATTGTTAGTAAAACAAATGTAGATGTTTTATTTTTCTTTGAGTGGTACGTTTTGATCTTGGACATGAAATAAAGCGGAAGGAAAACCAAATTTTTTGTAAGTGTTTGGTAAACTTCCTGAACAACTGGGAGTTTTTGCGACACTGAACTTTTTTTTTTAATAATTAAAATAATGCATTTAAATAGTATTACATGTACTACATTTCTGAATATTAAAACCTCTGAATATAGTTTTAACAAACCATCTACAGGCATGTACTGGTACTGTAAATTGGACAGTTGTGTGTTGCTGTGTGGCAATAGAAGTCTTTACTGTACAGTTGAGTCCAGCCTGAAGCAGTATATGAAAGGGATGCCAGTGCCTTCTTTACCAAGGAGCTTGGTAATACATTCTGGGAAGATTTACTGATAAAACAATCAATTTTTTGGTACACTGGCTGCAGCAATAACAAACAAATTGTGCAGAAGTCTCAAGTTTTATTCCTCAGTGAGAAGATTATTTGTATTCACTTAAATAAAAATACTGATATTCACATTTTGCATTAGTACTTTGCAGTCTAACCTGTGCTTGCTTGTTCCTCTTCAGCCTGGTATCGTCTCACCATTCAAGCGTGTCTTCCTGAAGGGTGAGAAGGGGAGGGACAAGAAGGCACAGGAGAAAGTGACGGAGAGGAGACCCCTGCACACTGTCCCTCTGTCCCTCCCAGACCACCGGGTTGACCCTGACATACTGCTCAACGACTACATTGAGAAGGAGGTCAAGGTATAATATGCAGTATACTCTACAGATTAAAAACCTTTCTGCATATACTGTAACATTGGTTGGTATGTGTTCCACCCTGTGGGGGTAAAGCACGCAGGAGGCTGATCAAGGAGGGTTTCTGGTTTATCTTTTTCATGCAATTTAGGAAAAACAGTACAGAGGTTAACCAGCCTTATGAAGATTATTTAAATATGACAGTTTTAGTGTTAATGTTTCTGCCTAAACTTCAAGATTGTTTGGCTTTAAAGGTGTGTGTTTGGTTTTCTTTGCTAAAATACAACACAAAACACTTTTACACCTTTTAATCACAGTATTCACGTGGTATCTTCATGCTGTGTTTTAAACAAATAAACAAAATATGAGTATTTGATGAGGAAACAAAAATGAAAGATGGTTTAATTATCTACAGTGTATTTTGTTTACTTTAGTAATATTTCTTTAAATAAGCAAATTTTAGAATCTAAACTCTAAAGTCTTTTTTTTATGGTGGTCCTCGCCTCATCTGCTGAGTGCATATTTACCAGGCAGTTGACCCCATTGATCTCTGGTGCAATGATGCCTAGTGACGGGAATATTGAGCAGGCTATATCTTGAGAGTTGTTAATCACGAGTGATGAAAGATATTAAATATTCCACTGTTTTATTAAGGGTTTCAGAATCCAGGTTACAGTTATCCACTTTTACAAGAGCTGTGTTACCAGATTGTCTTTAATTGAAAGCTATGTCCTTAAACCCTCTTGTTAGATTTTGAATAATGCAACAGTATTTATAGAAGATGCATGAACTCTATAAATCTGGCTTTAGACTAGCTTCTTCTGTTCTCCCCTATAGTATTTAGGGCAGCTCACCTCAGTGCCAGGTTACCTGAATCCATCCAGTCGGACTGAAGTACTGCACTTGGTCGACAATGCAAGGGTGAGTTCTTATTTGTACTACAGTATTTAACACTGCCAGGAGGATCTTCTAACTGGGAGTTGCTACAGTTGTGTTCTACAATTCATGCCTGGAATAAAGAGTAGTATAAAGTATTTCCAGCTATCAGCTGAGAATCTAGCTGGAAAGGAGGGCCAGAGTCTCAGGGAGCTCCAGTAACATGCAGGACTACAGGCTACACTGTGAGTCTCGGTTGTATTTTGAACCCTGGATTCCTGGCTCTTCGTTGACTTAATTGCAGTAATGTGGAATCTAAATCATTAGCTCTAACCAGACTAAACTTGTGTTTGTTTGTTTTTTTTAACAGGGGTAGAAGTACTCCATTCCAGGTTTCACTGCAAACCTAATTAGTCACAACTGAGCTATAGCAGACAGAACATATGCTCCAGTGTGACTTCTAAGCATTTTAATAAAGTATGCAATAGTTTGAACCATCTGTTTATTACTATTTGCTTAAACTTAACACGGTTCCTTTTTTGAGTATGTGTGTTTGTGGTGGCTTGATTGGTGACTGGGTAACATACAGATGTCTTAGATTCTCTCCTTTCAGTCCAGCTCATCACTGGTAGGTATTCTTACTTTACGTACGTGTCCCTTGTTCCTTAGAAAGCACATCAGCTCCCAGGACAGCTGACCGCGGAGCATGATGCTGTGGTCAGCCTGTCTGCCTACAATGTGAAACTGCTGTGGAGAGATGGTGAGGATATCATACTCAGGGTTCCCATCCATGACATTGCCGCCGTGTCCTATGTCAGAGATGACTCCCTGCACCTCGTAGTGCTCAAGACAGGTACAAATTTAAAGTCAACTGTGGGGTCTGAGGCCTTACTACTCACCTAAACAAAAGATGCAATCATTACTTTCAACATGCATTTACACTATTAGAACTTGATGTCAATATCAAAAGCTGTCTGTAGCATGACAGTGGTTCTCAAGCCTGATTATTTCGTAAATGTTGGCCGCAGTTCTGCATTTCTGTGCTTTCATACGGCTCTCTAATAGGTGCCAATATAAAGAGAAGCATAAAGCAGAATTCGTAGGCAAGCCAAAAGTGCAGTGCTTAGCTGATCGGTGCAAACAGTGAGTGTGTGGTTAACAAATATCGGGCAGAGTCTCACTACATTAAGCTATGTGTGTCTGGGTTGCTGTAAAAAAAAAAAAAAACTCAGGTAAAGAAAGACAAACCAAGACTGCGCAAGCCAAGCTTTCTTGAGTGACAGAGGGAATGGAACAATGAACACTCTCTGCTGAATTATTAATATTCCTACAAAGTCTGCTGAGAAACAGGAAACTTGGGTGCTGTACCTGTAAAATAAAACAAGTTGCTCATGGTTACTCAGGGAAGGGACTGGTCAGGACTGATAACACTAACTGGCTTTCCATGTGAGCTCAGTAGACCATGCAGAAAGTACAGTTGAAGTCATGAAGGGTGAAGGGCTTGCTCATATTCCTTAAAGCCTGCCTGGTTGTTTTTCCAGCTCAGGAGCCTGGAACCTCTCCCTGTCCCAGCACGTGTCCTGAGATTTCCAAGTCTCAGGCTCTGGGCTCCCTGTCGGAGAGTGGTGCTGTGCTGGTCGAGGTGTGTTGTCTGGTGGTGCTGGCTGCAGAGAGCAAGGTATGAAAAATGTTCTGGTCATTTATTGAAAATAATGTATTGTTTGATCTTTGAGGCAGGGGAAATGGTAGTTTGTCAATTTTTGTGAATATATACATATATATACAGTGGCTCTCATATTCACCCCCTTGGACTTTTGCACATTTTATTGTGTTACAACATGGAATCAAAATTGATTTAATTAGTTTTGCCACTGATCATCACAAAAAAAGTCTATAATGCCAAAGTGAAAAATAACATCTACAAATTGTTCTAAATTAATTACAAATATAAAACAGAAAATAATTGATTGCATAAGTATTCACCCCCTTTGCTATGACACACCTAAATAAGCCCTGGTGCAACCAGTTGTCTTTAGAAGTCACATAATTAGTTGAATGGAGTCCACCTGTGTGCAATTAAGGCGTTTCACATGATTTCAGGTTAAATACATCTCTCTCTGAATAAGGTTCTTCAAAAGCACCAATCAGGGGTAGGATATAAAAACATTTTCAAGGCATTAAATATCCCTAGGAGTAAAGTCCATTATTAAGAAATGGAGAGAATATGGCACAACTGTGAATCTGTCTAGAACAGGCCTTCCTCAGACACTGAGTATTTTGGTGACAAGGGCACTATTCAGAGAGGCCACCAAGAGGCCTATGGCAACTCTAAAGGAGTTACAGTCTTCCAAGGGTGAGCTGGGAGGCACTGTACATATGGCAATAATAGCCCGGGTGCTTCACAAAACTGGCCTTTATGGGAGAGTGGCAAAAAGAAAGCTATTGTTGAAAAAAACACACATCAAATCTTAGCTAGAGTTTGCCTGAAAGCATGTGGAAGACTCTGAGACCAAGTGGAAGAAGATTCTATGGTCTGATGAGTCCAAAATAGAGCTTTTTGGTCTCAACGCTAAGCGCTATGTTTGGCGCAACCCTAACACCGCACATCATCCTGAGAACACCATCCCTACCATAAAGCATGGTGGTGGCAGCATCATGCTATTGGGATGCTTCTCTGCGTCAGGGCCTGGAAAACTTGTGAAGATAGAGGGCAAAATGGATGCAGCAAAGTACAGAGAAATCCTGGAGGAAAACCTGCTGAAGTCTGCAAGAGACCTGGAACTTGGGAGAAGATTCATCTTCCAGCAGGACAATGACCCCAAACATACAGCCAAAGCAACACTGGAGTGGCTTAAAAACAAAAAGGTCAATGTCCTGGAGTGGCTCAGTCAAAGCCTGGACCTCAATCCAATTGAGAATATTTGGAAAAAGTTGAAAATTGCTTCTCACCAACGGTACACATCCAACTTGACTGAGCTTGAGCAATTTTGCAAAGCAGAATGGGTAAAAATTGCAGTATCCAGATGTGCAAAGCTGGTAGAGACTTATCCAATTAGACTCATGGCTGTAATTGCTCAAGGGGGTGAATACTTATGCAATCAATTATTTTCTGTTTTGTATTTGTAATTAATTTAGAACAATTTGTTGATTTTATTTTTCACTTTGTCATTATGGACTTTTTTTGTGTTGATCAGTGGCAAAAACTCCTAATTAAATCAATTTTGATTCCATGTTGTAACACAATAAAATGTGGAAAAGTCCAAGGGGGTGAATACTTTTGAGAGCCACTATATAATTTCAAGCAAAGGTTAAAATTATTAATTTACGAGCTTATAAGTAATATTCCAGAGCCTGCTTTGTGTATACCTGCCATATAATAAACACAGTAAGAATGGAAATCTCACTTGTATGGTGCCTTTCATTTGCATAGGCTCTAAATGTAAACACTGAGTACTTGTTACTTGTGCAGCTATTAAAGGCTCCAATTAAAATGTGTGTCTGTATTTGTTAATTATATTCATGTTTGAAAATATATATATACATGTGACACTCAACATTGTCTTTATTTTAGGCAGCAGCCGAGGAACTCTGTTTACTTCTCAGCCAGGTCTTCCAGATTGTTTACACAGAATCTACTATAGACTTTTTAGATAGGGCAATATTCGATGGGGCCACAACGCCTACAAGACACATGTCTGTATACAGTGGTAAGTGTGGACAGCTTGGTTGACTTGAATGTGTTGTCAAACTGCAAATACAACATCTAACTGTCATATGACTGCTTCTTCCACCGTGGTGGCTGTAAAGTTGAACTTGCATTGCAAATGGGGTTTCCAAGTTATCCTGAAGATGAATCCTGTGGTGAAAAGTGAGTGTTAATTATATAAAACGTTGGTCTAATAAAAGATATTAAACACTGTTTTAGCGATTTAACTTTTCTCAGGGGAAACTATAATGTTTGTGTAATAACATTACACTTCTTATTAATATTGCAAATGTTGTTTAAACTATTTTTATAGATGATTCTTCTAGCAAAGCTGATGTCAAGGAAGCCTATGAAACAGAAGCAAGTACATTGTAAGTACTGTACAGCATATCATACTTCATCCTAATTAACTTGCTTACTGTAAAACGCACACATGCCTGGTTATCAAATTTAAGTGACAAAGTATTTAGTGGTGTCCCTAATTGCGGTCTCCTAGTAGAACCTCGTTGTGACAGCTGTGCCCTCCTGGTGTCCTTTAAGACTGGGTTTAAGCATTCCTCTGTTTCAGTTCATTTCAGGGATCCCTGGACACCGACGGGAACTCCCCTTCCTCCTCCACACAGGCCTCCCCTCAGGCTAAAACTGTCAGCGAGAGCGAGCTGAGCACCACCGCTGCCGAGCTGCTCCAGGACTACATGATGACAGTAAGCAGAACACTTATGATCTACATTGCTCCTGTATCCAGATCCTCTTATCATGTGCGAATGCTTCCCACTGCTAGTATGTATTTGCTGATTGATTGCTAAATGTTCAGCAAGTGTACACCTACCAGAAGGCTTATTGATAAAGTCAGTTTTTTTTTTATTTTTTTACAGTGTGTGTTTAATGAACTAGAAAACTGCTAATGCTTATTGGATTAGGCACTTTAATCTTAAAATGCTAATTGTGTGTCAGTATTGATAAATAACATCTTCTTTATATGGCACTGATAGGCTTATGTGTTTTTGCATCCTTTATTTAGAGCAAGCTTAGGCAGTGGCCGTAACAAACTTAAAATTCCATGCAGTTAATTCTTTATACAAACATTTGTGGCAGATACGTAATCAGTGTGTACTTGTGTAGTCCATACATAACATTAAACAGTCAATAATAACATTCAAGGGAAAATGTATTGGGCAAAAAATAAATAAAAAAATGTCATCATTGAAAAACAAAGTTAATATTGTTGATAATTACAGTATGTAATCGTCTCAAAAAACATAATGAAACTTGACAAAATAAATAATGAAAGCCCTCTTTTTGTTTCTAGTTAAAAACGAAGCTCTCCTCCCAGGAGATCCAGCAGTTTGCGATGCTTCTCCACGAATACAGAAATGGATCTTCCATTCACGAGTTCTGCATCAACCTGCGGCAGCTCTATGGAGACAGCAGGAAGTTCCTCCTGTTGGGTAAGCATTAGATGTAATAGCCAGGGTAGCAGTGTCCAAGATCTTCGGGGCACAGACTGAAACCCTTCTGGAACCAAATAATTTTACATTTACAATTAACACAAGACAAAAGTTATAGGCTATGTTTAATATTTCAATTTCGTTTCAAATCTGATGAGATTTTTGGAGCTGTAGGCGGAAAAACAGTTAAGGCGGCAGCAGCTGATGCTGACATGAGAATCTTCCTGTCTGCTCCCACAAAATTATATCTAGAAGAAAATCTTCGAGTCCCAACCAAATCTTTCGGCCACTGTTCTGTATTCCTTGTCATTGTTAAGAGACTGGGCGAGATACCTGCAGATCTTTGCTCGAAATCATCGTCTGCATGCTTTTCTTCAGAAAGAGAAAGAACACCCAGTTAATCTACCAAACCAGAAATAACCACCTGAGACATTTAATTTAGGCGGCTGTGAGTACTGTAGTCTTAAAATGGTTCTGATAAGTTTCAGAATTGGAATTTGTGTTTTCAAGAAAAAAAATATATATACATTGGCCAGTGTGTGGGGTGTTACATTTACTCTTTGAGGGAAATAGTATTAACATGTTAACATTATAATTGCATAATTACTTTGCTGATCGTCTTGAAACCTATTGTGTGACATATTGCTGGGAACAGTGCTAGTGGTGACTGCATCCGTGGCACCAGTGTCAGGATTTCAAATCCTGCTGTTTTGTTGTGCCTTGAATCTATAGGTTAGTGGCAATAGGCTTATATTCAAGTGGATTAATGCACTCACTCCTCTTCTCCGCCAAGGGCTCAGGCCATTCATTCCTGAGAAGGACAGCCAGCATTTTGAGAACTTCCTGGAGACGATTGGGGTGAAGGACGGGAGGGGCATCATCACTGACAGTTTTGGCAGGTACCGGCGGACAACAAACACCACCTCTAGCTCCACCACCAATGGCAATGGCGCGGCTGGGAGTTCCCATGACCATTCGGTGCCCCCTGAAGGCGATGAGTGGGATCGCATGATCTCTGACATCAGTAACGACATTGAAGCGCTGGGCTGCAGTATGGACCAGGACTCCTCCTGAGGAATAGGGGGGAATGGGATATGGTCTCCTGCTATTGTATTTGTATCATTATTTTGCACTGCCGTGCCCTTTCTGTAGCTCCTCAAGTGTCAAGCAGCAAGCTCCTTATAGGGATGCAACATAGATTGACATCTGTTTAGAGGGCTTGATTGAAATGAGGATTTGATTTTTTTATTATGTAACATTCATTTTTTAGGCTGAAGGATGTTTGTCTTGATGAACTTTTGTGAATGTGAGTCCACATTTTAAAAAGATGATGTTTTAGCACTTGTTTAAGTCTTTGGTAGCCTTGTCCCTGTCTCTTGGTATCAATCCAGTTTCCCTGTGACTCCCAGACAGACAGACAGGAAGGGTTAAGAGTGGAATTGTGCTTTTATATCGGTCTGTTCTCACAGCACAGGTTTTGAGTAATATTCAGTTTACTGCTTCAGATTAAATTTCTGTGAAGTGTGAAGTGACACAGCTAGCTACAGTGCAATCCAGTCCATTGGAACCTGCTGTGAGTTTGACGCAAGCTAAAACAGAGCATATTCCTTTGACTGCAGGTTGTCTCGGGATGATTTGAATATTCCTTGTTTTCTGTTTGACCTTTTGAGGGCTGATGGGGATTGGATCTTCAACCATGGTTTTGCCCCCCTGGCTTTAAAACCTAATGGAGATTAGGTGATAACTCTCAGATACATCTCCATTTACCAATTCAAAAATACATTATATATGTCATTAGACATTTAAATACCTACATTTTATTACTCTCTCTCTCTCTCTCTCTCTCTCTCTCTCTCTCTCTCTCTCTCTCTCTCTCTCTTTCTCTCTATCCATCTCTCTCGCTCTCTCTCTCATTTGTTTAATTGGGGACCATAAATAATATCAGTCTGTCAAGAATATACATGATTTAATTACATCCTACCTCTTGTGCAGATATCCGCATATCTGTGAATCTGAATAAGTATCCTGAATACTCATGACCCCATAAATTGTCACCCTTCACCTATGATTCCTCTGCTACCCAGAGTGTGAGAGTCTGATCTCATTGTATGTGTTATACTTTTCAGCTGGGCTACCCTGGGCAAATTGCTATACATTTAAAAAAGGAAGAGGAGAAATATGAAGTATGCTGCAATGTTTTTTTATTAAATTTCTTTTAAACAAATTCATTAATGGCCTACCACAGAGCCAGTCCTTTTTAATTTTTTTATTTTTTTGGTTACTGTGTATTTTTTGTTTTTGTTTTTGTAGTGAATAAAGTCGAAAGCCTTGTGTGAAAGACCTACATGTACTGTATGCTGACCGGTGGCAAAGAGGGATGAAATGATACAAAATGTGTAATGTGGTGAATGAATGAATGAATGAATCCACATTATTAATAATAATAATCCACATATTTATGGACATTTTTGTTTATTTTATTGTGTTCTCTTTATTTTTATTACTGGACGATTACTGAAATCACCAACTTTGAATCCAGTTCTAGTTGCAAGAGCAGAAAACACCTGGAACATGCTGTTATTGGAGAATGTGCCCCTACTCTTGTCCACTTTTGTTTTGGTTCAGCAGTGCATTTTTTCTAGACCAAGGGTCTGGATGGACAGTTAATTGGTTAAATTAAACAATTTAAATTGGTTTGAACAAAGACCAGGACTAATAGGGCCAACTTTGGCCACCCCTGGTCTTGATGCTGTAACTCAAAACAGGTTTGGGTTCAATTTGGTTTTGGTCTCTGGCAATTATTTGGATTTGCTTCTTCTAATTACAGGAAGCACTTTCATATATGTTTAATTTCAAAGGTGCTATTTTATGTATTGACTTAGTGTAGCTTTCATAAGGTCACCACCCAAACTGATCTCAAGAAAGTTTTCTAAGCAGCATGCAGACGCAGTGACTAACCAGATCCTTGTTAGACTTCTCTTCTAGATACGCTAGACCGTTTTCTGTTTTTCCTTTTGTCTGTTTTTTGTATTCTCTATTGTTATCTTTGCTGAACATGTACTAAATAGTAACAGTGTAGTTTAAAGTACATGTTTATATATTACTTACTGTTATTGGCCATATGCTGGAGTGTTTGTTTACCAATTGGAAGGTTACAAGACACAAAAGATGCTTAAAACATTGTGCCTGTGTTATTGAGGTATGTTTTTTTTCGACTATCCTTACTTAAAATATAAATAATTTACTTTGCTGTTTATTGACATGAAGTGTGCACTGATTGGGAAGGAATTGCAGTTTTTTAATTGTTGTTCCAGAGTAATTGCTGCCTTTACAAGCATTTCCTGTGGTTTTCCCACTTGCTGTTGGATCCCAGTTGTGATTTCCTGTATCTTCAGATGCAGAAGCAACAGGCCATGCGGCTTCAGATCCTTGTTTTCTGTTTGTCTCTGAAATACCAGCTGTTTAATTTTGCCAGGTCTAATTCACTTTGGTTTTTCAAGTCCTGTAGATTTCAAAATGAAACGCCAGCACTGCCCATCATACTGACAATTCCTTTGTCCTGTTTTACCGTTAGTAACATATCATTGTACATCTAGTTAAGTAAAGTTTGATTGCTATGGTTTCAAATTTGATGGATGGAAAATACAATATTTTAGAAATGGATTGGAGTATATTTTCTGAGCAGCATATAGTACATCCTTATTTTATTATTTTGTATATATTTAAATCCAGTTCATTAGCCTGCGGCTGTCTTAATATTCTTGTATTTTGAAAGTTTAAAATATAAGATTATCCATCCAAGGGCAACACTGTGTGTTTTTGGTATGGTATGTGATGAGTGTTATTCTACAAATTGAAGAGTGTAACTTTAGGGGTGATTCTTTGCAGGCAGGTAAGAACAAAGTACCACACACTGCCCCTTCAGATAGCAGAGATGAAAACAGTTTAACAGAAAAGACTTAAACATTACTTTTATTCCTGCAAGGGTTGTGAGGTTAAAGCAGTACCATTATCCTGTGATCTAACAGGTGCTTACTCCTTTAAAAGGTTATTCTGTACTTTAGTGTTCAAGAAGCTCTTGCGAGTCTCATTTATGTCCTAATTTCATTTATTTTGCATAAAGCCCTGTATTGTAAATAGTAAACTGCATTTGGTTTTCCTCATTTTTTGTATGTTTTTTTTTTTAATTTTTCTATTAATTTGTATCCTACAGCTTTGTGTGTAGATTATTTTGATAAAGATAAATATTACATTTCACGAAAAATGACATTTGTATTGAAACTGTCAGCTGTAGGTAGGGTTAAACACACATATACACTTAGTTTGATGACTCCAGTTTGAACTGCCTTGTGTGTAATAAAACACTCCAGTAGACTTTAATTTTTAAAATTGATAAATTCTTACATTATATGGTGTCCACTCAAGCAGAATGTTAAATATATTTTACAAAACAAAATTAAGCAAAACATTGAATTAAGGAATGTAATCATCTTTATTTTTATATAGAACCTTTCATAGTGGTTCACCATCATAAAGCACTTTACAAGATACGAGACTTGTGAACTGTGCAGAGTCAGCTGCAAAGTCACTTACAACAATGTCTCGCCTGAAAGACGGAGCACAAGGAGGTTGAGTGACTTGCTCAGGATCACGCACTCAGTGAGTAGCTGAGCTGGGATTTGAACTGGGTACCTGCTGGTTCCAAGCACATTTCTTTAACCACTGCACTGTTTCTTTAACTGCTTAACTAATATAAATTGCTGTTTTGAAAGTACAGTGCTGTGAAAAAAGTATTTGCCGCCTGCCTGATCTTCATTTTTGCAAATTTTTCCTATTGAATTTGGTCACATCTTTTTGTGGGTTGTAGCAGTATTTAGAGGGAGTCTGAGAGAAAAAAATGACACCAAAGTTTGGTGCTTCTTTCACTTGTTTGTTGTGCAAGGTAATGAAATATGCAATCTTCAGGTGTGAAAAAGTTAACTCAACCCTATTAAAGGGGATAATTAGGGTCAATACTATGGTTAACAATCAGGCCTGATTTGGGCCAGCCCTGTCCAATATAAATCTGATTAACTTTGGCCCTTACCATCACAGTGAAGTTGTCAACACACAGGTTCTAGAGACACATCATGCCACAATCAAAAGAAATTCCTGAAGACCGCTGGAAAAAATGTGTTGATGCCTATCAGTCTGGAAAGGGTTACAAAGCCATTAATGGCAAAATCATAGACAAAGAGAAAAAAAATAGCAAATACATAAAATGTACTTTTCACAAGTTTTTACAAAGGAGGATACGGACAACATGCCACACATGTCAACCTGTTCCTATCCAGTTTTAAATAACTAGCATAAAAGGCAGAAGTGCTCGGATGAGATCCTCCCAATAGTACTCAAAGAAATAAAAGAAGTTATTTACAAACCGCTAACCAAGATCATGCAACAGTTTCTTGATGGGTTGTACCGACAGACTTGAGAATAGCAAACGTAATACCGATCCACAAAAAGGGAGACAAAACTGAACCAGGTAACAACAGACCAATAAGCCTGACTTCTATTACATATAAAATTATGGAAACTATAATAAAATCCAAAATGGAAAATTACCTATATGATGACAGTATCTTGTGAGGCAGTGAGCATGGTTTTAGGAATGGGCGATGGTGTGTAACTAACCTGCTTGATTTTTTTGAGGATGCAACATCAACAATGGATAACTGCAAAGCATATAATGGTTTATTTAGATTTCCAGAAAGCTTTTGACAAAGTCCCACATAAAAGATTAATTCTCAAACTGAATGCAGTAAGGATTCAAGGTAATACATGCACATTGATTAGGATTCAATTGACAGCATTCAGAACTTGTTAGACACATGGCAAATTACATTTAATATAGAAAAGGTACTGCATGCACGCAGTAAAAATGTGCATTATAAATATCATAAGGGAGATACTGAAATTGAAGAAGGAATCTATGAAAAAGACTTAGGAGTTTATGTTGACTCAGAAATGTGTTCATCTTGACAATGTGGGGAAGCCATAAAAAAGGACAGCAAGATGCTCGGATAAATAGTGAAAAGTGTTGAATTTAAATCAAGGGGAGTAATGTTAAAACTTTACAGTGCATTAGTAAGACCTCATCTAGAATACTGTGTTCAGTTCTGGTCACACTACAAAAGGGATATTGGTGCACTAGAAAGAGTGCAAAGAAGAGCAACCAGAATTATTCCTGGTTTAAAAGGCATGTCATATGCAGACAGGCTAAAAGAATTGAATCTATTCAGACTTGAACAAAGAAGACTACGCGGCGACCTGATTCAAGCATTCAAAATTCTAAAAGGTATTGACCATGTCGACCCAAGGAACTTTTTTGACCTGAAAAAATAAGGATCAGGGGTCACAAATGGAGATTAGATAAAGGAGCATTCAAAACAGAAAATAGGAGGCACTTTTTTACACAGAATTCTGAGAGTCTGGAACCAACTCCCCAGTAATGTTGTTGAAGCTGACACCTTGACATCCTTCAAGAAGCTGCTTGATGAGATTCTGGGATCAATAAGCTACTAACAACCAAATGAGCAAGATAGGCCAAATGGCCTCCTCTCATTTGTAAACTTTCTTATGTTCTTATATATTTATTTCCAGTCTTTTGGATCATTTCCAAATCGCGTCTGGTGTGGATTGACATTTGACAACTTTGCTCGCGTCCAGATACAGCTTTAGTGATCATCAGATGTGGAAGCCGCACGAACAACACAGTGTGTGATTTTCACTAACTCTACTGTGCAGAATACATTTTTTTTTTTTCTATGTGTAAATATAGGGACGTGGGACTGTCCCGACCATGTAGGCACTGTTGGCATGTATGTATTTGTATATGTGGAGTAATTTGCATTGCTCTTTAGCAGAGTGCAGTGCAAAATAATTGCCTGGCCGCAATGCAATTTGAATTTGCAATTCTGCAATGATTTGCACTGCGCCTCTACTTACATCTACCCCATATGCTACAGTGCAAAACAAAATACATTGGTCATTGGTTCAGTTCAACTTTTTTTTTTTTTTTTTACTTTGATATAAATGCAAATCCAATTGTATAGCCTAGGGAAAACAAATGGCAGTTTATGCAAAAAGAACATATTTGCTGAATCCTTGGCTCCTATAACTTAAAAATAAAGGTATTGATAGAATCCTCGTATTTCAAGTGCTCAGCTCTTTACAACAAGCTGTTGCAGTGTTTGGCCAGCAGGTGGTGGCAGTGTTATCTATGTTACTTAAAATACACATTGAACTTGATTTTTTTTTTCCAGTCAATCATGGCTTTTGTGCGGTATGCTTATAACTCCAAGACACCCAAGAAAAAAAAATCGGCACAAACAGGACCCAGCTAGAAATAATGAGGACACTTCGGCTGGGATATATTAAGGAAATAGGTTGCCTTGATTTCCCTAAAGATATTAAAAGTTTAATAACTTAAGTATAACAATACATTTTCCTACCATCCCTCCTACACACACACTTTTCCACTTGTCTTTTCTTATATAAAGCTACAATACAAAGAGCGAGTGCATGCTTCACTATCCTGCTCGGAATAAGCTTATTCAGAATGTCAGTTTTTTCCAACAGTGTATAACAAGTAACAGAACCCCACCTGAGTCTCCAGCCTACAAGCTATGCTGGGGGTCATGCTGGACATAATTAAGGGTACCTCACGAAGCAAAGCTCCTCTGATGGACCTCAGTCTTGACCGCTTATTACTGTTACCTAATTCTTTGTGAAATATGTTGCAAAGCCCCTGCAGACAGTACCCTTGGAATTTAAAGAGTTAAGTAGCGGAGTTCTGAAAAAATATAGTGTAACACATCCCCAGGTGTTGCTACAATAGTTTAAATAATGTACCTGTAATTTTTATTTTCATTGTTAACATCCTGACAACTTTTTACACTTATAACTTTAAAGTCTCTGTCAAAGATCTTTTCAAAATGACCACCCTAGTGCAGTGATAGTGTAAGGATTATTGACCACATTGTCAAACAGGTAACACAGCAATAACAATCCATGATGTGGTATGGAACAGAGAAGCCAGAGCACTTCTTTTTTTTGTTTGTTTGTTTTTTAAATTTCTTTTCCTGCAATGATTTGGAGAACAAACCCCAGTGCTCTAGAGTAGCCATTTTGAAAGGATCTTTGACAGAGAGTTTAAAGTTATAAGTGTAAAAAGTTGTCAGGATATTAACACTTTGTATCAACCTCTGGGGACGTAAAACGTTATATTTTTCGGAACCCCGCTACTTACTCTTTAATATGCACAAAACCTTTAAAAGTTATGGTAAAAAAAAAAAAACTTGGACAGAAGCAAGACTTAGTCAAATAATTTGTAATGTTCTTCGTATTTTGTTTAAAGGGCAAAAGGGCATGAATGCAGTATTTTCCCGGATTAATGTTCCTGTTACTCTGGCACGTTATATTGACAAAGGGAATGTAAACGATGAAGTGGTCTTATCAGAATAGATTAAACTCTCTCGCTTTACTGTTAGCTTTTGACATCTCTCAGTTGCAGTCTGTACTAATATCTTTAAATCACTTGAATTAGTCTCATGACCACAAAGCAGTCCACTGGTATTTAATCATTGCTGTAATTGCTTTGTGTGAAGCTTTGTGTCAAAGATACACCTCTTGAAACTAACATAAAAGAGCATTTTGGTAACTCCAGCTTTTGTCACCATTTCATCACGGAGAAAATGGAGTGAGGCCAGTTTTATGTTTGCTGGTAGAAAGTTTCTGTTTCAATCATAGCACAGTTTTTACAGTTTCAACTATCAGACACAACAATATTAGTGAGGTGCCTTTCATGAGACCACCGAAAAGCACTTTTCAATAAAACACTCAAAAATGAACATGAACTGCAGCCATTAGGATAAAAGCACAGACATAAGGGTAGCAAGGCCACGTCTGAAACCTGAAGGGCTTGCAAGATTTTTTGGTGATTAAGAGGAAAGCTGCCTAGGAATGGAAATATACAGTAGTGTGGAGGTGGCTCTGTGTGCGTGTGTGTCATATATATATATATATATATATATATATATATATATAGAGAGAGAGAGAGAGAGAGAGAGAGAGAGAGAGAGAGAGAGAGTCACATCTTTCTGTGTATCTGGAAAACCTCTTATTAAATTGTAATAAAACTTAGTTTTGACTATCTTAAATTGCTCGGAGTATCAGACTGTGAAGATATATGGAGGTGTCTCTTTCTAGATTGTTTTGTCTGTGTTTAACACATACATTTTTATAGGAGTCTTGAGAACCGTTTATATAACTTTGATGAAAATGCACGCAATCTTTAACATGACTCATTGGGATGAACAGAATGATGCACTGACAGATCCCCACCATTGTACCTCAGCTGTGAGCTAAACAAATTTCTTACCTCCCCTCATATATCCCAGATGACCATTCTCTTTGCATGAGAATTTGACCTGAGCAGAGACTGAATGAAATTCTTTGTGGTGCAGCCAACCTAATTTACTTTAGTACAGCCTGTCCATACTCTGCAAATATGTGTGTGTCTATATCTATATCTATATCTGTATATATATATAGATATAGATATAGATATAGATATAGATATAGATATAGACACACACACATTTATATAACTAGTTTTTTTTCATAATTGACAATGTTTTACGTCATATACATTTCTGTAAATACTTGAAAATGAAAACACATGTTACAATATACAAAACAAAACATAAGGAGTATCAAAGCAATGTTCAAGAAAATTGAAAATTGTCTTTAAATCTTGGATTCCTCAAAATAGCCACCCTTTGCCTTAATAACAGCCTCACAAACATAAGGCATTCGGTTAACAAGTTTCAGCAGGAAATCACCCAACATGTCTTCCCAGCTCTTCTGCAGCAATTCCCAGAGATGTAGGGCACTTGTGGGGAGCTTTGCTTTGACTCTTTTGTCCAGTTCGTCCCATACAAGTTGGGAACTATAGGATTGAGGTCTGGCGACTGGGCAGGCCAGGTCATTAGATTGAGTTGTGCTTCACTTTCCTTCTTCGCCAGATAGTTCTTGCACAACTTTGAGGATGAGAATGAAGGACTGCCCAACTAGCCATAATCCTGATGGAATGGCATGCCTCTGAAGTATGCTATGATAGCCATGCTGGTTGAGCTTGCCATGGACTTGGTAAAGATCACCAATTCTGTCACCAGCAAAGCAACCCCAGACCATGACACTGCCTCCTCAATGCTTGACAGTGGGAACCATACATGCAGAACTCATGCGCTCACCCTCGCTGCGTCTTGCAAATCCTCGGCGGTTGGACCCAAATATTTAAAATTTTGACTCTTCGGTCCATAAGACCGACTTCCACTCCTCAAACGTCCAGTTTCTGTGTTTTTTTGTCTCTTCCTCTTATTCTGCACTCTTAACAATGGCTTCTTTGCAGCAATTCTTCCAGTTAGGCCAGCTTCACACAATCTCCTCTGAACAGTTGATGTTGAAACATCTGTACTTCTAGTAGCATTTAGCTGAGCTTGTATTTCAGGGGCAATTAATCGCCGGTTTCGCAGACATGTGACTTGAATGAACTTGTTCTCTGATTCTGCGGTCACCCTTGGCCTGTCTGACCTTGTTTGGTCCTCATGAGTGCCAGTTTCTTCAAATTGTTTGATGGTCTTGGCCACAGCAGTTACAGACACTTGCAAAGTTCTTGCAATTTGTCTTAAAGATTGACCTTCATTTCTTAAAGGAGTTTCTTTGCCTAACTGAGCTTATTTTGCCATTCATGGACCCTCGCCTGTTAACAATAATTGGTGACAAAAGCTAAATTAGATAACTTTCTAGTTAACTCAGCGACATCTAACAACAACACTTTTCTACTTAGGCCAGTGTTCTAATAGACTTTTAACTGACTTGGGCTTCAGACTGAAATCTCCTTGCTTTGGGTGACCATTTCATCAACAAGATTTACATTTTCATTTAAAAATTTAATTTTTGAATGCAATTCACTTATGATTATCAGCTTATATAAGTACACGTATCATATAATGAAATATTATGTGTTTATAGACAAGTTTATACAGTTAAAAGCATAGATAATCATGAAAAACCTGGTTTCAAAAAGGTATAATCAAACTTTTGACTGGTACTGAATATATATATATATATATATATATATATATATATATATATATATATATATATATATATATATATATACAGTGCCTTAAAAAAGTATTCAGACCCCTGACCAATTCTTTCATATTACTGAATTACAAATGGTACATTGAAATTTCGTTCTGTTTGATATTTTATTTTAAAACACTTCAACTCAGAATCAATTATTGTAAGGTGACATTGGTTTTATGTTGGGAAATATTTTTAAGAAAAATTAAAAACTGAAATATCTTGCTTGCATAAGTATTCAACCCCCACACATTAATATTTGGCACAGCCACCTTTCACTGCAATAACAGCTTTAAGTCTTTTGGGGTAAGTATGTACCAGCTTTGCACACAGTATCGTGATTTTGGTCCATTCTTCTTGGCAGATTTGCTCCAGGTTGTTCAGGTTGGTTGGACGACGCTTGTGGACCGCAATTTTCAAATAGTGCCACAGATTCTTAGTGGGATTGAGATCAAGACTTTGACTGGGCCACTGTAGGACATTCACCTTTTTGTTCTTGAGCCACTCCAATGTTGCTTTGGCCTTGTGCTTGGGATCATTGTCCTGCTGAAAGGTGAATTTCCTCCCAAGCTTCAGTTTTTTAGCGGACTGAAGTAGATTCTCTTGCAGTATTTTCCTGTATTTTACTCCATCCATTCTTCCTTCAATTGTAACAAGATGCCCAGTCCCTGTTGATGAAAAGCATCCCCACAGCATGATGCTGCCACCACCATACTTCACTGTAGGGATGGTGTGTCTTGAGGCATGGGCAGTGTTAGGTTTGCGCCACACATAGCGCTTTGAGTTTTGGCTAAAAAGCTCTATCTTGGTCTCATCTGACCAGAAAACCTTTTCCCACATCGCAGCTTGGTCACTCTCATGCTTTCTGGCAAACTCCAGACGTGCTTTCAGATGGTACTTTTTGAGTAACGGCTTCTTGCCACCCTCCCATACAGGCCAGTGTTATGCAGTGTTATGCAGAGCTCTTGATATGGTTGACTGGTGCACCATTACTCCACTCCCAGCCACTGAACTGTAGCTCCTTCAAAGTGATTGTTGGCCTCTCTGTGGCTTCTCTCACAAGTCTCCTTCTTGTTTGAGCACTGAGTTTTGAGGAAAGGCCTTTTCTTCGCAGTGCCTGGGAAGTGTGATGCAGCTTCCACTTCCTGATTATTGATCCAACTGTGCTCACTGGGATATCCAAACACTTGGATATTATTTTGTACCCTTTCCCTAATCTATGCATTTGTATTACTTTATCTCTAACTTCTGTAGAATGCTCTTTGGTCTTCATTTTCCTTCAGATTCACAGCCTTACCAATGATCCTTCAACAGTGGGTTTTTTATCTAGAAAATGTAACAGCAACTTTAATGGTTCACAGGTGGAGACCAATGGTAAGGTCGTTGTGTCCTCGTTAGGGCAATTTCTTTCATCAGTGCAAACTGGAAGCTTCCACAGCACAGGGGTTGAATACTTATGCAAGCAAGATATTACAGTTTTTTATTTTTCTTTAAAATATTTCCCAACATAAAACCAATGTCACCTTATAATAATTGATTCAGAGTTTCAGTGTTTAAAAATAAAATATCAAACAGAACGAAATTTCAATGTGCCATTTGTAATTCGGTAATATGAGAGAATTGGTCAGGGGTCTGAATACTTTTGCAAGCCACTGTATATATATAGTATATAAATTACAGATTTTTAGGTTCGTAAAATTAGGGAGAAACAGTTATACCGTCAACTTTGTCAATAGACACAGTTGCACTTTTGTGTCATCTGTGTTTTTGTGTTTTGTTTTTGTTTATATCTATATATATATATATATATCTATATACTATATATATAGTATATATATAATATTATTTTTATTTTTTTTATTCTTAAACCACTGTTTATCTAAATGCCTCAGCCTCTGTGTCTCTCACTAGTCTTGCATACATCACAATCACACGTTCATATATTAACCAAGTATGTGAAAGAACATTTGATCAGACTGAATAATAAAAATGTGTTACGATTTGAATTTATGTATTTCTTAGGCCAATGTGACATACATTGCCTGCTACTAGTAATCATATTATCTGTGTTTGTTTTTAAATTGATGAGACTGGTATTTATTTAGAGTTGGATTACATAAGTCATTGTAATTTGTACCTGACCTGATTCTTACCTCGTCCAGCCCATTTCAGTTTTGAGAGATAATAACTGAAGAGAACAGCACTCAGCTGACAGCCTGAGCAGTGTTCACTGCTGTTCAGGTATCTCTGACATTACTGGATCTAGTGCAGTATGCATTAACAATAACAAACAGCAAATATAAAACTTTTGTATTTTGTACTTTTTTACTTGACCATGTGGCTGCTGCCTCTTTTGGTTTGGTTACTATCTTTAGCCTTGAATGACACTGTCAGGGCTGCAACTGCTTGCTTAGATTTCTCCACTTGTCTCCAATCCTTCTAGGTGATCTACTTTTGGCACTTGGTCTGCCAAAATGGGTAGCCACCTAGAAAAGGAACTCCCATTTGCAATGTCTTTTGCCAGTTCCCTACATGTCAAGTGCAGGGGTCTAACAGCTGTTTGAATGGGCAAAAGTAATAAATGGTTTAAACAGACTGAACCAAGATGATGGAAAGAGATTTCATTGTCTGGCAGTTTGAACCATAAAAAATATGTATTGCTGAAGTGCTGGAAAGGGCCTCCGAATTGAGGAACATTGAGTCTCAGAATAGAGGTCATGCCCCTAGCCATCTGAAAGAACAGAGGGACAAGTCATCCCACAAATTGAATGGTCACCAGTGACAACAGCGTGCTAGCAGGGATTACTGACTGTGTTTGAATTGCATTCCCATTCATTCTTCTAATTACCCCATTCCTGTAATGAACACATTGTCAGCGATTTGTATTCTCCCAGAAAAGGATATTTTTCTTCTAACCTTGGGTTGACCTTCGTGCACAGCCAGGGTAATCCAATGATAATAGAGATCCAGCACTCTGTTCTCCATAGATAACATTTCTATGAAATAGATTGCTTTGGATATCACAAAAATTCAGTACTTTGATATATTCCCACAGTGACTGGTTGCAATAGGATCACGTTGCCAATCCTAGAATTTGCATTGTTTACATACTATATTAAAGCAAATATAGTAAAGCACAGTAAAATATAGCCCTGGCAAGCAAGATACATTCTTGACACATTTAGTATGGTAAAAGCGGTTAACTGCAGAAATGCATCATACAAGCATTGGAAAGGCATGGTAAAGTAAAGAACCTTAACAAAGAAAGGAGGCTGCAGTATAAAAAGCAGACGGGGGATAGGATGCCTGTTGGAATTGGCTGGAGATTACACTACTCAAAGAAAGGAAGGGAGACCACATCAAAACAACATAAAAACAAGGGTAACACCTCAGGTAAGAGCGCCATTAAATGGATTTATCTAAATGCTAGAAGCCTCAGAAAGAAAATATTAGAACTTGAAGCTACTGCAATAACAAGTAACTACGATGTGATAGGTGTTACAGAAACTTGGTTATCTGAGAGTGATAGAGACAAATATAATATTAGTGGGTATACACTGTATAGAAAAGACAGGCAGGACAGAAGAGGTGGAGGGGTAGCGCTATACATAAGAAACAGTCTTGAAGCCCAGGTGTTAAATCTGGACCTAGAAAAAAAACGATGCAGAATCAATATGGGTCAGAATAATGGACAAAAATAAATAATAGACGAAGAGAAAATAATAGCAAATATATTACATGATTACTTTTCACAAGTTTTTACAAAGGAGGATACAGATAACATGCCCCACTTGTTGACCTGTTCCTACTCAGTTTTAAATAACTTTAGCATAACAGAGGCAGAAGTGTTAAAGGGACTAGGAACTCAAACAAATGAAAGAAGTTATTTACAAAGCAGTAACCAAGATCATGCAACAGTCTCCTGACACAAGGGTTGTACCGACAGACTGGAGAATTGTAAATGTAATACCGATCCACAAAAAGGGAAACAAAACCGAACCAGGTAACTACAGACCAATAAGCCTGACTTCTATTATATGTAAACTTACGGAAACTATAATAAGATCCAAAATGGAAAATTACCTATATGGTAACAGTATCCTGGGAGGCAGTGAGCATGGTTTTAGGAAAGGCAGACCGTGTCTAACTAACATGCTTGATTTATTTTGAGGATGCAACTTAGACAATTGATAATTGCAAAGCATACAGCATGACATTGTTTATTTAGATTTCCAGAAAGCTTTTAACAAAGTCCCACATAAAAGATTAATAATCAAACTGAACGCAGTAGGGATTCAAGGAAATGCATGCACATGAATTAGGGAGTTATTAATATGTAGAAAACAGAAAGTACTGATTAGAGAAGAAACCTCAAAATGGAGCAACATAACCAGTGGAGTACCACAGGGATCAGTATTAGGTCCTTCTCTTCCTAATCTACATTAATGACTTATATTCTGGTATAGTAAGCAAACTTGTTAAATTTGCAGACAACACAAAAATAGGAGGAGTGGCAAACATCGTTGCAGCAGCAAAGGTCATTCAAAATGATCTAGACAGCATTCAGAACTGGGCAGACACATGGCACAAGTGGAGATTAGACAAAGGGGCATTCAGAACAGGAAATACGAGGCACATTTTTACAAAGAATGTTGTTGAAGCTAACTCCCTGCGATCATTCAAGAAGCTGCTCGACGAGAATCTGGGATCAATAAGCTACTAACAACCAAACAAGCAAGATGGGCCGAATGGCCTCCTCTCGTTTGTAAACTTTCCTATGGTCATCTGTTCTTATGTGTTATTGTCAATGTACAGTACATAGACCACAAGAAAAATGTAAATGCCCTTCTAAACCCTGATGCACACAAGAAAGTTAAACAAAGAAAACACACTGACTGAGCTCTGGCTCATTATTTTGTTCTGAAGTCACATCTCTGCTTTATAATACAGCACTGGAGGAAGCCAGATTCATGTTCTGCAGAACTAATGAATATTGAGCTGAAAATCTTACAGTACTCTCCGTGACACTTCAAATGAGTTGGTTTTCAATGCACCAGGGATTACAACTAGATGAGTTTCTATTTATAGACACAGCGCCTTGGCTAGCCAGTAAGGGATACAAGCCTTTACTGCAGCAGATGTGTGGTACAGGAGGTTGAGGTTTCCAGTGAGACCAGATTGCACTTTCATGGATTTCTTGCCAGGCACTGCTTGTGTCAGTGTATTAGTTGTCTTTTCCCAGTTATACTGGCTGCCAGATCCACACATTTCCGGCACACTTGGGCTAGTATGAAAAGCCACCTACAAGTCGGTCACATGCTAGAGTTGGTCCCTCATGTCTGTTTATTGTTTTCCACAGAAGACAACAATATTAACAGGGTGCCTTTTTTCTCAGCATTGCTGCTTGCTGCTGTTCTTTCTTTTAATTGTTTAAGGATGTTTCAAAATAAGTATTTATCAGGCAACTTTTTGGATGGTTTAAGTAAAAAATATTGGACTTCTGGAATGCTTTTTAATTTTTTAGTTATTGCCAATTATTTTCTCCCAGTTTGATATGCCCAATTAATTTTAGGCTCAGCTCATCGCTACCGCCCCCCTGCGCTGACTAGGGAGGGTGAAGACAAACACACGCTGTACCCAGAAGTCTATGCCATCAACCTACTGCTTTTTTTCACACTGCAGAATCACCATGCAGCCACCCAAGAGCTGCGGCATCGGAGGACAACACAGCTCTTGGATAGCTTACAGGCAAGCCCGCAGACGCCTGGCCAGACTACAGGGGTAGATGGTGCGTGGTGAGCCGAGGACACCCTGGCTGACCAAACCCCTCCCCCCGCATGACACTTGGCCAATTGTGCGCCACCCCCTGGGAACTCCCATCCATGGTTAGCTGTGGAATAACCTGGACTTGAACTGGCGACCGCCAGGCGGTAGGGTGCATCCTGCACTCCATGCTGAGTGCTTTTACTGGATGCGCCACTTGGTGCACTGTACATAACTGGTTATCTGTCCTTTTTGGTAAAAACTTGCTAACCATGTTTACCTTTATTCCAGTCAAATAATTGACTAGTGAGTCACTGGCTCACACCCTCCTCATAAAATAATATATACTGTAGATGCCTGTAACTAGGCTATTTGGTTCATCCCTCAAGAGAACAGGGGGGTGTAATTAGGACATTTAGTGTCTAAAATTAATAATTAAATAATTTTAAAGTGGGCATATATTAAAAGAAGACCATATGGATTATTTTAGAGTCAAATAGGGCAGTCAGTGCTGGTGTCGGCAGGTAGAAGGTAGAATCTGCTGTTTCCATAGTAACTGAGGGACCTGCTGAAATATTTAGATGCCAGCTGAGGGAGGTGTCCTGAGCAGTATTAATGCAATTATTAATTTGCTGAAACCAAAGATCTTACAGTACAGAGTTAGGTAAAGCTTAAACTGTCGTTCAAATTCCCTGCAATTTCCAGTGGGTGTCCTGACGCAGGCAATCAGTGCTGAATGTACGCTGCCTTTCTCTCCTGAGTGCCAGTCTCTTGCTGCACCTACGCATCCCTAGTGAGAGACTCAAAGCAGCCACAAGACAAAACTAAAAAACACAAACTTGGGCTTGTATCGATCGTCTGGGCTGCATCACTACATTTTCAATTTAGTGAATGCCCCTCCCAAAGTTAATAGAAGCAATGTAATGGTACGTAACACATCCAGAGAAGTAGTGCCCAAATATTCACAAACAAACCAGCCTTCCCATTGTTCTGGTGTCATGGGGAGGTTGTACCACCCTGGCTTGCTAGAATATTCTTTAGTTCCTCCAAGCCACTGAATAAATAGTTTTAAATTATTTAATTTTGTTCATCTTCTTCAGTAGAGGACACATTGTTTAGGTATCTTACATGTTAAAAAAACAAACAAACAAACAAACAAAAAACACTTTACTTGGTGTCTAGACTTATTGAATCAAAGCCATTTCCACAAAAAGTCACAGAATAATGAATAATGCAAATAAATCTATATATTTTGAAATAATGTGTACAATTAAACCTTTATTTTTTAAACACTGTGCAGAACAATATTTGGAAACAATATAGAATTTTTCACAATTTGCTATAACAAGAGAAATGTATGAGTACAGTTAGAGTTTGAGTTTTAATTCCAGCCAGGGTGTTTAGGTGTCTGTTTCTGCTTCAGTGAAAACCGTGAAATCATTTTTTCCCCTTTCCAAAGCCAGCAAATGGGCTAAACAGTGTGAGAATGACAATGTGCCAAACATTTGAAAGCTGAAGGGGTCTCTGATTAGCCACAAACAATCTTAGGTGGTTTGAGGTTGTGCGATACCAGATGTCAATGTACAATTCTAGTGCAAAATTTGTAAAATGATTATTATTGGTCAATTCCTAAAATATGAAAACCAATGGAAACCAAGTGATAGCTCTAGAGATTTCCATGTTTTGTCACTATATTAAGGGATATGATTTTCTAAAACACTGACACCCACCATTCTCATTATAGTCACAAATACACCAGAATTTTATTTCTGTAGTTTTGATCCCAAATTCAAATCTGTATAGCAAGTACAGTTTTAGCTAAATGCATTTGAGTATCAACTAATGTTTTTCATGTATCATGATCTAAAAATTTGGATTTGTGTTAAGCATCTTAAAATGAATATTATCACCATTGCCAGAAACTTTTAATGCAGTCAAACTGCCATAAATCATGTAGATAATTCGGATAGATTAAAGAGCTATTATGACTATTTGTCAGACACAGACACAGACTTTCAATAATTTATGATTGGTAATCCAGTGCAATCCAATGATTTCTTTAAAAGACGTTGAACAAGAAGCATGACCTGGCTAGTATGAGACAAGAACAGTAATGCTCATATTATGCAGTCAAAACTCCTTTCACAAGGTGTGGATCAGTAAAGTGAATCTGCATGTTGCAATCCCTGCATGAAATACAATCTAATTTTTACACATCCAAGAAAGATTTGCCTAAAATATTGCATGACAGCTCAACATAACCAGTTCCCTTTTTTATTTTAGGAAAATATGATGGTAGAGGAATGTATCATTGTATAATGCAGTGTTTTAATATTAAATTGATTGAGACAATTTTCCATTTTAATTTAAGTCATGTTACCCACATAGAGACCAGTAACTATGCTACATATAACATGTTCTATGCTACATATACCATGTGTTGTGCTTTCCTGGGGTAATCTTGCTGTTTACCTAGTTTCTCCCATGCATTTCCCAAACATTTTGTATGCTTTCCTGTGGCTAACCGTGGTTTTATTATGCTTGTTTTAAACACCTTAGTGAGTCACCATGCACTTAACATGGGATACTGCAGTGGGGCCATGAGTTTCATTCTGAAAAATAACATGAGCTACTCATTTCATTGTGTTGTCCCCTGCGATTTTTATAATATTGCACCCATAATTATTTTAAAATAATTTATCAATGTGCCTGTTTTAAAATACTTGATTATTGATTTTAATTTTGACTTGTAAACCTATGAACTATTACTGTTCTCCTGTGACTGAGTGTGCGAAAGAGAAAGTGTATTGAACTGCACATACTGCATTGTCATCCTAGCCTTTCGGGTAGTCTCCTTTTGAACAAGTCAGTTACTGTTTCTCTCTTGCACAGGGCTAGGAACCCTCTTATTAGCATTTAGGAGCTCTGGCTGTGTTCCATAGCCTTTCACAGATGTTTTTCATGGCATTTGCTTTAGGGCTTATCTTTCAGAAGAAAAAGAAAATGAGCAAAGAAATTAGAAAGATGAAAGAGAACAAAACATACACTCACAATGGGCAAAGAGTGAGAATCAGATGGGATGGAACTGGAACAGAATGTGCGTGTTTTATTTTAAGTATCTTTTTATCTAGGGTGTAAGCATAGCAATGATTTAATCTCTGCAGGGGCTGCTCTGTGGATGGTTGTGGGCTTGTGTTCAGACACTTCCAATGTTCCTGACCCAAATCAGCCTAGTTTTCAATGGGAAGTTTGATATTAATCAATAATCTAAGTAAGATTGATGTGTCAGAGGCAAATAAATGCTGGTAAATAACTACAAAGGAACAGCAGTCAAGGGCATGAAACAAATGACTGCAGCAGAATCAATCAGTAAATAGTGTTGAGCCTTCTTATGGTTTGTGTAGCATTTAAACTTGGCGAGTTATTACTTTTCCAGCGCAGCTTGCTGTGTTTGCGGTTTACAGATCATAAATGTGAATGGATTTTTTGAGTGCTATTACAGTTTGTTAATGGCACAGACTTGCATCTAATGAACTGGATACTATAATTACAATGTAATTCATGTACCTGCATTTTTAACTCTAACATTTCAATGACGGATTTAAATCATAGGTGAATGTGTCTGCACAGAGTTACAAACACCAAGAAGAAAATTATTTCGTGTAAAACAAAGTTCATGCAATCAATGCAATGTTACTTGGGGTGGGAAAAGATAATGCTGATAATGACTACAAAGCAGTTGATGGTGGTTGCTGTGTCTGACTGATCCACCCTGTAGGGAATGATCTTCAGTGAAGATGCAATTGCACTACAGTAGCAATGTTCTACTTTGGTGAAGTGGAAGCACAATGGTAGCCACACTGATATTGACAAAGCTAGTGGTCGACTGTACCACAGTGGTAACACTGGCTTGGTTTACATGCACATGGAAATCGACTGTAGTGTCATGACTTTGTGACGTTATCACGCGAATACATCTGAAACAACAAAACGACCTCCTTTTAGCAGCGCGACTTTAAGGGCAGAGTCTATCGCTTTCTAACGATAGAAATTGTTGTAAAACCCCATGTTAACTGGAGCAGGAATCATGCTTGTGGCTCACGAGATTTCAGCAGTCAATACTCTGTTTTTCGGACTTCATCTCACGTAATCTCCAGTAAAAAGGCCGTATAAAACATACCCTCCCCGATCCCAACACACATAAAATGGACATTTATGGACTACTTTAAAGAACCGGCGCGGTTATACTCATACCTACAGCCGTCGACGGCAGTCATTATAAGGATACATTTTAAGCATCACCAACATTAAAATGAAAGACAAACTATCGGATACAACTCAAAAAGATTTATTCAAGCACATCACATCAAACATCTGCACAGCCGAAACGCCGTATTTAAATGAACAATTAAAAATAAAAGGTTTTATTTTTTTTAACTTACCACGTATAATGCACTACTTCAGAAAATGAAAGACTGTACTAAAGTAAACATTTCAAAACAAAGTAGTGTGGTTTACGTGCATACAAAACTGTAAAAACCAGAGTAATTTTGAATCTAAAACGAAACGTAACATTCTCTTGCGTTTGTGTCACTCGCAGCACAGAATCCAGGTTGAGCTGCAGCAGCCTGCAGCTTCAAGATGAAATTTTTCTTAATGATATATAAAATATAATATTGTAGGTTATTCAAAATAAAAGCATATATTGTAAAAGGCGGTTCTAGTGTTAATGATATTTAACTTTTAGATGTTCCACAACACACACACACACACACACACACACACACACACACACACAAATATAAATTCTTATTAAAACTTGTATTTAGTAGAAATTATATGCTATATAAGTGTGTATGTGTGTGTGTTGGAAAGGTATCCAGACAAACAAGTAGCTAGTGTGCATGGTAATTCAGAATGTGTGCAGCAACACCTGAATTCGTGTATCTTGTTAAATGTTTTTATCTTCCTGGCAATATGTGAAGCTGGCATCAGGATATTCAGAGTGGTTATTTTCCTACAGTAAGCAGACACAGACATATCCCCTCCCCTAAATGACTAGGAATTGAGTAATCTGCATTTGTATGGCCAAAAGAACAAAAGAATGTGTTTATATTATAGGAGTTGGGTTTTATTTTCAATCTTGCAGGAGATAAGATATTTGCCAGTTTCAATCACAATGGAATGGTTTGTTTACAGGGCCTTGGCAGTCTTCTATCAATTGTTGCTATGACAATCCTGCTCTGCCTGTTTTTCACTAAGGGTTCATGTAAAATGCCTGACTATATTTTTAGTGTGATAACTGCCATTGGGATACCTGCAATTTATCCAGTAAGATGTGCAACATTCTTGCTTTTGCTGTTTATATGTGTTGAGGTCCTATTTGTGTAATAACATTGGGGGTGACTCAAATACTGTTGGCTAAACATAGGTAGCAAATTAATTGTTTGTAGCAAAACAAGAGGAGTATAAGATGAAGCAATTTCAATGAAGACGCTAGCTCAGCAATCATTTCAGGTTGATTTTTGGGTGCCAAAACTGTTTATTTATTTTTACAAAAATATTCACTTATAGAGATTCAATGCACTTGCAATGCAAGAAAAAAACAAACATACCAAAAAAAAAAAAAAAAAAAATTCTAACATAATTACTATTAAATACTGTAAAACTTTTCAACACGTTATTTGCATGTTGCTTTCTGTGATACAATGAAGTATCAAAATTAACATGGCACTGTTAGGGGCAACTTAATCTCTATAAACCTTAGTTTGTAAATATTAACTGTTGTCATACAACTTCTTGGGATGCTTGCTACTGTAAGTGATTTTAAAAATAATAAAAATACACACAAAACAAAGAAACACAGACAAAGAAATACAGTATATTGTTGAGCTGTTGCAGGAATGTTTAAATCTATTGCTGCATTTATGAGTCATTCCTCTGGGGAGAAAACAACAAAAAAAAACCTGGTAATTATTTAAATTAAATTATTTAAATCTTTTTTTTTTTTTTTATGTTTGTTTTGTGTGCCAAAACATATCCAAAGAATGTATGTTGTCACACATTTTATAAGTGGTGTTTTCAACAGCATCTGTGTTTTTCAGTCTTTGGCTCATCAGGGTTTTGTAGATCCACAGGAACCCCAACTGACAGTCCATACCAGCCTTCGCTTATTGGAATGCGACCTGCATGATAAAGCTCATAGATCTCCATGGTCAGGCTCTCGAATGCAAAGTCCACATTCAGGTCATCTTTGGCCGAGGCCTCCACGTAGTGTGTTATACCCAGCTCTTTTGCTAGCCCCTCTGCTTCCTCTTTGGACACCTGCTTCTCCTCTTCCAAGTCACATTTGTGTCCAATCAGTATAAAGACCATCTTTGACGGCTTCACATAATCGGTCACCTCAATGTACCAGTCTCTGAGGCGTTCAAACGTTTGCCTCTTGGTGAGGTCAAACACCAGGAGACAGCCCACCGAGTTCCTCATGTAGGATCTGGAGATGGACCTAAAGAAGATGGGGGGGGGGGGGGGGGGTATGATATAATAATAATAATAGCTTTATATAGTGCCTTTCATAGTGGACCACCATCACAAAACACTTTACAGTGGTAGGTAGTGAACTGTGCATTATATGCAGAGTCACTTACAATAGGACAGTGATTTAACATCACATCTGCAAAAAAGATAAGTGACCTGCACAGGGTCACACAGCAGTAGAGGTGGGGTTTGAACTGGTGACCGTCTGGTTACAAGCCCTGGACTTTAACCACTAGACCACACTGCCTCCTTGAATAAGGTGTGTATGTAACATCCATAACCCCTGCCAACAATATAGACCCGTCTCAGTGCCATGAAAAAGTAGAATATGTCTACTCTGTGTAGAATAGCATCTCATATCAAGTGACCATGCATTGTTTCATCAAAACTAATTAAGTGTTTACAAATGAATAGCCAGTCAGCTGGCAGCTGCTGATGTACTGTATATAAAACGACAACTCATCTCGGTTTCCACCACAACTTCTCTAAAGTAATAGGATATATTACTCATTGAGGAATGGTCACATACTATTCACAAATAGAGCATCAGATGACATCTTATGACATGCAATTAGTCGAATGCCATTTTCTGAGGTCGACAGTCACTTTTCTGCTCAAATAGCCAACTATTCTGTGCTAACCCTAATAGCGATTAGTTTAGCTGTACTTACTTGAATCTCTCCTGCCCGGCTGTGTCCCAAAGCAGAAGCTTAATTAAGATTCCAGGTTCAAATTCCAGATGCTTTACTTTAAAATCAATCCCCAATGGAGACTGCCTGGACTTGTCGAACATGCCTTCAGTGTAGCGCTGCAGCAGAGACGACTTCCCCACAAACGAGTCTCCCAGTATGATAATCCCAAACCTGTAATTCCAAGAGAAGTCCATTGCCTTCTAACTGGTGAGGGAGATCCACTAACAGAAATAAATATAGTCTACTGTGCTAGAACATATACACGCTACAGCCAGAGGCTTGCACCCTCAGCTTAGATTCTTAAAGGCTGTCGTGCAGTACAGTAGTTAATCTTGATTGTGTAGATTAACACCTTCCCACACAGGTTCAGCTAGTTTAGCCTGTTACTGTACTTACTTTAAGACATGTTGTGGCATCCCCATGAAAAAAGCATTGAAAAATACAATGCATATTGCTATTGTATTTGATTATATACACTTGGTATAGATTTTGTAAATACAACAGCACTACAGTTCACCATTCCTGCTAGTGATGCAGTGTGTTTCAGTTTTTGAAATGTGGGGTATATGTATTGAATATGGTCTGAAGGTTTGGTTGTACCTCTTTTTATTGAATCCCCCAGTACATCTCCACAAAGCAAAAACATGCTTGGCAACCTTATTTTTTACAGCTTGTCCAAACCTAACTAATTTATCAAATTGGGAAAAAAAATAATTAACCTTAATAGATTCCTTGTAAAAATGGTGCAACTTTTGGTTTGCTTCCAAAAAGGAAGAGAGAAAAAAAGATTGTTTGATATGATAGCATAATCAACTTATGCAGTGTCCATGACAAAAAAGCATAAAATACAGTACAATGAATGGGTGTTCAGTTGTTTTATTCACTGTAGCCTAAACCTCTCTGACTGCAAACCTGAAATGTCACTTTTTTATGCCAGGAATACATTTTTCTCTTTCTCACCCTGTAGCAAAGTGCCCACCCTTGGGTATTCTTGTATGTTATTATTATTATTATTATTATTATTATTATTATTATTATTATTATTATATTATTATTATTATATTGTTTAAATGTACGCAGGCGAACAAAAACCATCTGCTATTTTATATTGTTAATTCAACAGGGAGTGGGTTAACTTCCTCTCCCTGCCTTCACTGTGGAATGCAGGTGGTTAGGAGATAAAGGATCGTCAATTGTCTAATTAGCTCCTGACTACCTGCTATATAAGATCTCCCTATCAGTGTGTGGACAGTTGGAGAGAGACGGGTTACTTCTAACCTGTAAAAAAAAAAAAAAAACGAGTTCTACTTACTGTGAACCATCCTGAAAAGGACTTGTATCTGTGATTTGTTTTTGTTTTTATTTGTTTGGCCAACATGCCCTTTTAAGAGTTTTTTCATTTTTGCAAATCTTTTGTTTTTGTTTCAATAAAATACTGAGCGCCGTGGCACCTTAGTTTCACCGCCCTTCCTTGTTTCTGTGTTTCCTGATCCGTGATGTAAATATGAAAACCCAGGATGTATGGATAAGAGGAAGCAGATACGATAGACATTCAAAACCAGAAACCCAAAGCCCCCTCCTTTAATTTAATTCACTGTCCAATCATCATACCTTCCCCAATAATAAAAAAAAACAAACAATAAAAAGGAAAACAGTAGCAATTTTAATGAACCATAGTTTATTGTTTCATCTCAAAAGGGCACTAATACATTTAACATTTATCCCTTTCATTTAACAATGATTTAAAACAATTATATATATATATGAACTATATATATATATATATATATATATATATATATATATATATATATATATATATATATATATATATTTTTATATGCCTTAGCTTTCATCTATCTTGCTGCATCTGTTTGGAAATATGGTCCTGACAGTAGTTTTGAACAGCAACAGAAAGACTGAGAAACTATGTTAAAATTCCACATGAAATTAGTTATTTCTAACATATCTTCTCTACAGTATATTCTACTTACCTTGTTAAAACATGATCCTTTTCTACAGTGCCTAAAATGCAAAAATTCTAATACTAAAAAGGGTACATAACTATACATGCCTTTTTATTTTTATCCATTACTATAGATACAAACCCAGCTGTCACACTGACCTTTTGCAATTAGGATGCAAATGATTTGTGTTTCATCACTTCACAAGCAGAAGGGGTGGTTTTGCAAAATCTCCTTTATGTGATGTGGTCAGTTATTTAAACAAATAGCTTTCCTACAGCTCAGGCTGAAAGACCTTGTCTACCGTTTATGGTCTAATAGCCATCAGTTCGTTTTTATTAACACTGTACTAGACTGTGAAATCAACATCATCGTAAAACCACCTGAGACCATTTTCAGTGTGTCTGTGAGTGTTTTCAATGTCAGCCATGCAAGGCAACCCCAGACAGAAAGCAGGCATGTGGAAGAGCCTCAGACTTTGCAGAGGATTAGGTGAAGTGACGATAAAAAAAAGGCTAATTATGTCCTTGATCAAAATGGTGAAGCTCTCAGAAAGCCCCATGAATAAACGAGGCTGAAAAGCAAAGGAGGATAAAGGGTGTGGGCGTGATGGAATTCAGCTGGTTAACTAAAAGGCCTTTGCGATGAACTTTATAAGTAAAAAAAGAACTATAACAGGAAGCCAATCGATGTATCACGACAATAACTGTAAACTGAAAGAAAAGTCTAGTTCCTAACAGCGCAGCGTTTTGGTATACATACAGAAAGTGTTAGTTCAAGCATTTAAATAGCTTTAAAAATGTGAGCACTCACAGTACACACTGGCACGTTACTGTTGTGCCACACACAATTCCTAATTCGCTGGTGGGTTTAAATGTTTTCTTATATTCAAAAACAGTTCCATTTACACGTTGGTCATTATTGAAATGTATGCTTGGTGGGAGGGGCTGTGGGTTTTGAGGGTTTTTGAATTGGAAAATGTTGAATATAACCCTCCTGATCCATGTGCAATGTGAAGGGCTTGGAGTGTCTTAGTTTTTTTTTTTTTTTTTTAATGATTCAGTGCATTTCCTAGATTTTTAAACCACATTAGAAGTTTAAAAAATATCCTGAAAAACACAGAAAAAAGGCCACCTATTATTTTACGCTACTATGGTAAATTATAATCCTTTGCTATCAAGGTAGTGTCATGATTTTGTGCTTTCCTGATACACCAAGTGACAGATTCTTGCAACAGATGTTAGAGTTTGTGCATCTACAGTATGTTTTATTTTTTTCTTTAGAAATATACATCTTACCTTATGTTGTACATGTAAGTTATGTTGTATATTTAAGTTATATTTGGCAATTATATATATATATATATATATATATATATATATATATATATATATATATATATATATATATATATATATATTACTTCAATTTGGCGCCGCAGCGTTTATTTTAAATTGATTAAAATGACCGCGGCCCTTAAATGAGGGCGGTGATTATACAATGGCGGCCTTTATTGGTGATTTACATGATTTAAGGCATTTTAGAAGCGGCATCGTGAGAGGCTCCGATACGCAGCACTATATATAGTCTTGTGTGTTTTTTGGGGCTTGAATACAGTACATTTACTGACAGTTAACGAGAGCCTATTAGGTGGGAGGTAAAAGGAGTACAGTACCAGCGAATCTGGAGTGCGTATTGGTGACTATGGGGCGGGACAAGAAGAGGAGAGTGAACAGTGATGCAGATGTTTTTCTTAACGAAAAATATTACCTCTGAAAATCGGTTTGATTTCTGTTAAAAATAAAATAAAATATATCCTACTTTTTTCTTACTGTAATTTACCTACTTGTTTGTAATTTCTCTGTAAGAGAAACTGAAACTAAATCTTCTCATAGATAGTAAGCAATTTGTACGTAATTGTACGGGCAGCTTTAAGTTCAAAGTAATACGGTGTGTATATATATATATATATATATATATATATATATATATATATATATATATATATATATATATATATATAAAACCAGCACAGCACATTTACATTGAGGACAACTGATGCAGATTTAAAACAAGAACTGTAATGAACCCTCCACAACACACATGGGGACAGTGTCGTGTACACAGAAGGGGTGGCTTGCTGACGCTGGGAAGGCTAACAAAGAGAAAAGCGACGTGAGTGGATGTTCATTTTGGTGACACCAATGAGCTTGAGTGGGGTGGAAAGGCTGAAGCCTGGCGTGAGGGGGAAGTCACAGAGCAGGTCTGACAGTTCGTCACGCTCCTCCAGCTCATAGGTGGCGTCGTTGAGCATCTTCCTGTGCAGGTGGCAGGTCTGCTCAATCTTCAGCTTATTGATGTCGCTACACAGACGCATCAGCTGCCGAGCCAACTGCTGGTCTTGAAGCCGCATTTCAGTCTACAAAAAATAAATAATAAATAAATCCATTACATGAATCCATGTGCTGGGTGAAATAGATCACCAGCTTGCTTTCCAGACATTGCAGTTTGGAATAAGTATCATGCCTTATTTCATAACAGTCAACTGAACTGTAGATTATGAGATTTTTAATTACAGCAGGTCTGAGAGCTGTATATTCATTGGCTCTGTTGAACTTTGTCCCTAACACAGCACACAATTAAAAAGTCAAAATGTGCCAAATCAGCACTATGATTTTTCAGTTTTTTGTTTGCTTTTATTCCTTTAAATAATTTGAAATATGTAAATCAATGTTATGATTTTCAATGTTTTTCTTTTTCTTTTTCTTTAAATCATACATGGTTATTACACTGCCGTTCATAAACGGTTATTGCACTGCATTCCTGCATTCCAAATTATTGACCCTTCTATGAACGGATAGTTTACAGTTCTATTACATTGAAAAGGTCTCTGCTTGCCAGTTTTAAGTCAATTCGCAAGTAGACTGGACCAAAATCGCGGTCACACTAGCTTCCCTGTACACAGTCACTTGATATTTGGAGGAATATTGCAGGAGTTATGTAACAAAACGCAATGGCTAATGCCTTCATCAGTTTCTTCTATTTTTACCCCTCATGAATTATTATGCAATATGAATTATCAAACCAATTGTAAGACTCTTTAAATTGTTAAACAATTTGTTTCTGTTTGTCTAATAGCAAATTCCAATCACATGGAGCAGAATATGTACTGTAAATAAATATTTACTAGCTTCCTTTCCCGCTACGGAAAATGGACTGCTGTGTTTTCAAGAGAGCTGATGTGTAATACAATAATTGGAATTTAGCCATTCAACTGAAAGCATTGCTAACTTCTATGAAAATAATGAATCCAACTTTGACTACGAAATACTAAAAAAAACACATTTTCAATGTCTTTTGAAAAAGTTTGTCATTCAATTTTTGTTTCTTTCAGTATTCTCAACAAATTCTGGTTTGAAATACACTATGCGTGACTGGATACTGAGAACTGGACAGCACACAGTATTTGCTTCATATCTGCAAATACTGTCTCTTATAAATGTATTACACTCCTTTGCCATTTCCTACCCCGTCTCATCTACTAATGACATCAGTGAATTTAATTCCTCTTTTTTACCAATTCTTTTCTGAGCCAGATTAGAGCTTCATCAATACTCCCAAAGCCCTTCAGGTTCCCTGTGCTTTGGCTCTCCTCCTTGACCACACTGCTGCTGAGGAGGTGTCGCTGAGACCGTCTGAAGGAGCCCACAGCACCCTCCCTGGCTCTCCACTCTTCTTTAGGAGCCTCATCCCCCAGTAGTTTGAGGTCCTTGGAGCTGTGTGCTTCCACCTGAGCCCTCCACTCCAGATACGAGGGCCTTTTGGTCTCCAGCCTCAGCTTTTGGGTCAGGGCCTTGAGGCTCCTTAGGTGATCATCGTGTTGGGCTACCTGGCTGGCCTGTCCACGTTCAATTGATTCTTCCACTTCGATTTGGGGCACTGGTGCGGTACAAGACATTGTATCCTTAGGAGAAAATGAGGGAAGACTGATGGCTGATGTATACTTGGTGTACACTGAACATATCAATTCCCGATTAACACATTTTAGCAAGACAGAGAATCCGAGAGCTTTTGTGTTCAGAAGCACTTTGGCCTGCAAACACTTAATTAATCCACCGAAAGGATAGAGATGGTGGTTACAGTGTTCCTCACAAAAAGATTTTCCTTGAGAAATATCTGGAAGATGACCAAAAGCAGAGTGGACAGACAATACACTTTTCAGAAAAAAGTAAACAGGCGCAGAACTCCACAGGACAAAATTAGTTAGATCAAGTAGTGATCAACTTGGCACTGCATTCCTCAGAATGACTTTAACAATGTTTCTTGGAAGATAATTCTCAGAGGAAGAGATTTAGCTTAAGTAGATGGGTCATAATCCTCAGGGTTCTCCTAATTAGCAAGATTCAGTTGACATTTAGTCAAATTTGTTCCAATTAGGAGTTTAATCCAGAATATTGTACACCCCACCCCTTTTTGTAATATTAGGAAGGTATGCATCTAAAAAAAAACAAAACAAAAAAATCAGTTTAGTATGAATTGTACAGTATGTCGTTACAGAAAAGCTAAGCAGTTACATTTAGAAGTCTCCATTCTCCATTGACAGACTTGCTGCGTTACTGTGATTACATTAATTTAAAGCTTAGTGGCTCAAAGCAAGCAAGCAGGTTTAAACTCAGTTTGGAACAGAGTGATTCACCCAGTCGTTCTGTCATTTGCAAGATAGATTCCCAAATTAGTTCTGGTAAAAATACAGCAGACATAGTTATAGCTTGGACAAATGTACTATTTAAAGTCGGTTTTACAACCAGCTCAAAGGGGGGTAAAGAATAACTGCCCTCAGAACTACTGTTCAAATTTGTCCCCACCTCTCTAGCCTCAGATCCAGTCGTTGCTGTCCCCACCTCTCCAGTCTCAGGGACAGCCACTGCTGTCCCCACCTCTCCAGTCTCAGGGGCAGGGATTAATATTTTTCACATTTGATTTGGCTTCAATAATTGATTTGGCTTTTAGAAATGTTTTACATAGTTGGTGTATGTCTCTCTCTTCTGTGCTATTTAGTATCTTAAGTTGTGTTTTCACCACTGCATTACGTGGCAGATGTGCTTGTTTGATTTTCCAGGATGCCTTCTGCAAAACAATGGAAATTCAAAGGCAAAAACCTCTTTAAAGTAATGTTAAGGTTTGGTTGCAAAAGTCCAGAAGGTTTGTAAATTGCAAGTTAAGGTAGCCACGTAACCTTAACTCCACGTTATTTATATGTTTCCTGTCATACTTGACATCATACATGACAACATCAATGACATCGGCAATGACATCACTAAACAAATGACAAATTCTCCCCGAAGACTTCCATGTATTACTGGAACTAATGTTAAACGAGCCATATTTATCTAAACGCTATCAGCAATATTCATACAAACAATATTTTCTGTACCTGGAATCTGCAACATTGGCTTTCTTGTATTAACTGCACTGTTTCACGTGGTAAAAGGAGTCACTGCATTTTCTGCAGTGTGTGTGTTTGCATTGTGATTGACCATTCTTTCAAACTTTACAGTTGACTATGAATGCTTGCTAACATACAGTTATGCTGGAAGCCAATTATGACATTAAAATGTTTAAGTATAATTGCTTATTTCTGCAATTCACCATTGTGAAGATTTAATGGTACTTAATAAAGTACATAAACAAGAGGTGGATTGTGATGCGTGGATGTTATGCTTACAAGAGACAATAAACACTGCTTCGTGTACCACAGCATACATGTACCAACAGTATACCACACAGTACTAACTGTAACATACATGTAGCGTTTGACATATTGCATATTTCATCACTACTTAACTCAACAGGAATTACACATTTCTGAGTACAAGGAATTCTGTCGTTCGTTAAAGCACTCATTGACAGCAAAGTCATAAGTGTCCGAGTAATGTTTTTCTCATACCGATTTAATTTTGTACTTTGCACCTTACGTATTTTGGAATGCATATGTTTTTTTTTTGTTAATCTACTTTATAAAATTAAAAAATGTTTACGGTTTGCGGTCAGTTTTCTGGGATACACCGCTCACAACACTGTATTTATTTATTTGTTTTATCTTTATCTTTCTGGTAAGAAACTATATCTGCGCAATAACTAGAAAAAGCATTCTATAATGCAGGCTGCATGGTTATTATTATTAATGGTTCACACAGTTATCACTGACTGGATACTTTGTTGTTTTCTTTCCAATTTAGTTCCTGAGAAAAACAGTCGTCACAGTTATTATTATTGAGCTGTACTTGCTGTTGTGTGTTACTGTTTTCTGTAAAACCTTGACATCCTGTCAGTTAAGAAAAGGCTTGAGGCAAAGCTTGTTCTAACATTGTTTTTATAAGCCGGCTAAAGACCCACGCTTACAAATTAATTACTTGTCTATTTAATGTGGTGTAAATACACCACAGGTGTAATTCAGCATATATATATATATATATAATATATATATATATATATAACATATATATATATATATATATATATATATATATATATATATATATATATATATATATATATATATATATATATATATATATATATATATATATATATAGTATATGGGATGAACATGGGATTTTCATGTTCAGATATTTACTCATAATTTAAATATTCGTTTGTATTCAAAAAGTAATAAAAGCCATTATATTGCTCAGAATGCAGGCAGACAGCATAGTAGTAGGGGCAGGGGTGTGTGGCCCCTGTGTCTGTGTGCCTTTATTTTACAGCAAGACGTTACAATATGTAATACTTTAAAGTAGAAAAATATCCCAGGAGTAAAGAATACGTTACCCCAGTGAATTAACTACAAAACAAAGATTGCCAAATAACAGTTCAAGTTAAACATTGTTTTGTTTATTCCCGAATTTATTTACTTTTTTTCATTCCTTGCCATTGCCGTTTCTTCACAGTAAACAGTGGCCATCGACACACTTTCAAAAAGTAATAACAGGAGGTTTACTTGTGCCTTTTTGTAGCTGAAGTGTAACCTTAAACACTTCAAATAAAACAAACGTGGAAATGGCGTTGTAAAATGAAGGGGAAAAAACTCAGTTTTGGTTCTTGTTTATTACATTCCACATAACAAAATAACGCAACAAAAAATATATAATATAGTCAGCACTCGGATGTACGGCACTCAGATACACGTCATTTATGTTTTACCATCCTTGTATAAAGAAATAAATCAATGTATATATATGTGTGTGTTTGTAACAGATGAAAGCACTTACCCGTCACATGCGATTTCAGACTCCGTCACCAGTTTCAAAAATAAATTGTAACACTTTCAATGTTACAATTTATTTGATTATCCATCACAGCCTGGGTTTATTTTTTCCCATGCCAAGTCTCTTATTGTGCATTTAAACCGCGATTCCTCCAGTTTGACCTGACGAAAAAGCAGCAAAAACAAAGCAAATGAGCTACAGTAATGCAGAACAGTTCATCATTAAACAGTTTTAGATACTGTGATATATTTTATTTATTTATTTTTTATCTGTGATCTTCACTTGCTTTTGTGCATTTTCATTTGCAAGTGAACTGTGACATTAGGGGCTTATCAAGCCCTATATTCTGCAATTTTGAATACTGACTTCGGATACTGTTTTAATTCTGGAAAATGTGTTGTAGTTTTTGGGGTTTTTTTTTAAATCTTTTTGGCCTTTTACGTTTTACTCAGTTCTGTGCATAGGTAACATTTTCATTTAATTTTGCTGTTGGGTCGTTAATGGGGAATTTTACATACTGCTACCAGATTTAAAAGAATGTACTACATTATAGTCAACATGTCATCTCTTTTGGCAAGTGATATTTTGAGAATCAAATTGTTCTGAATTAAAATACTCATTTAACCATCACTGAAGTGAAAAACATTTTATAGGGTTGGCTATGTGAGTGCTGACTGTATATACAATCTATATAAAAATCACCAAACAACATTTCCAGCAAGTTGGACACTGTTTAAATGAGGCACTTCAGAATTACGTGCTTGCCTTTTTTTTGTCCTGTGAGATTTTGAGTCTCTAAAGCAGGGTGATGCTTTTTTGCTTCCATAGAGATCACTATGTGTTAATTTTAGAACTGCAGTTACGTCCGAAACTCTCAAGAGCTCTGTGTTGATCCTGTCAGGGTTACATATATATATACACAATAGGATATATATATTATTATATATATATATATATATATATATATATATATATATATATAATCCCACATATCACACAGAAGTATATATACCAACATAGCCCAGCTAGACTATGCACAAACAAAATAATCTGGGTAGCTGACTTGAAAGATTCAATACAGCCTTAAAAAGAAAGAAAAAAAAGTCTTTCATTCAGTCTCACACCGATATAAATCTGTGATTTGCTTATTTAAGGTTTCAGAGCTCAGACATATCAAGCTGTGAATCTTTTAGACCTGAACTAGCAGTTTCCATGGTAACAGCGAAAATGTCAGCTTTCTGTTTATTTTCAAAAGCTTTGTGCTCCATTCACTAAATGCTACTGAAATGCAACTGCTAGTTGTAGTACTACATAATATAGTTCCACCAATTCACAAGCAAACATCTCAGCTAAAACACTGAATTATATAACTGCAAATGGCATGCTGATGTCATGTTGTGGCAGGGAAGAAAAACCCTGCACATAATTAGAGGGGGCGGGGCAAAGCCCTGCTTGTAAATGTATTGTAAATACGGTATTGTTTATTTTAAACTGATTTATGCATTTTATCTTTATTTAAAAACAATGTATTATGATTTAAAAGGAAATGTATTTTGTGTTTTGTGTTTTTTAAAACGAGTATATTTTGTAATTGTTTTGGTTCAAATGTGGTCTGGCAGAGGCAGTGTTAGCAGCTCATCAAATTAAAAAAAACTAAAACAATTGCTACGCGTGCAGGAAGGATGGTGTTTGCTTTGAATGTCAGGAGATTTTGGTGTTCGTGACCTGTTTTTGTTTAAACCTTCTATTTTGGCTCTGTGAGCTGTGTTTTTATTAAAATATGTATTTTGTTTCAATAAAAACGGCGCATAAGAGCGCTTTCACCCGTACTACCTGTCTGTGTGTCTCTGTCAGCTTTCTGGTCTGGGAACGCCATCACTAAGTTACTAAAATGCAGGTGACACTGCATTCGGTATTAGTGGTCTGCCTTTTCAAAACCCTCATCCTAAAATGTGAAATGTGGCAACAGGATTACAATACAAACCTCAAAGTCATAGAAGTTACTAGTAATACCTAAAAGAAAAAAAAAAAAAAAAACATAATCTACAGTCTAATGCTAAGAGGGAAGATACATCATATTTCTTAATCATGGCAGAACTGGCTGGGATTGGCAGCACAGATCTGGCTGGGATTGGGAGTAGCACAGATCTTTTGATAAGTACAGTACTCAAGTACTAAATATACAAACCTAGTTCAGCCCCAAGATAAACCTAGACGGAATCTAAGTCGCCCCACAAGCAAACCACAACTCAGGAAAATTGAAACAGAGAACTCCCTTCACCTGTGTGCTGATTGATTGCTGCATGTCTCTCACAAGCCTCCATGTTTTTGTTGCATGGGCATTTTTTGTTTAAAATTAACTTTTGAAAGAGAAACAGCTGCATTGTAGATGTTTAGAATTACTATACAATATGTATAGGTTGTTCAAAACTACAAAAACAGTGTTGATTGTAGTTTAATAACAACAATAATAACTAGAAGTTGAAAGCAACTTTATGGCTTCCAAGGAGTTATTGTGAAATTTAAGCATTTTGATTGGTTGCCATTCAGTACTCTGTGAAGTTTCAAGAGTTTTTGTTCAAAGATGTTCATTTTATACGCAATATATGCAACTAGAGTAATGTAAAAATTTGATTAACCCACGGCAGCCATGTTTTTTTACTGTTCAACTTAATTTAGGCAAACTTTAAAGAAAACCATACTTGGATCATGTACGCCAGGTTTTGCTTCGATCAGATTAGCAGTTCTGCAGAAGACATTTGTGTGTTAATTAGGTTATTCAACATTGCCGCCATACCACTGAACCAATCAGCTTCATTTCGAGCACAGTGCATCTTGGACAATCCCTAACCATGTATATCAAGTTTCAGAACTCTGAGAAAAGTGGTTTTCGACAAGATGTTTGTAAATTGTCCAAATTTGTCGTAAAATCCAATATGGCTTCCAGACCATGTGACCAATCGTATTCATTCAGTTGTGGACATTAGTTCCCATTGGTATCTATAACTGTAACATTTCAAGACTTTTTCGTGCAACGGTTTTCATTTTATGCAACTTTTAAGGTTTTGTTGGTGGAAAGGAAAATAATAAGGCTCTCAAAAACAACAACAGGCTTCCCAGCCATGGGCTTGGAAGCTTAATAATAATAATAATAATAATAATAATAATAATAATAATAATAATAATAATAATAATAATACATGTGTGTGTATTATTATTATTGGGGAACCATAAATATATCATTTTAATTGTAGGCTTTATGTATACATTTTTACAATTTTATGTAAACTGCATTAATGGCAATTAATTTTACAATCTCCTTTTTTACTGTATGTTTGAATATAAATGTATGTATTTATCTTATAACATGTTTTCTGTTTTAATAATGTGGGTCTGCACAGCTGTACAATTATGTCTTCAACTACAATACAATGGATGGTCGTGTAAGCTTAGCAAATGTATGTTTTCTTTATATAGTTCCTTTATTTATTGTATTTAAAATTAGTTTAGTTTAATTTGTGCATTTTATTATGCACAAAGCAAAATAACTAACATTTATTTATTTTATTTTTAATAAGATACGTTATTTGAATGTTTCCTGGAAATATTAACGTTTCCTGCAATTGTATATGTAGGTCTGCATATTAACGTTCTTTCAATATTGTCTTCTAATTTTGATATTGATAACTGAGAGGTGAAAATGTGTTTGAGGTGACTGATAATATCAATACACAATGTCACACTCGATACACGAATAATGTAATGTTGATAAAACGTTGATAATGCTATTTTATTCAAGGATTTGAAGATGTAATCCGCTTCTCAGCACATCTCTCCCTAGAGACTTGTATGCTACTGTACAAACAATTAAAAAATTGACAATACAGGCTAGTATTACAAAGTAAGCCAACACTTTATACTTATATGTATTTGCCTTACTTGCTAACATCCTTTCGCAACCACTTCTAAAACCCGAACTACTGAAATTAGTATTGTTTGAATAATGACTAATAGGGGGTGCAGTTTCTGTCCCCTCTGAAGCTATGATTTTGCAGAATTAGGTTGTTCCAAATATGAAGAATCTAGTTATGGTTATATTTGCAACATAGGTTATAAAAATAAAAAGTCTGAAAAAAAACAACCAAAAAAAAACAACCAAAAAAAAAAAAGACACTTTAAATAATTGAGATGTAATTGAGATTTGGGCTCCAAAGCTTGATACAATTACAATACAGTAAATGAACCCATGGTCTGCACCTCATTTCCTTCTTTTTTTAAGTGAATGAAGAGCAGAACGTTGAATTCTCTTTCACTCAATCATTACCAATAACCTGAATAGAAACCAGAATACACAGAGACCATTATTCAATTCTGACCATATGAAATGGCCGGCGAGACTTTATGCAAAATACAGTCTTTTCAGTACTTGTATAAGATAACTAGGCTAAACAGCTTCACGCTTTTCAATGTTAATTAATACGGTATGCAAGGAAATATCAGAAGCGTAATGTAACTAACTGTTTTTTAAAATATGGTACTGTATTTGTTTGTTTGTTTTTTAATTATTTAAAAAATCTCAAAACCTTACATTCCGAATCATAGCCCGTGTTTATGTTTCTTCCATCGGTGCCTATTCTGAAATCATGCAAACAGCAGGAACTCACTCACCTTTTTTCTCAGTGGAAGTGATGCGATTCGACTTCTCGTTTGGTTTGGTTTTAACAACGACAACAATACTTGCGATATCTGGAAATTGCAGGTACTCTCCCGGCTGCATAGCACTCCACTTTCGCTTAGCTTTTGAACTCTCACTATCGCCAGACTGATAAGCACATGGGGTTATTTCTGCGTCAGGTCTCGGTTGCCTGGAGACAACGCAGACTTTCAGGACTAGACCGCTTCTTTCACACTATGGCGATCTCTGTGCCCCACTAAGAGGACCCGAATCTAGGCGATGCGTCCTAAAGCCCTCCAAGTTCATTTCATACACAAAACTGTATTAACGTGTACCCCTACTTGACTCGATTTCACCATAAACCGGGATATTGGATGACAAATCCAGGAACGTCTGCTTATTACAGAAGGCCATAGTACCACAGATAAAACGGGCGTAGCTAGGAATAGATTTTTACTGAGTCAACAATCTATTTTTTTTTGTCTAAAAATACTAAAAAACTGCATATCCTATAAATGTTAGGAAGGTGAAAGTTATCATCTTGTAAAGCCTGTAGACTATTAATGCAAACAGCAAAGCAATATTTAGCCAGTGACCCAAATAGGATGTTTGAAATTTCAACCCCCCATTTTTTAAAATACATTGTCTCCCAGCAAAACCACATCATAAAATTACTCTAATCACACTGTGAGAAATATGTGATATTAGAAAGGACAAGAAGAATAGAACTTATAAATATAAATAAGTATATGGGTTCATCCCTTCATTGAGAGACATGTGTTTGGTTCACTGATACTGAAGTTAATGCGAAGACTGGTGACACTGATGCTACACATGGAACTGATAAGATTGGTGCTGCCAGTGCTGGATGGTAAGACTGGTGCTGCTACTGTGGGGACTGGTAAGAATGGAGATGCCTCAATGCATGCTACACCTGTACAAAAAAAGTATCTATTGCTTTATTACTAGCTCATGGAGATGGAGTGTCTTCATACTGTATATAAAAAATACTTTGCACTGGTTTATGTAAGCAATAAGGCACAACATTGTGTATATTGTAGCGTTGCATGGAAATGAAGCCAGCTCACACAGATTTTACAGGTTCTTGAATTCATGGGTTATTAAGCCAGGACTCCACAGCTCAGCAGCACAGTACTATTCAGACTGTGACAAATAATAAAATAAAATAAAGCCCAAAGCACACTGTTTTGGCCATGTGCTACAGCCAACTAAGTGCAGTCTGGTTGTTTTAGTCCTGCTTTTCTTTGGCTCGCCTTGGCTGTTTCTTCTGCTCCTCTCTGTCTCTCTGTTCTTCTTACTCCAGCAGCAACCTGTTTGTCTCAGCAGCCCACTACTGATCTCCAAGTCCAGACCACGCCCCCAGTGCACCAGCCACCAATCCCAAGCATGTATGGTTTCCCACTTTTGATCCCTTGATGGTTGCAACAGTTCATCCCTTGATTTGTGACAACAAAATTGCAACCGATGGCAGAGCAGGACTGTCAGGTGAGGGGGAGGCAGGTGTTGCTGTGCCAGGCTGCACAGGGTCTCGTCCTCAGTAGGGAACGAGACAATCCCGGTGGAGTAGCACAAGCAGCCCTTTGAGTGATAGTTGGATCCTGTAGACGACCTCCCTGATTTGGTCCAAGACCTGGCAAGGTCCTAGCCAGTGGTTGTCCCGCTTGGGGCACCGGCTCTGCTTCCATTGGAGGCTGTACACCCAGACCGCTGTGAAGAGCCTCCCTCGAGCCCTGGTGTCGTAGTTTTTCTTCTGCCAGCAACCTGCAGCCTACAACTGGTTCCTGGTGAAGCCGTGGGCCAACTCCAGGCAGTCCTGCAGCAGTCTGGTACACTCTGGCGAGGGAGGTTCAGCAAAGGGGTCCGGCGGCTGGCCAAACAACATCTCAGCAAGGGTGCAAACTTCTCCACCCAACATCTAGAGTGCAGGGGGGCAGGAGGTGGAGTCCTGTACTGTGGAGTGGCAGGCCAGGAGGACGATCATGCAGTTAAACCACTTGTTCAAGCCATTGCTCTGCATGTGAAGGGGGGTTGTCTGCATCTTGCTGATGTCCAGCCATCGGTACATCTCTGTGAACAATCTTGATTCGAAGTTCCGCCACTGGTCGCTGTGGAGCTCCTGAGGGATGCCAAATTGGCTGAAGAACCCCTCCAGCAATGGTTCAGCCACTGTCTCCACCTCCTGGTTAGTCCGTGCTTCTTGGGAACAATCACAACTGGCAACATCTCATGTCTCAAGCTCTGTGATTTTGTGTCTGTGTTTGTTTGGCTAAGCCCGGCGGCCCCTGCAGGTCCATTCGCAGGGGTGTGTTGGTTCCCCTGGTTGGGCCAAGGCGATGGCTGGGCCCTCCTGGAAGTGTGATGACCAGCCTACCAGTGGTCCCATGTGAACATGGCCCGGTGCAAAGCAACGAGTTCCGGGAGCCAGGTAGGAGAAGGCTGCTTGGCTTTGACCCCCTCTTCACTGGTCTGGTCCTGGTGCACTGTGAGGTCTGGGGTTGCTGAAGCCTCAGGTGTTTTCGGAGGTCCCCTGCACCTAGTGCCTCCATGAACTATAGTCTGGCTTGCTCTTCTTGTTCAGCGGGGGTGAACATGCTGTGCTCTACCTGTCCAGCTCTGAGGCCAATTTGGCCAAGCCCTCCTTTGAAGGGCGTAGGTGGTGCCAGAGCTTGAGCTTCAAGCCCTTAGGGTCTGGCATGTTCCTGTACCGGCGAGCGAGTTCCTTGCTCAGTGCCTTGTAGTCCCCCAAGTCCGTCAGGGAGAAAGTTCAGCAGAACCAGATGGGCATCATCTTTCAGTGCTGCAGTCAGCCTGTTGGTTTTCTTCCCCTCACTCCAACCACGTAGCTTGGCCAGCATCTCCAGATGCACAGCGAATGCCTCCCAGATGACAGACCCATCAAACGCCAGGATCTTCAAATTCCTAGGCCATGTGCTCATCCTGACCTCCCCCACAGTTTATTTGAAACCTCACAACAGCTCCCCTACCCTCCCACTGCTGCTGTGGGGCTCATCTCGGAGCCTGTCTCCTGATCTCCCATTACCGAGTAGCATGACAATCGTTCCCTCAGTACCCCATAGTCCCGGTAGTGTTCTGATCTTATCACACGGTGGCAAGGAAAGGCCTCCCCTATCAAGCTAGCAACTAATTGCAGAGCTTTCTCTGTCTCAGTCTACTTTTCCAGCTGCGCAACCAGCTCAAATTGTGTGATAAAAGCTTGCCAGTTGGCCTTACCATCATATTGTAACAGGACGATGTGGGCTTTGTTGTCACGGTTGCCGGTAATGGGTTTCCTGTCCGTCTTGGCTCCTGTTCCGCCTCCACTGCTGTTTACTTCTATCCTTGTATCTGGTTCCTCTTCCTCCTCATTACTGTCAATGGCAATGACTCATTGCCCCTCTGTTTTGGGGGCAATGTAACAGCTCCGGTATTATAGTTTCTCCCCCTCTGGCTTCTCGTCACTCTCTGCTGAATTCATCCACGCTGCCTCCACCCCACTGTGCAGACTGTCAACAGTTCTTCCTACTCCAGCAGTGGAGTAAGAAGAATGGTTGCAACTGCGTACGGCAAGCCAAGCTTCGAATTGGTGTCAGTTCTCCCGCCTCTGATGTCCCTGAACACCTGCTGCAATTGAACCTTTGACACTGGGTCACGGAACCTTCCTGAACGCGGTTACAGAAGACCCAAGGGCGTTATAATATACTCTAATATCACAACGCCATGAGTGTGTCAGGAGGCGTGGTGAAATTATAGCATATCATACACCCTGAAGTGCCTTATTGCGCTTATAAAATGGGTTAGCTAACTAAATTAAAAAAAAAAAAAAAATGTAAAAACATTTTTAATTAACAAAAAAGTCATTTTTATAAAATATCCTTCCACCTAAAACTGAGCAAAGAAAAAACTTGTTCTTTAAAACAAATAAAAAAAAAAAAAACATTTATTACAAATAAATGTGATTTATAGATGTTGAATTGAACATTGCCATGAAAGTGCATATTTTCTTTATTTGATTTGTTATACTTGTAATTCTTGGTTTGTTCATTACATTTTAAAGTAAAATATTATTGGCCATTTTCATCATGACACAGCACAAATGAGTCTGCCTTTAATCACGCAAAGACCCTTCTTTACAAGATCTACAATAGTATCAGGTGACAGTGGTGTTTGTTTTTGTTTATTGTCCTTTGTTATCAGTGGAAGTGACAGGGGGTATCCACGCCAGATTATTGCTACCGCTTCACAGACGTTTGCATTATGGAATACCCGGTCACTTATCAAACTGACTTTATGGTTTATGGCTGGACAACATGGAGAAGTACTGGACCTGTGTTAAGAAACAATTTAAAACAATGCAGGGCACAGCAGAAGATAACATTGTACCTGGACGAATTTATGTGGAGAGAAAGATACAGCAGGAGCAGTGTTGCCAACTCCTACTTGGTAAGTCACTAGACCTACTACTTGTCTCCAGATTGGCCAAATGCCGCTAGAGCAGAAAAAAGGAGGGTGGGTGATTAACAACTAATACTATATTAAAAAATTGCACAAAATATATTGTCATTGTACACACACAAACTGGTGCCTGTGTAATGTTATAGAAGTAACATTAAATATAATGTATTTATCTAACCTTTAATAATTTCTACAAGTGTGTCTGGAGGACTGCCTTTCTGAAGGGGGCTCCTCCTCTTCAGAATTTGACTCTCTGCATCCAGATGAGTAGGATGCCAGCATGCCAATGTGGTAAGCATGCTGCAGGGCAGGGTGCACTAGTAGGGTACCTTGCCAGCAGTTTGAGACCATATCGAATATGAAGAATTGAGTTCACAGTACACCATGAGAGACAATTTTTTAATTAATTTTTAATCACATTAAACTGACTGAAGACACACCCTGCACCTTCCTTGCTGTGTGGCACAGCAATAACAGTACGTGCCAGATTACACAGCTCTTTGAATGGATTCTCACCTGTAGCATCTTTGTAGGATTTTACTTCACACCAGAGTTTTTCAGTGTCATCAACATGTTCACACTGGATATAATGTATGTTGTGGCACTGAATCTCAATTTAGCTTATTTCCTCTGGTGATGCCACAAACATGTCTGCCAGCCCCGTTACTGGTTTCTTTGTATGTTGAAGCACTTCCACAGATAATGTAGACATTTGGTGTAAGATTTTGATATTGTCTGGTTAACGATTTCAGATTTCCTGTAACAATAGCACTATGAAGTTTATAGAGTGCCCTCGTATTCTCACTTCTGCTTCTTCCCTGATTGTCTTCTCAGCCTCATATCCAGGTTGTGGATGATGATCCAGATGTTGGTGGATGGCACCTGTGAGGAAATCAACCTGTGTCATAGAAAGTGTTACACTGCATCCAAGTGTTACAAGTCTGTCAATTAACTTTGTTGGATCAACGTTATTTCTCTGGGATGTTTTGTTGACTGCCTGTACCTCCGATGGTACATTTTTCACAAATATCAAAACGTCTGAATTGTGGATTACAAAGAAGTCGGTAGAGCTGGTCTGCCATGTAACAACGCTACTTCTCACACGCAACAGCAAACAGTGCTTTCAGTTCAAGCCACTGCCGTGAGAATTCTCCTTACAGCTGGCTCAACAGAAATCCACCTAGTCGAGCATGCCTGCAAGATCTCCTGTGGCTCTGCCCCAACGTTAATTGCAGCGATTACCTTCTTGTAGCTTGTACCTTCTTTTTTTTAATTTCACACTAAATTACCATATGACGGCGCCAACCTTGACCACAGAAATGTCATTCAGTTCATCTATAAGTAACCTGAATGGACCACCGCCAACATCTGACACTAGCTCACTGATGAAATGTGGTGCTAATGAGTTGTTAAAGATAGCCAAACACTTAGACACGTGTAGCCTCAGACAAGATGCATGGTAATCCTTAAATCAAGCTTTGGACAGCTCAGATAAATGGGTCTGCTTGGGCCTAAATTTAAAACCCAATCCAAACCCGACCCTACTGAACAAATCTGAACCCAATCCGTGCTTGAGACCTTTGAAATATTTATATAATTTCAAACATACGCTATTGAAACTAAGTACCTTCTGTGTAGAGTCTATTCCTGAGTTCCAGTTAAAACGTAAATAAATGAAGAAAAAACTGCTTCAGTTTCTCGAACAACTACATTCCCAGTTGTAGACGAGGTGAATGAATCAATATGCACCCTTATAGCATGTGAAAATGGTTTTGCATAATCAGTGCGCTTTGTCGTATTTGCATGTTTAGTCAGGTCTGACTTTTTTGCATTTAGTGAGGTTTTACAAAACTTGCAATAAGCTTTGTTGCAGTCCCAGGACACACTTCAGCCAGTTCTAAAAAGTATCCTTCTCAATTGTTTTTGGATGACTTTCTGCCATTTTCTTCAAAAACACAACCGTTTTGCTAGAAACTAACTTGCACAGTGCGAAAAGAAACACTAGGCCATCGCCCGCCTGCCACCCGAGGCGAGGTAGATGATTTGCCATGTCAATCATAAAGATTGTCACCTCTGAACTGTGAAGAAAGACGGCAGGGAGAATCTAGTGCATCTGCTGCCAAAGTGACAGTCCTTACAGCTGATAGGAACATCAGGGGAGCTTGCGGTTTGGGAGTATTGTAGTATGTGGGGGCTGGATTTAAATTTAAAGTATTATTTTATTTACAATTTTTTAAATTTTATTTATTTAGAATAGAAAGTTGCTACAATGTCACCAAATTTAATTCAGAGCAGCTAAATTAGCTACATGTCGCATTCTCATTTATAAAATCTTCGTCGTGTTTACAAATTAGCTAAATTGGCAACACTGGGCAGGAATTGTAGAGATGCTTTAAATGCTCTGCATCAGATCACACAGCCAAGCATGGGGTGGACTGGAGGCAGCAGGTGGGGCAGGCGATGCAAGCATCGAAGAAACGGACATGGACAATGTGCATAGCTTTCCTTCTAGCTATCGAGTGTAGTTGAATTCTGGAGCTCTTGTTTTGTTAATATGTCAAATGTTTGGGCTACTCAGGTCTGTCTATTAGGTTTCTTAATATTGCAATTTTGGTCTCAAGAGATTATATATTATATATTATAAATATGCAGCACACAATTGTGTCTAATACCTTTTATTACTAAAAACTTATTGAAGAGTGAGGGGAATGACTTGATAATTAGCACCAGTAGGCTCTTGGTGCAAAACTTTCAAAACAGTTTAGCACCAAATTTCCAAAAGATTTGTCACATTATGGGTGGACAGTATCTGACAGACACTGCAAGTGTTAACAACAATGGGTAGTGGCACTGTAAAGACCTGTGTGTTTAAAGGATATGATAGCTAGTGCCAGGCTGGCTTAAGCATAGCCTATTATGTGGGATCATCAAATGTGTCACTATACTATTTGTGGACTATATGTATGAATTATATATTCGTTTGAATGGGGTGTCAATGAAATTGTGAGTGGTGTTTCGTAACAGTGCCATTGTAGCCTGTAACAAGTATAAGTAATTTAAATGTAATCGTGTTCAGAACTAGCCATTAAGGCTTCAGTCTCGCATGAGGGCAGGCAGTGGCTGGTGCAATCACAGTGTAGGTGGTATAGCCAATTGGACAAAAGAGGATTTCTCCAGTTTCCATTCAAATTCTGGATACATTGCAGACTTTGCTGGTTGATCTGCTCATGTAATTGAATTTGTTTAAAATCAAAAGGTCTGTTAAGTGAGAAGTGATCTACTGAAAAACTAGAATTTGTGACCTAGTTATACCCAGGATCCTCTGTTAAGGGATACCACGATGTGGGACAACAAATGGGTTCAAGCATCCAAGTCTCAAATGTGCAGTTTTTAAAGAAGCACACGTAAAGCAAACACGCATATTCTTTTTACACTAACTTAAAGAATGCTTTTAGTTTTCATACATTACTTCCAGGGAATCTGTTACAAGCACACAACCTTGATCATTTCAACTCAGCAGTGGATTCTAGGTCAGAGCATGTTACTGGCTGAACGTCAAGAGGGGAATTAGCTAGATGATAAATGACAGAAAACAAGGGGTGAAATGATCATGCAAGTGCAACACAATCTGAAAGCATATCTTATAAATATATATATATATATATATATATATATATATATATATATATATATATATATATATATATATATATAGGGGATTATATATAAAATTCCTTAAATTTTGCATTTTCATTAAGGATTTTTTATTTTTTAAACTTGAACTTTTACTGACGTGGGTTCCAAAGCAATTAACATTTTTTAAAAAAAAGACAAACAAACAAAAAAAAAACATATATAAAACTACTCAGAACAATAATTTAAGTGCTCCCTAACATTTAAATATTTAATCAGCACAAAGTCTGGTCTGGAGTAGGTTTCCTTACACAGACACTTCAAGATGCTACAGTCTTTTTAGCAGGTCCTCTCCCACTCAAGGTGCTCACCCTGCCCTCTGGTGGACAGAAGCGAAACAACCAAATTCTTTAAAGGTATCCTTACAATACTTGTGTAGTGTAGTGTTCTGTATTGCTGGGATTAGTTACGGACCAACTGGAGCCATGCAGCTCTGTGATTATATAATAGAATACTATCTATTTGTAATTTCAGTGCTGTGCAGTCAGCAAGTTTGGAGTGTCCTTTATAACAGGTAAAAGCCTCACTTATGTTAATAGCTTTGATCTGGTCTGTCCCAAAGTTAGGTACATTTCTTGGTGCAAGTTATGATTACAGAGCTGCACAAGCCACCACAGAGTTTTAGTGACTACAAACAGTGAAGTGATAGATTGCGTGAAAAATCGAACTTAGCTATATAAGGAACCTTTTGACTGTTGAACATTGACATTACAAGCTAAGCTATCTGCTTTATTCATCAGTCTCAAATGATATCAACATTTGAAAATATTTCTGCCTAAAACAGTTGATTTCTGGAAATCATTTGTTAATTACATGCTCAGATGGAACTGTTTTAAGAGGGTTCTTTCACTGAGCTGCTCTGAGCGTCTCATTTACTTAATGTACCCTACTCCAGACAACAAGTGGAGCAATAGCTCTCTGTAGAATTGTTGATGAATTATCAATGCTTGCACTTGCTGACCTTCCAAAAACTGCGCCTCCTTACAAGGCGCAAACCATTGTAGAAGTGACTAACTAAGAGCTGTATAAAAGCACACACCTGGCCTTGGCCTCAGGATGGCTGCTGTGGTGCACTTCCTGTTGCGGCGTAGCTTGGTTCTTGTTCAGGAGTGGCAGGAACACTTTCGGAGGAGAGGGGGGCAAGACGGAGAAGATCCTGCATATTCAAACCAAGGGTCACTTTGTTTGGGATGCTGGGTATGCAGTGGTAAGGCGTTATCGTCTCACTCTGCAGGTCATCCTAGTCTTGATAGCTGAATTTCACCTTTTCATCCCCTGGTTGACCAACAGCATTGTCTTTCTCCACTATAGAGGACCATATTTAACTGTTTCTGACCGTGACAAAACAAAATGCTCTACTTGTTTCCTCAGTAGCCTATATGAACTAAACTACACACAAAATGTTTACTTCTAAGTGGTGTTAACTTTTTTGTTTTCATTGTGAAGCATCTCATGGTTATTTTTCTGTATTTTTTATTTTTCAAAACAATTAGAAGGAGCAGCCTATCACAGTCTATCATTCTACCCAATAGTAAAGTGGAATAGTTATATGCTTTTATCTTAGAAGGTATGCACCAATTCAGGCCACAAAAAAGCTCCCTTATTTTGAAAACTCAATTTTGACAGGTATGCTGAATCCCATTTCACAGTCAGCGTTGCTCGAAGCAAGAGTGAATGTTACCATGGCCAATACCCCTCTCCCGCTGTCATCTCAAATCACGTGAACTGGACCTGAGTGACTTCGCGATAGTAACCGTACAACCCTTAATTGAACCGATAATTTGCTTAATTATACATTTTTAATTGTTTTCAGCTTTTAAACAGTTGCAGATTTCAAGTTAGCTATAACATTGTATAAGTAACTTGAACTCTGCAACTGTTCAAGAGCTGAAAACCATTAAAAATGTCTAATTAAACCTTGTGCTATGTACAGCGCTTTGCGATACGTTTGTATAAAAAACGCTATATAAATGCAGTAAATAATAATAATTAAATAATTCAGAGCTCATTTGGAATAATAACCTTTACAATTCTGTTTTTAAAATGTGACGATTGCTCGGGAGGTGGAAATTAGGTAATAGTTAACTGGACCTTTTTCTGATTCTGAAACAGCACATAACTAACGTTTTAAAAATTCATGACCTTACAAATGAAAGACCAAAACAATAGTTATTCTCACTGCTCATTGCTCTGGCTACAGTAGGTGATTTGCATGACCTTCACCACCTACATAGCACAGCGACCCAGCAGGGGGAGGTGCACACCTGCACAAGGCAGGCAGCACCTTTCAAGCGTTCAGTAGACAATATCAGCATCTGAACTGCAAAGGAAGAGAAAATGTGTTTGTTGACGAGTGTTCTTGAAAACCCTGCTATGCCACAATTTCACAATTTTACCTTATTACTTACTTACGGTAAATGAAAAACTACTTTCTGGAAAATGTAAATATATGTGGTGAAAAATCTTCACAAACATTTCAGTTTTAGACAATTGTATCTGGTTGGTAATAGGACGTAGATATACTGTAGATTAATTAACGATAATGAACTTGTGGGTGATCAAGGGGTAGATTAAATCGTAAATATCTTTCTGAGAAGCTGGGGAAATGAGAAGCGGAAGGGAAGAAACTTGTATTTTCTAATCGATCAATTCACGCATCCTGTCTAGTTTACATATTTAGAAGCACATGTATGCAAGCACTTTATTGTTGAAGCGGGTAGACTGTAGGGTAGATTGCTTTTATATTTTAGACTAATAATACAATAAAAAAGACGAATAACAAATGCAGTAGATCTTTTTTTTTTTTTTTTTTTTTTTTTTTTTTTTGTAAGGGGACGAAAATGTGATACGTTTTAATGAAAATATGTATATTTTGAAATAAATCACCTTATAGGCCTATATACTGTTCTATTATATGATAGGGTACATTATGTTTGTGTTGCTGACCCAGGTATTACATTAGTTTATGTTGAATGTTTATTTTCTTATAAGTTTTGTACCACAGAAGAGCAGGAATAAAATGAATGGCAGAAGATGAAAATGTAGCCCACTGGATCCTATTAAAGATATCTGTAAAAACGAAACTTATTACATAATTTGTACCATCCAGTAGTTGTTACCCTGCATCTCATGGCTCCAGAAACGTTTGCTGGATTATAGATGTAGCTATTTGTGATGGTGGCCCACTATGAAAGGTGCTATATAAAATAAAAATTTGATTGACTGATATTGTAAAATATAATACATTTGAAGGCCTTGAAATTGAAATTCATTAAAAGGGAATGGGAAGTGGAAATAGAAATGGGAATTGATTTGAGTGAAACAACTGGCCCCAAATCTGGCCTGAGTTACTGCCCCATGCTTGTGTGTTCAAGGGTGTGCTCTCTAGTAGAAAAAACAAACAAAACACATTTGAAACCAGGAAAGACACTTCTTGTCCTTGCATTCAATAGTTATAGCTCGTCATGGTCCTGCATGCAGGAAGAACTACACCAATAAATCAATGAAGTCTGTGGATCTCTATCCTGGGTGTCACTTCAATGGACAGCAATGGATCTATCAGCAATGTCTAAGACCTGCTGATTGATTACTCATCCCTGAGTCAGGACCATTGGATACTGGACACCTGTTCATGGTTCCTTGGAGCTGTCCTTGCCAGTACTATGGTCATTGCTTTTCTCCTAGTATTTTTGAAACAAGTTACTAACTACAAAAATAATTAAATCACAAGCTTTCAAGACCTGAGGTCTCTTCTTGAGGTGAGGTCTTAAAAGCTTATGATTTAATTATTTTTTAGTTAGTCCAATAAAAGGCATCACCTCTCCTTCTCTTTGCCTGTCAAATGATCTTAAGAAATGAGTCAAACACTTTTTTGTTTTTCAAAATGTCTTTACTATAAACTGTACATGCACACAAAGGTATACAAGTTCATATTTTGATATATTCTCATTTGGCAAATAATAAACCACATGGCAGAAGGCCTTTCGTATCCAAATTCCACATAAAGCTGTGGCGTTCAAGAACAAAAATTGACAAATGATGTTCTGTACCTTGGAAATAAAAACATTTATCTGGATGGTAGCAATGAAAACAGCATTTTTTGTGGGATGAGGCTGTTGCTATGGTAGGACATATTTCCCACAGGTTGACCATCCTAATTATCATATCTACTGCAACAAAGCACAGATAATTTAATAGAAACACACTAAATACAAGCAACCAGTATCCAGCACAAGTACGGTACACTGGTTGCCTCAATTTATGCTGTAGTTACAAAAATAAATACAAAAATAAACTGAAATGTAGGTTTTCCCTGCAGAAGTCAGTGCAGTAACAGTTATTTTCCAAGTTCTATTATACTTACTTTTTTTTTTAATAACTTATTTTAAATCTTTAAATTTTCCCTGACACACATCATACATTTTTTGTTTTTTTTAGGTTTTTTTTTTTGAGAAACTGGCCTATTGTTATCACTAACTATTGCATCTTGGAAAACTATCCAAAATATATATCTAAAACATATTTTCCAAAATAATTATTGCTTATGAAGTTTGCACAATTTCACATTTCCTATTCTACAACACCAATGAGAGGAACAGCCCTAATAAGTCACTTTCAGACTGTATAGCCTACGTTACCTCTGCCAAGTTTTCAAGCAAGAGTCATGCAACAAAAAACTCCCAATGCAATGAAATCAGTTGTGAACTGGTGGCAGACAGTGGGGTAAATATCTGCCAACATTTAACAATATTGTTTTACTAGGTCTAACAAATGCTGATTAAAGCTTCAGTGTCCCACAAACAACCATGTTTAACTTTACACTACAGTAGAACTTAAAAACTGGCCTGACTTCACACAAGCATGCATAAATGCAACCAGATAGGCAATGGTATAAATAGTGTGCTGGTCACGAAGGCGGAAATTACTGTACCAACAAATGTATCCAGACAAAGGTGCAACAGATTTAAAAGTAAGCCTGAAATGCAGGCAATTTTACTAGGAACATTTTAGTTATGCACTATAGGTTAAACTTATGGCACAATCTTCTAGGATATTTAAATGCATTGGCTTGTGACATAATTGGTAAAATTATGAACACAAAGAAAGTGTGTAAGACTTAAGTTAAACTGTTTGCAGTGCAAACATTGAAATGTATGTTTGGTTACTGGTGGGCACAAATACATTTCAACTACAGCACTGAAAGCTCTAAAACACCTCAGAAATAAAGACATTTTCATTTTGAAGATCTGATTCCCTAGATTATATCAATTGACAGAGGCAGTTTAAAAATTCACAAATTTGACTGAATTATCTTTGCTTGACTGGAATTAAATCAGTATGTGTTAAAAATATATTTATATATTTTTTTTTAACTAGATTCATGGATTAAAAGATCACTCCAAATTGATACATCTGTCCACATGGTGTCCTACAGGGTATTAGTTTTATTTATGAATATAAATTAAACTACCCTTCACATAACCCAATATATACCAGGTGTTTCAAAAGTCGTTGCATATAACACACTATATCATGCAGTGGGCCAGGACGTTTGAAATACCCTGCATTTTGAGCAGAATTCCAAGTTACACCACACAAACGCAGGTAGGTGCCTGGCTTTTGCGATTGTACTGTGCTGATCGGTGGGTTTAAATAGCAATTCAATGGAATGATGTAAAACTGAATGCATTCTACCCAATTAAGGGATCATCATCATCATCGTCCTGCAGCTCAAGGCGTGCGAAGGCACGAGACGAGGGCGACGCGTTGCTCTTCATGACAATCAGGCACGTTAGAGCGGTCAGCAAGATAAAGACACCAATGACTATCCCTATGACTTCTGGAAGATTAACACACCACTCGCTGGCAAGCATACACTTTGTGTTGGTAAAAGTGCCATTGTTGGGTTGCTCTTCCAGTCTCAGCAGATGGCACATTAGTGAGTAGATGTCCACGGTGTTGATGCTGTTCAGTCTGTAGCCCTTGCGAAAGGCAGGGCCATGGGCTGCCAGAAAGGGGTGCATGCTGGGTAAAGTGTTGTCATAGCCATGATCGCCCACTGGAGAGAGAATTAAAACTATGCGTTTTTATTATTTAACTTTTGTTTTAGATAATAATAATAATAATAATAATAAATAATAATAATAATAATAATAATAATAATAATAATAATAACTGGTATTAATATTTAAATAGCAAATACTGCAGAGTAGGTAAAGCCACGCATTTTTATGTCAATTCATCCTCTTACAGCAGAATTTGTTTTGTGATGAACCTGTAAGGACAAGAATACTTACACCGAGGAAGTGATCCATTCTGAACAATAGTCCACCCTTCGTCAGCAACAAGGATAATGGGCTGGATCCTCCTATTGTTCTTGTAATGCAGCCTATCTGGAATGTCCTCTTTCATGTACGCTTTCATATGAGGGTTACACTTCTTCAGCAGATTATAGACGTAAGTTACATCTGTAAAAAAACAAACAAAAAAAAAGTTTTAAATAAAGGTTTGTAATGCTTTCATGAAGGCTCCTGACTAATCTAATATGTACAGCGTTTTAAATTTCAGATAAGTAAAGCATTTCTTTGGATTAGGAGATAAACTGTCTTTAAAAGTAAACCACATACTGCGTATTTACAGGATTAAAAATTCATAACATTGCAATTACAAAAAAAAAGTGTTGGTATAAATCTATTGCTTTCAAGTACACATATATAGATTAGGGAAATGTAATGTAGATCTTCTGAGTTTTGTAAACTGTACTTTTAATGTCTGGTTGAAAGTACTGGGAAAATCAAAATAACTATGTTTCTTCTTTATAATGTCTAACCTCTTTAACTGCTCATGATATCTGACCTGGATACTCAACCAAGAAAAACATTCTTACTGGTCAGCGGTAAAATTGCAGAAACAGGAGTCAAATCCACCAAGGTGTAATTTTTCGGACCAATGCAGTCATCAAGCCGTATCAGCCTGTCTGAGGAACACTGGACCATTCCATGATCACTTGTAATGATGACATTAATGTTGCTCCATAGCTCCGTCTGTTTGAGTTTGTCAATCAGGTAGCCAATATGATCATCCACTTCTTTCAGTGCCTTTGTCATTTCCGTTATATTATCTGGTCCATATAAGTGGCCGGAGTAGTCTGGATCCTCCCAGTACAGTGCTGCAAACTTCACTAAATCTTGGCTAAGCCATTTTGTAAGGTTGCCAACTCTCTCTTGAAATGACACATTATGCTGATACTTTAAATAATATGAAGCTGTCAGATTGTGAATCTTAATGTCTGTCCCGGGCCACATGGCTGCAGCACTCTTGTAACCTTTCTGCTGAATGGATACCCAGAGTGGTGTGGCCTGCTCCCACCAAAACGAGTCTGAATCATGGCTTAAAGAAAATGTCTCATTTGCGTCCGGATCATACATACTGCTTGAGAGAATGCCATGACTTTCAGCATAACGGCCAGTAACTATGCTGTAATGGTTGGGGAAAGTTTTGGTAATAAAGACATTTTCCACATGGTCCACAAGGACGCCATCAGAAAAGAACTTCTCAAGATTTGGAAAGCTGTACTTCTTTAAGTAGTCTGCCTTGAAGCCGTCAAAAGAGACAATTAGTAACGGGGTGACAGTGCTGTTCCCCAACACAGTGTCGTTCTCAATGCCATGCCCATGACACGTAGAGAATCCAGAAAAAACAAGAAGTACAAATAAACAGCAAGCTAACATTGTGGAGAATTTGAGCTTCTTTTTCTTGCCGATTGTTCCTCTTCTGCTGCAGTACCTTCAAATAAAACACAAGTATTTAATGTTTTAATGAAAGAACAAGACAGTATAACAGAATAGCATGACAGTCTGTATGTTATGTAACATAAACAGAGTCTGATTTATATAAAAATGAGTACAATATTGAAAGTCAATAACTATCACACATGTGATCATTATGCAGGGGCTTTTATTAAAATGGCAAAAATGAAATGTTATTTTTTTAATGCTGTACATTTTCCAGCAATACAGTACTTCCCATTGCATCCCTGCCGTGTTCAGAAAGTTCAGAACATGTACACTATTTAGCAAATGCATAAACTGAAAGGTTAAAGAGTTTAAGGTTCAGTTAAGAAGTATAGGCTCCAGCTGAAAAGCATCCTTGTGATTATTTTAACCAAGACTCCGTCAGCAGTCTATTTAAAGGTTAACTGAATAACACCGACTTTAAAACCCAGCTATTTTTTTTTTTTTTAAGTATCATCTAAAAATGACTGGCCAATACATTAACAGAAAACGCAACTGGGCAATACATGTATTGCAATCCTTTTTTTTAAACTACATGAGACCTCATCTAACAGAAGTAATATCCATACACATTGCAGGAGAACACAGAGAGAAACTACTTTCCCCCAGCAGAATATTCTAAAACCTAGGCTTATTAGATACTGTGTTAGTGCCGTCATACAGAAATGTCACACACAAGGATACTTGTCATATTACCCCATTTCCAAAACTGGTTTGTACAGCATTTTTATAAACAGGGTCTCATAACTAATCATTGTTCAGTTTGGTGCCAAAATTGAATTTCGACTTTACTGTAGCATAAATATATTAATTTTTTTATAAGTATCTAATCCTTAGTATTAGTTGTATGTCTTCTGTCTTAAAAATACGTATTTCTTATTTAATTGTACATATTGTGAGACCTCAAAAAAAACAACCGTGAAACTTTGAAAACATTGAATTAGGGCAGCATAGTAATTTACTGTCAACAATGCATTTACAATTAACCAAAATATACAGTAGTTCTCTCATCTCTGAAGCCTGCACTGTAAACCCCACCCCCAAGATCTAGGAGTTAGATTTTTTCTTTTTTCAAAAGGACATTAAATTTTACACCTTCTGAGATGCAGCATGATATGGCATGCAACTGATAGTACAGCACAAGACCAAGGATAAACGGTAAGCATAAGATACAAGTTTAAAACACTGCAAGGTTTCTAAGAAAATAAAAAGAATAGAATTGTGTGTGCCAAACACAGCATACTGTTCTTCAGACATTAGAAACCTGACCTCAATAATGGCAGCCATATTAGTAGAGAAATGACTGTCATGGTCACCCACACGACAGTAGGATGGAGGATTTATATAACCCTGTAAAGTCACTATCGCAAATGGTCCGACATATGAGGCTCTGACACTGCAACGACAGCCGCTATAAACACAGATGCAAATGTAGTCTGACTCCCTTAGGCTTATACATTTTACATTTTTTGGTTAAGTGGTTCTCTGGATATATAAAAATGTATGCCTTGAGTCACAGCAAGAAATAGTGTAATGTACATCTGAATGGAAAATAAAAAAATAAAAAAAATTGCCATGCTCAGTTTCAAAATTGGACAGACGATTACGTATAGAAAGCATGTCAACAAATGGTAGGAGAACCTGTTGTATCTATTTAAACTCTCTTCTATGCAACAACATCATCTATTTATCAGTCAGCAGGGCCTTTGTGCCTCTTTCCATGCAAATATATATATATATATATATATATATATATATATATATATATATATATATATATATATATATATTGTATTGTATGTTGTCAAATACAAATAATGTAAGACCAATAGCATGAGGCGTACAATAATAAAATACACTACAGTTCATTATAGTCTATAAAGTACAGATTTATAAAATGTTTAAAAATGCATTGCATTTTTGATCTTATGTACTTTAAACAGTTCACAAATTTTACCAGACATAGTACAAAGACATCTTTGGGAAAAATAACCAGCCATGCAGATTCAAATTATATAGTGTATTAAAGGATGTTACATTTCCCAGTCTTCTTAAGCAATAAGAAAATCAGTAATGTACCATGTGAACCAAAACAACTGTTAGAATCCCTTCATGCTGTACTTCTCAATTTGCTCTGAAATGTTAATCTAATTTGGTAACATAATGTTGTAGTGAGGATTTCAAGATTATGGGATGTGATGTCTGATCGTTGTAAACGAATATATTAACAACTGACCAAACAGTGACATTCTTGTAACACTAAACATGCCGAATTATGCTCACTACGGTAAAGCACAGAAAAACAAACATGAAAGCTTAAGTCACAGTTAGTGTACAATAGCAGCACAAAACATTATACAAAATGTGAATTTGTTTCACAAAATTATATATCTTTGTACTGGGGACATTTCGCGTCAAATTCTGAGAAGCAGCTCCCAAATTACAGGCTCCAATAGTCAATTAGGTGCCACTAATAAGACACAGATCACACCATTAAAGTAATAAACATGAGGCTTTATCCCATATTATTGTCTACCAGTAATGCTTTTCACAAAATACATGTTGGGGGACTTTTTGCAGGGAAAATTATATTTGGGGTTTCCCTGTGGGAATAATTCCCTGATTAATTTCTTGAAAACAGTAAAGTGAAACAAAAACACATTCGATAGGCATATTTACTGTCATGTAATAGTATACTTCACACTTAATGCTGTAAAATATATCCATGTATTTAAACTCCCATATGTAAAATAAAATACATCTATACAGTATACATATATCCGCTGTATTTGAAAATGTTAAGGTGGCCTTCTTATGAGCTCACTACAGATTTCCACAGATAAACAGGAGACTGCTAGTTGTGCATCCCTCCAGAACAATTAAAATACTTTACAGACTTGTCATTTCAGTACGGTCGTGGCAGGAAACCATTGGTGACCACACAATGCTGTAACAATAGCTGGTATTTCTGTTTTCAAACATTTATATTTTCTATCAGTTCAAATTGCATTTTATTATTATTTATGTTGTGTTTTCATACAAAACAGTAACTACCCAACCTAAATATATTACATACCAGCATTGCCATGCCTTCCATCACAACGTTGACATTCACTGCACAGCACTAGACTTACCTGTACTACCAATACTTATTACTAGTTTGCCAGCGTTCATCTCATTCTAACAATAGATTTTAGGTCGGTGTTACGCAGATTTCTATATCCCCTTATATTTGACGCTTGCGTAGATCAAGATCGCTATACGTGAAGGCGTGATGCTAAAATGTGTTTTTAAAAAATAGTTTTATAAGGCAACTTTTAATCAAGGATTTCGTGAATTGAGCAACGCGGGAGGCTTAGCGTACTACTGTAGAAAATCAGTGGTGTTAAATGTGCCGTTTTATTTTGCTACATAATTAGTTTGGTCTTGTTTTCAATGTTTGTTGCAAACAACATCAGAGGTTTACAACACTACTGTTCATTTTTAATTAGCCAATCAACCTGACAGGAATTTATGCAAAACAATCAGCACCGGCGTCTTTAATCACTGACTAGAAGGAGTTGAAATTGCATAATCATTATGACTGCTTTGAGAAATATATATAAGCAAAACAGGTCTCCACAGATAAATATATTTAAAAAAAAACATACATAGATAAGTTATCAAAGTAAAGACATGTTTAACAAGTAATGTATAGTTACAATGTTAAAACCAGGAAGACAGTTAAAATTACGGAAACACAAACATACACACCTACACAGTATGGCCACAGTGACAATATACAAGTTACTTTACAACATGCAATTACTTCAACTGTCTTCTCAGTTTATCAATACTTACTTTCCCTTCTGCGACGCCGTCATAAACTAATTACTTTCCAGTATGTTTACCTAGTATTGCAATTAAGAACTTCTAGCAATAACTTCCTGAAAGAAACAGTTCCGTGACGTCTTCAGAATGGCAGTTAATCTGTCCATTAAGAACAGACTTGAAGGAGGGCGTGCACCCTACACTAACTCACGTGCATAAACAGTTGTGGATTTTTTTGGGGGGTGTGGGACGGGGGGGTCTGTTGCACAATCTAATCTTGCTTTTCTACTTCAGTGAGCAGAGACAGCGTTGCTGTTTTTCGTTTATAGTAGACTAACACGGTTGTTTTAAATTCAAGCTTCATACAGTGAAGACCTCATATTTTTACAACATAAGTTGTTGATACATTTTTTCTGTTAACAGAGCTGTGTATTGTGTATTATTGATGATGGCGCAGCCCAGAATTTGACAGTCCACGCCGGTTAATACTGCTCTGCATCTCTGACACTCACCTACCTGGTTCCAAACAACATGGCGCTGCAGTGTTTTCGGCGCTCGCTTTTTTTAAAGGGAAGAACAACTAATTAAAAAGGAAGAAAACTGTCTCAAATAAGGGAAATTGCATTATTATTTATTTATTTATTTATTTATTTATTTCTTAGCAGGCGCCCTTACCCAGGGCGAGTTACAGTTGTATACAAAAAATAAATAAATAATTACAGTACATAAGAGCAAGATACAAAACACAACAGTTACATCAGGGTTAGATGCGAGTGCAGGTGAAATACAAGATACTACAGATTGACTTAAATGCAGGATTAAATGCAGTAAAATAGGGAGCAGATAAGTGTATGTTAAAGTGCATTAAAGGCAGTGCTATATTGTCCAGAAGGGAAGAGTTGAGTTTTAAAGGTACTGTTGAAGGTGTGTCTTGAGGAGGCTCCGGGTGGTGGTCAGGGAATGGGCAGTCCTGACACCCGTTCCAACACTTCGGGGCGAGGGAGGAGGAGGGGACTGAGGCAAGGGAGCATAGAGGAGGTATCTCACTTTGATAAAGCCAAGTCACAGGCAGTAATTGTGCGTGTGCGCTTATTATTTCAATAATTTACATAAAAGACACAATGCAGTATTTTTTTTAAATGGCATGTTTACACAGATAACCATGAACTAAACTAAAAGAATAGATAGCGTCTCGCTTTGTTTCGATTTGTCAACACTACTCCAGAACAATTATTCAGAAAAAGTGGATTCGTAACTAAATATACTACGATGTTTCCCTTGTCTGGTATATATATATATATATATATATATATATATATATATATATATATATATATATATATATATATATATATATATATATATATATATATATATATATATATATATATATATATATATTGTGAGATAGCAGGGAGGGGGTTAAAATCCTTCCCTGCTAAAAACCTTGTGAGAATGCACATTTGGGTGTTATGGGGTTTAATTGTGTAATTGTTTTATTGTTTAGTTAATCCCCTGCACCTGGTGGTAATTGTAAATTAGAGCCAGGTGCAGGGTATTTAAGAGAGGCAGCCAGTCTGTTCCAGGCTGCTGCTGAGAGAAGAGCCCGACTGTGTGAGTGAGCAGTCGTATTGAGGTATTGTGTGAGGGTGTGTTTTTGAATGTTTGTGGCAGGTAAACGGTTTAGCCGTCCTGCGTGATAGTTAGGTTCCTGTTTATGTTTAGTGAGTGCTCCAAATAGGAGCTAGGTGTTTGTTTTGTGTTTTTTCATTTGGTGTTTATTAAAAGTGAGCGTGAGCGCTGTTTCAGTAGAATCCTGTGTGTTGGGTCGTGATTGAGAAGGGAGAAGAACCCGTGAGAGCCTGTGTGGCGAGCAAAAAGGTGACGTGTGTGTGTGTGTATATATATATATATATATATATATATATATATATATATATATATATATATATTTATATATATATAATTACACATGTCTTCTTATATATAAATTAAATTCTACATACTGAAATGTATTATTTTTCTCAATAACAGTCGGAGAAATCCAGTGCTTATCCGGCATATTAACACCCCGCCTCTGCTCACGAATGATTGGAAAGCTGTCGGATCTTTCACTTTCCCTTTGGCTACTCACTCGCCTTCGATTTTCATGCAGAATACCGTGAATGGCCTCTGCTTGCTTATGATTATTGGACAGCTGCGTAATTTAAGAACAGGTGCTGCGGGCACGGGGGCCTGGCTTTGCGGGCACCACTTTGAGGGTCACCGGGTTAGGGTGTTAGGAGAGATGAGGGTCTGGAGGTAGCTGGGTGCAGTCAGGTCAAGGCATCGGTAGTGGAGTTCAAAGAGTCTTGAACTGGATGTGAGCGGTGATCGGGGGTGTATTTGCCATGTGTAAATAATAAAAAAAAAAAAAAAAATTTAAAGCGTTAATATTTCAAACATCTGTTTTTCCAGATTTAACTTGAATCTTATTTTTCCCCAATATTTATAAATGTTGTGAAAATATTTGTTAAATATGTACATTCAGATATAATTTATAAATCTAATTACACTATTTAACATTTAGCTAAATATTTAACTGGTGCCTTTAAAGCCAAAGTTAGTGCCAGTATGAAGGCTAAAACTACCAAAAATGTTCAGAGCTCAAGATCAGAATCTCAGGATGATGATGACGATGAAAATGAGTGATGGCTCGAAAAATCAAAAAAATACAAGTCCCGAGAATTCTCAGCTCGCTGACTTCATCTTTCAAAATACTGCTTATCTCAACTAATCGTGTAGTACTGATGACAGTAACAACATGCTTGCAAGCTGAAGGTTATGGGTTAAAATTCCACATATTCCAGACCTTTATTTTTTATAAAGCTTTTTTTGCAGGCAAATGTTCTATTTTGAAAGATATAAATGATTTAATAGAAGTGATATGTGTGTTCCCTAGTCTATTTCCATGTTGACAAAACAAGTTAATTGTCGTTGAAACTGGATGTCCTGTAATGTACATATGCGTGGATAAAAGTGCCTGGCGTCTGCAGAAAATACGTCGGGAGAAGTTCCTCTGTTACCAGGATCGTTTGTTTGGTAAGCTGTTAGTACAGATCTGCACGCTTTTTTAGTTCGCATTTTAGTCACTTGATGTGGACTAAATCATCTTTTCATGTTCCCTACACGTTGCAGTTTCATTGTAGCTGATCATTCTAAAATAAAAAAAATATTAATAACAAATATATATTTAATTGAAAGCATCTCTTTCTGTAGTTTTTGTTCTGTACTAATGTCTCACACAATGTCACTTTTTTAATGGAAGCCTAGTGTGCGCACATGAATTCATGTATGGTATATACATGTAATGCCAGTTAGAGGCACAAATCCAACAACAGTAAAAAAAAAAAATAAAAATGATATATACAGGCTCCCTTGAGAAATATATGTACAACATATCAAAACGTTGGGCATCTGGCTCTTTGAGCTTATATATACACACACACAGTGCCTTGCAAAAATATTCAGACCTCTGACCAATTCTCTCATGTTACTGAATTACAAATGGCACATTGAAATTTTGTTCTGTCTGATATTTTATTTATTAACACTTAAACTCAATCAATTATTATAAGGTGACATTGGTTTTATGTTGGGAAATAAAACTGAAATATCTTGCTTGCATAAGTATTCAACCCCCACACATTAATATTTGGTAGAGCCACCTTTCGCTGCAATAACAGCTTTAAGTCATTTGGGGTAAGTATGTACTAGCTTTGCACACAGTGTCAGAGTAATTTTGGCCCATTCTTGGCAGATTTGCTCCAGGTTGTTTAGGTTGGTTGGACGACGCTCGTGGACCGCAATTTTCAAATAGTGCCACAGATTCTCAATGGGATTGAGATCAGAACTTTGACTGGGCCACTGTAGGACATTCATCTTTTTGTTCTTGAGCCACTCCACTGTTTCTTTGGTCTTGTGCTTGGGATCATTGTTCTGCTGAACGGTGAATTTCCTCCCAAGCTTCAGTTTTTTAGCGGACTGAAGCAGATTCTCTTGCAGTATTTTTCTGTATTTTACTCCATCCATTTTTCCTTCAATTGTAACAAGATGCCCAGTCCCTGTTGATAAAAAGCATCCCCACAGCATGATGCTGCCACCACCATACTTCACTGTAGGGATGGTGTGTCTTGAGGCATGGGCAGTGTTAGGTTTGCGCCACACATAGCGCTTTGAGTTTTGGCTAAAAATCTCTATCTTGGTCTCATCTGACCACAAAACCTTTTCCCACATCGCAGCTGGGTCACTGTCATGCTTTCTGGCAAACTCCAGACATGCTTTCAGATGGTACTTTTTGAGTAACAGCTTCTTTCTTGCAACTCTCCCATACAGGCCAGTGTTATGCAGAGCTCTTGATATGGTTGACTGGTGCACCATTACTCCACTCCCAGCCACTGAACTCTAGCTCCTTCAAAGTGATTGTTGGCCTCTCTGTGGCTTCTCTCACAAGTCTCCTTCTTGTTTGAGTGCTGAGTTTTGAGGGACGGCCTTTTCTTGGCAGTGCCTGGGTGGTGTGATGCAGCTTCCACTCCTGATTATTGATTTAACTGTGCTCTCTGGGATATCCAAACACTTGGAAATTATTTTGTACCCTTTCCCTAATCTATGCATTTGTATTACTTTATCTCTAACTTCTGTAGAATGCTCTTTGGTCTTCATTTTCCTTCAGATTCACAGTCTTACCAATGATCCTACAACAGTGGGGTTTTTATCCATAAAATGTGACAGCAACTTTAATGGTTCACAGGTACAGGCCAATGGTAAGGTAATTGTGTCCTCGTTAGGGCAATTTCTTTCATCAGTGCAAACTGGGAGCATCCACAGCACAGGGGTTGAATACTTATGCAAGCAAGATATTTCAGTTTTTTATTTTTCTTAAAAATATTTCCCATCCCATTAAACCAGTGGAATGTTATTTAACTAAGACTCAAAGTCACAATTTTTTTTATAGTTTGTCTTGCTCTTTAAAGTTACATGGTACACATTAAGTCATTATACTCTCTTACCATCCCCAGACCTGGTCCCCAACTCCTATGAAAACGTTCCGTATATAGATATATAAATATAGATTATAGTATATATATATATATATATCTATATATATATCGAAATATATATTTTCCAAAATAGCTTTGACCCTAAAGGGTTAAAAATGGACATCATTGCAGCTGGCTGTGAGGTTTTAAGTGGAGAAAAAATTATAGAAATATGTTTATTTGTACAATATTTTACCAGAGATATATGAATAAGGCGGGACAGTCGAGACTTGGGCTATATAGAGCGTGTACGGTAATTGCTTTTTTGCAGTTTGCACTGCCTTATAAATTTAAAAAATAATGTTTTTATTTATTTATGTTTTGAAACCGATCTGCTGTCCACCTGATTTTGCTGTTAGCTGCACAAAACATTTTTAATATAACCACCAATTTCACTTCCTCTAAATGTATTTCTCTTTCTTTAGCCCTGATGTTAAAGCAGCAGTCTTTTTTGGGCATCTTACTAGCAGTTAGTGATGGGAAAAGTGAAGCCTTGAGAATCACTCAGCCTTCATTGGTTTGCCATAAAGTTCACTGATCCAAATCGCATGAAGCAATTTGTGCTCTTTAGTGCCATCTAAATGGTAGATTTGTACAACCCATTGTCTTTAAAGGATGTGTTACGGTCAATATTGTTTCTCAAAGTCAGCAATACTCAGAAAATCGATATTTGCACCATAGAAGAAAATCTCTTTCCGCCATGACTTTCAATTTCATGTCTGAGATTAAAAAAATGTTATCCCAAAGGTGATTGGCTACTCTTGTAATTACGCAGCATGACTGTAAAATTATCAGCCCCACCCCTACGTAGGTACTACTGTAACATGACCAGCTCCTACATAGAAAATGTGTTTATTTAGAACACGTAGTATTTTATGTATACTGATTGGTCCAAATCAATATGTGTACAAATATTTGAAACCTGTACTAAAAAACATATTTTTGACCCGTATGGCCTTCCATAGTATACTACGCTTTAACGCGTACCGCAAAATAACATCACACCTGTATTAGTAGAAACTCTGGGTCCCTTTTATATTTTGTTACGTGATGCTACTTTCTTTTTATGACACCCATAACTCTGATTTAGCATTTAGTCTAGATAGAGGATGTATCTGGTATGTTTCTTATTTTTAACAATCCATTTGGCTTTTTTGTTTTTCTATGAATAGGTTAATACCACTGATGAAAACATTGTAATGTATCAGACAGATTTTGGTTTAAACATTGCCTGAAAAACATACTCATAAATCAAAAACATGCTTCTTTGCCATATAGTACTTCATCTACTGGTGCACTGAAGTGTTTTCAAATTTGTCACAAAAATGTAGACATGCCATGTCACTACATGGACAATTTGGAACTTAATCTAATCTGAAACAGAATTTGCTTCTGAGAATCAGATGTCAGAACAGAAAGAGTACAGCAAATCAAATCAGTCTAAAAAATAGAAAATATGCTCCCAAGATTTAGACAAAACTAATACAGAAATCCTGTAGCTCAGAGTCCGACAGCATTAAGGAGTTGCGATACCAGGTTATGGCACAATATGTCCTGTAGACATTACTGGGAATTACATACAGACTTACATGTGTAGTCCAGTTTACTTTCGGGTGGTGATAAGTGGGGGGAAAAAAAAAGGTAAAATAACTTCATACTATTAGCATAATGTTATTTCATAATGACAGTGAATGGACCACTAATATAGTCAATTTGGGTACTGAGAGAATTTGTTGTTAAGTGAAATTTTAATGCTAGAACTATGCTATCCATTATAATTCACATATTAAGCTGTCAAAAACATCTGATTAGAAAGCCATGCTGTTGTAAACCCCCTTTTCACCTTGCAAAGGCTACAATCAATGAAAGTGCCTTCTAGAGCAGGATGTAGACAACTCTGGTCTTGGAGTGCCACAAACACTTGTGGTTTTTGTTTACCTGAGCCCTAATTGATTCAAAGAGTGGCTTAATTGATCAGAATTACCATGTGTTCCAGGTATTTAGCAATTGATGATTAAGAGTTACCTACACAACCTGCAGGATTGTGGCACTCCAGGACCAGGGATGCCTACCCCTGCTCTAGAGCCTTTTTAAAAGAGAAAGACCTATTTCAGCCATTACAAAAGACATTTGAAATCACATTTTACAAACTAAAGTTTGTTCTTTATTGTCTTAATTTACTATAATCTTTAAAAAAAATACCTGTACAACTCTTAATTCTGCAGCTTAGATGTTATATAACAAGGCAACACCTAATGACACAGCTTGAAATATAATTAATTATGTTTCCTTATGCAGGAAATAAATTATAAAGTTCTTAAATCGACTACGCCACAGGGAATTATAAAATAATAAACAAATATTAGAGGTTCACACACGCACAAGTACTTTTAAATTGACAGTAGAGGAATCCCCAGCAACTTTCACAAATACACTATGACAAGTCAGATACAGTTTGGCAGTATAAAAATACACAGATTAACCAACCCTGTGATTTACAGTAGCAGCACTACATGTTCGGTAGTTGGGGGGGATCTGGAACTAGTAATATAACAAACCCTAGGGAGCCTATTCTCCAGCATAAACACTGCACAGTTTTTAAATCTCTGGGGAGATCATTGCAATTTCACAGCGGGCGTTTTGATTGGGAGTTTCCTGATTGCTCTCACTTGGCAATCATCTCCCAATCAGACTGTTTGTTCTCTAATGGCCTGGATTTTTATGGGCACTCCTGACCTGTGTACAATAGAGAGACACAAACCAGGGCTCAATTAGAAAATATTACAAATCAACCACAGTGAAACAAACTCAAACATCTAATACAATAGAAATAGTGAAATGTGGTTTAATCAGAAAAACAATATTTAGTGAAAAAAAGAAACCAAAATAAAGTAACCCCATACAGCTATATAATGACAGTTGTCGTCTTATTATTCAGTAGACAACATTTTGGTGGGTGCATTTTAAGAATAGGGTCAAGGTGGTTCCATGCAAAGGCTGTGTAAACAAAAACTGCTTTAACTGTCTTGGCTTTTGTGCAAAGAGTTTGATGTGTCCTTTTGTATGTGTCGGGATGTACAGCTTGTTTAAGGGTTAGGGTGTACAAGTTCTGGGAAAATAGACACAATAGAAACACAGAATAAACTGGGTTTCTATAGTAGCTAAATAATGCATACCTTATATAATTTCAAACTTTGTCTTTGTTTCCTGCCTCTTCTTGGCTAATGTCACAAGTGCCCCTAAAACCCATTCTCTCTTGTACAAGATGGTAGTGCCTTTTTAATGGAAAGCTCATGCTGCAGAAATGTATGGTCCTTCGATAGAACCAACTTCATTTCTTTGGGGGTTCCCTACTGATGATGGAAATGATAATGCGGCTTGGAAACCCCTTGACATGAAAAATAGTTAATTCTGGCCAACTCAGATATTTTGGATGAAAGAAATACCTGATAAAATAGCCCTCTGTGATCAAATTGAAATGCATGAACATAATAGTTATCAGTCCAGAACCCTTACTCCTTGTGGGAAACCCTCTCTGAAAAGGGAAAAAGACAAGCACATACCCAGCTTAAAGTATGGGTGTCAGAAGTGTAGAACTAGGCTACCACAAGCAGAACTAAAAAACATGTCCTGCTTGTACTCACATGGTAAAACATTGCAAAATCATATTTGAATGCAGTGGTGTACAAGGATTATCATTCTCTCATTTTAATGTTGAACCAGACAATGTGAAGAGAATTGAATGTATGTGGTGTAATGCAGATCATTAAGTAAAATAATGCAAACATGGGAGCCCTGTTAGCAGGTTTTTTGCAGGTATCAGGTGTTTAAAACTGTCACCCACACTTGCAATGGTGGCTTTTACAGACCCACTGAGAGCAGAACCAGACAAAGATTTTCAATCCTGCTGGAAACAATCTGATATCCTGGATGCAAACTGGACACTGTGATCAAAAGACCATTGTTACAAGTAACTGTTAAAGGCAATTATGATATTGTAAAACTCTGTACGATTTTAAAAATCGTTAAACAAGCAGAACTATTATTGCAGAAATCTGGTTTAGCCTAAATGAAGATTCAGTAAAACAAAAAATCTATGACCTAATTTAATAACTGTGAAAGTGCCCTTTGGAATGTGCTTGTAGCCAAATATCTTATCAGAAGAAGTAGCCTAACCTAAATAAAAGCCCCTTGCTTGGGAAGTCTTAGCTAAAGATGTGCTAGGAGCCACTTGGTACCAGAAGAATGTTTTAGCAAACAAGGCAGGGCTTACTGACCTAACCAGATGGTTTAGCTCCAAGACAGGTTGGCTGTTTATTCTTATCTGAAGGTGGTGATAAAACTCCATAGTAGCAAAACAATATATTTTAAAGCAAGGCAGGACTAACTGACAGAACAGGTTCTTTAAATCAAGGACACCTCCTCTTTATATCTTTATCTTAACAAAGTGATATGGCTCCATGGTACCAGAGAAATATGTTATTAGCTTTTAGAGATAACCTCATATATCCTGGGGTTATAAAAATAGAGGAAAGCTAGGTACTGCATATACTGTAGTTTATTCATCAGTAAAGTATGGTAACACAAACTTAGCTGATCCATCTGCCTGGAGATCTTCCTGTAAAGCTGACTGCTGGTGTTGTATTCAGAACCTTTAGTTTTGGTAAGCATAATCTTGCATTTGTATCTCACCTATATTGAAGCATAAGGCAAAATGATAGGATTATTAAATTTAGCTTTAAAAAGGCTGTTATATTGTATGCTGTGGGTGCTTTCAAACTGAATAAAAGTATTTTGCATGGTTTCTGTAACTTTCTGCTGGATTCATTTCAATATTTTTTTAATGACATAGAAAAAATCACATGATTTAAAAAAATGTCAATGGCTTCAGGTAATGCAAAGGCTTTGTTTTATTCTGTGGCAAAAGCTTAAATCAAACCCCTATCAATAGGCAACATTTTGGAGTAAGTAATACCTGTTTTGCGTGTTGATTATTCTTTACACTTTCTCACTGCCAGAAGTATTTAGTATATACTGTATCTAACCAAATAATTTCATATGTCAAAGTTGAAAATCTAAAACAGCTTCATATAAACACAAATCTCTACTTTTTTTAAAACCAGTGCTTATTGGGTAAGGGTTGTGGCAAGTAAAACAAGAGCATTTTAACTTGCCACTGCAAACAGTATTCTAAGGTCTGTTTTGATTATTAAACAGGGATACTGTATTCACTAAACTGTTCTATACTGTTGTCAACCTCTTCAACAGTCCATGAAATTTGATTTAACTCACAAAAAACTTGAACTCATGAGTTATTTACTGTAGACAGCAGACCATTTTTCACAGAAACCAAGAAATATGAGCCCCTTTATATCTGTAATCTCTTTTTAAAACAGTTTACAAGAAACTTAAACATTTCCTCATGAATTGAAATTGAGTATTTGTTGTATTGTGTACAGGCATGAGCTTCATCAAATTGATACAATTAAGTGATAAGGGCTTTTATACAATTATGTAAAACACATTCTAGTGTGTCTTTATATTAATATATGTTCAATCTGAATCGATCAATGGAGTTATGTGGTCTTCTTGTTATTCCAGTCTATCAAGCTGTAAAGAAAGTGTGCATACTGTACTCTGCACTACCAGTCAATGTTTGCAAACAGCAAGAACCCTAGAGTTGTGCTCGCTCTGTTTTGTTTCTTGAACAATAATAACAGTTTGAAAATGTAATTTATAGTAAAGTGCTTTTTTGATGTAAACAAGGACTACTAGAGAAAAATGTAGTAAATAAATGCTAAGTATTTTTTGGTCTCAAATCTTACATGATTGCAGGATAATTGTCCATAGTATTGTAACAACTGTTCGTCTAGTAAGCTCATGCCTTATCTACATGTACAGCCTAAAATTGATGAGCATTAATGATATCTGACATTTTAAGCCAATACAATAACCATTGGTTTCTGAATTGATATTGTTGGTTATCTCTTTAAGAAATTAAAACAAAATGTCTAATTTTCTCCTATTGTGTGTCCTTCACAGGAAACCCGGCAGCCTTGTTGCTGTTGTTAAGTCTTCCCATCAAAGTCGCAGGAGCTCCTGAGTGTGAATGTAGCTGTGACTTGTGACGGCTCTCAGTATTTATCCACTAGCTATAGCTTCTGCCTTGTAGTTGGTTAGGAGGAGATATATTCTGCATTTGTTATGGGTTCCTAGGACTGTTCTTTGGTGTGGCGAGTATTATGACCTTAACATCCATTGCAGTGATTCTATTAGCACTGACATCAACATTACAAATCACTAGTAATACCACATTAAAAAAAAGAAAAATCCCTTATATTGCCATCATAGAGAAAACTGTGACTCTTTTTTGCTTAACTAACCTTCTGTGATATTGAGCAGAAAAGAATAGAACGGTTACCTGTCAAATAATCTCAAAGCCTCCCTTCATTTTAATAATCCTATTGTCATTTAAGTTTAAAATGTCATCATCTGCTGGGTAGTTATACAGTCAGCATGCCACTTTGTAACACTTTTGTGGAAAACCAACCAAAAAAACAGCAATTAAACTTTATGGGGGAAGGCAACAAATGGCGGGAAACCAGATTCCAGTACCACACTTACAAGTTTGACTGCATTTACTGACTAGTAAAGTCTCTGTTTTTAAGATAACAGTAGAAACACAGTTGACTGTTGCATTGTCTCAGCCACATACAGTCCTTCATGAGGCATCATTCTTACTGATTCCTTTCTGTTTTGTAGCCAACAAAATAAACAAGAGGAAAATCCAACTTAGCATTGTATGTATTGGGCTCTGCTTTGGTATGGACGATCCTTCCAATATGCGGCTGGGAAATATGGACCTGAACCATTTGGAATCTCCTGTACAATCAATTGGTCCAAAGCATGTAACTTTCAAAAATCAAAAAATTCATTATTCCGTTCTTTGTGCTCTGTGTCATACTGCCAACCTTGACGATTATATCATGCTACTCTGACCTTCGGATCCACAAATAGTTTGTGTTAAAGAATATTCTTAACATGTTTCATCACAAGAAAGTCAGACAGACAGGCCAACAGACTGTCCCCATTTTCATGTATTTTCATTTTAAAATCTGGTACTATCAATCAATCAACCTTTATGTTATATAATGCCTTTCATGGTGGACTGCCACCACAAAACACTTTACAAGATGCAGTAACAATAAGAAAATCCATAATACTTAAAATACAGAGAAATGCATAATATGTGATATACAGTTTAAAAAAAAAACTTGAGAGTTGATTTAAAGTTAGTGATGGTAGGAGCATTACACACCAAAGCTGGGAGAGAGTTCCAAAAAATCAGAGCCATGAAGCTAAATTAGCGTTCTACAAGTGTGGTGCACTTTTGCTTGGGGATAATAAGCAGTCCAGAGTCAGAGGACCTCAGCTTGCGGGCAGGGACATAGCGAGTCAGCAGGTTGAGGAGGTACTCGGGACCTGTGTGATGAAGGGCATTGTAGGTGAGCTGAACTTTATAGGTGATATGGTAAGGATCCTGGCAGCGGCATTCTGAGCTAGCTGCAGTCGGTTTATATAGAGTTGCAGTAGTCGAGAGGAGACAAATGCATGACAAAGTATCTCTGCACCTGTTACACTAGGTTTAAGAACATTTTCAATTTGCTTGCCTTGCCTTCCAGGAAGTATGTTACTACTTTACTTTCTTGGTTATTTTCTTGGTTATTTCATTCCCTGCAGTGTCTTCTGGGTCAAAGCATATTACTGGCTGAATGCATGTCAGTCATTAAGGGGAACCAGCTGAGGGGTTATTGACAGGAAGGAAGCCAGAGAAGGGGTGAGGACAATTTCCCCATTCAGGTGCAAAACAGTTTAAAGGCATGGCTTTGAAAACTTAGTGTAGTACCACATATAATTACTAAGACATGTGTTTCTTTCAAAACTGCACATTCAACACCTATATATAATGAATGGGTGAGCATGGTGGAGAACATTCATGACATTATTTTGTGAGCTCCACTTACTTTAACAGACTAATGCAAACAATAATGATGTACAGTATACAGATCTAATTAACAGTTGGTATGAGACTTTGAAAAAAGGGGAAAACATGCCATCAAACCTCAGGAGGCCAAAGTTTCCTGTGGTTTGGACATTCCATAATAAAGATAATAAAGATTTCACAACATTAGATAAGGAAGATATTCAATCAGAATTTAGCTTGGAGGTATACCAGATTATGTTTGCAGTGATGCCTCTGTTAAGAACATAAGAACATAAGAAAGTTTACAAACGAGAGGAGGCCATTCGGCCCATCTTGCTCGTTTGGTTGTTAGTAGCTTATTGATCCCAAAATCTCATCAAGCAGCTTCTTGAAGGATCCCAGGGTGTCAGCTTCAACAACATTACTGGGGAGTTGATTCCAGACCCTCACAATTCTCTGTGTAAAAAAGTGTCTCCTATTTTCTGTTCTGAATGCCCCTTTTTCTAAACTCCATTTGTGACCCCTGGTCCTTGTTTCTTTTTTCAGGCTGAAAAAGTCCCTTGGGTCGACACTGTCAATACCTTTTAGAATTTTGAATGCTTGAATTAGGTCGCCACGTAGTCTTCTTTGTTCAAGACTGAACAGATTCAATTCTTTTAGCCTGTCTGCATATGACATGCCTTTTAAGCCAGGAATAATTCTGGTCGCTCTTTTTTGCACTCTTTCTAGAGCAGCAATATCTTTTTTATAGCGAGGTGACCAGAACTGAACACAATATTCAAGATGAGGTCTTATTAGTGCATTGTACAGTTTTAACATTACTTCCCTTGATTTAAATTCAACACTTTTCACAATGTATCCGAGCATCTTGTTAGCCTTTTTTATAGCTTCCCCACATTGTCTAGATGAAGACATTTCTGAGTCAACAAAAACTCCTAGGTCTTTTTCATAGATTCCTTCTCCAATTTCAGTATCTCCCATATGATATTTATAATGTACATTTTTATTTCCTGCGTGCAGTACCTTACACTTTTCTCTATTAAATGTCATTTGCCATGTGTCTGCCCAGTTCTGAATCTTGTCTAGATCATTTTGAATGACCTTTGCTGCTGCAACAGTGTTTGCCACTCCTCCTACTTTTGTGTCGTCTGCAAATTTAACAAGTTTGCTTACTATACCAGAATCTAAATCATTAATGTAGATTAGGAATAGCAGAGGACCTAATACTGATCCCTGTGGTACACCGCTGGTTACCACACTCCATTCTGAGGTTTTTCCTCTAATCAGTACTTTCTGTTTTCTACATGTTAACCACTCCCTAATCCATGTACATGCGTTTCCTTGAATCCCAACTGCGTTCAGTTTGAGAATTAATCTTTTGTGCGGGACTTTGTCAAAAGCTTTCTGGAAATCTAAATAAACCATGTCATATGCTTTGCAATTATCCATTATCGATGTTGCATCCTCAAAAAAATCAAGCAAGTTAGTTAGGCACGATCTCCCTTTCCTAAAACCATGTTGACTGTCTCCCAGTACCCTGTTACCATAAAGGTAATTTTCCATTTTGGATCTTATTATAGTTTCCATAAGTTTGCATATAATAGAAGTCAGGCTTACTGGTCTGTAGTTACCTGGTTCAGTTTTGTTTCCCTTTTTGTGGATCGGTATTACGTTTGCAATTTTCCAGTCTGTCGGTACCACCCCTGTGTCAAGAGACTGCTGCATGATCTTGGTTAGCGGTTTGTAAATTACTTCTTTCATTTCTTTGAGTACTACTGGGAGGATCTCATCCGGCCCAGGGGATTTGTTTATTTTAAGAGCTCCTAGTCCCTTTAACACTTCTGCCTCAGTTATGCTAAAGTTATTTAAAACTGGATAGGAACTGGATGACATGTGGGGCATGTTGTCAGTATCTTCCTTTGTAAAAACTTGTGAAAAGTAATCATTTAACATATTTGCTATTTTTTTTTCTTCCTCTACGATTTTGCCATTTGTATCTCTTAAACATTTAATCTCCTCTTTGAATGTTCTCTTGCTGTTGTAATATTGGAAAAACATTTTGGAATTGGTTTTAGCTCCCTTAGCAATGTTTATTTCTATTTCTCTCTTGGCCTTTCTAACTTCCTTTTTGACTTGCGTTTGCAGTTCTGTGTACTCTTTCTGCGTACTTTCTTTTTGGTCCTTTTTTAATGCTCTGTGAAGTGCCTTTTTTCGCTGAATATTTTTTTTAATTGATCTATTAAACCATTTTGGCAATTTAGTTTTACATTTAGATTTGTCTACTTTAGGGATATAATTGTTTTGCGCCTCTAGTACTACATTTTTGAAGAACAACCATCCTTCTTCTGTGGGTGTTTTCTCTATTTTACTCCAATCTACTTCTGTTAGTCTCTGTTTCATACCTTCATAGTTTGCTTTTCTAAAATTGTAAACCTTAGCTTTAGTCTTTACTTTTGGGGATTTAAAAAACACTTCAAATGAGACCATGTTGTGGTCTGAGTTTGCCAGTGGTTCTCTGACCTCTGTTTTAGTTATTCTATCTTCGTTATTTGAAAAGACTAAATCAAGGCATGCCTCCCCTCTAGTGGGTGCCTTCACAAATTGTGTTAGGAAGCAGTCATTTGTCATTTCCACCATTTCTATTTCATCCTTCGCGCTACCCACCGGGTTTTCCCATTTTATTTGGGGGAAGTTGAAATCCCCCATTAGTATGGCTTCTCCTTTGCTACACACATTTCTAATGTCATTGTATAACAGATTATTGTGCTCACCGTCTGAATCTGGTGGTCTATAGCATGCTCCTATTATTATGCCTTTTGAATTTTTGTCTGTTATTCTGACCCATATTGATTCGGTTTTATTTTCTTTGTCCAGGTTTAACACCTGGGCTTCAAGACTGTTTCTTATGTATAGCGCTACCCCTCCTCCTCTTCTGTCCTGCCTGTCTTTCCTATACAGTGTATACCCACAAATATTATATTCGTCCCCATCACTCTCAGATAAACAAGTTTCTGTAACACCTATCACATCATAGTTACCTGTTAGTGCAGTAGCTTCAAGTTCTAGAATTTTGTTTCTGATACTTCTAGCATTTAGATAAATACATTTAATGGTTGTCTTACCTGAGTTGTTGTTCTTGTTTTGATGCGGTCTCCCTTCTGTTTTTTTTTTGTTGATTTCTCCCCCCTTCCTTTCTAGTTTAAATGCTTCCGAACCTGCTCGAGGATCTTTTCTCCGAGTAGACTAGTTCCCTTGTTATTTAAATGCAGTCCATCCCGTCTATACAGATAGTCCTCGTTGTAGAATGTGGTCCAATGATCAAGATAGGTGAAGCCTTCCCGTGTGCACCACGTCTTCAGCCATTCGTTTTGATTAATTATTTCCAGCTGTCCATATGGTCCTTTGCAAGGTGCCGGTAGTATACCAGAAAATACCACAGTTTTGGTTTTCTCTTTTAATTTCCTTCCTAGCTCTCTGAATTTGTTTTGCAGGGATTTTGGTCTGTCTCTTCCAATGTTGTTTGTACCGATGTGGACGACTACTACCGGGTCGTCTCCTGTTCGTTCTAGGAGCCTGTCCACGTTTTCAGTGATGTGCTTGACCGAGGCTCCCGGAAGGCAGCACACTGTTGTAGTAAGGGGGTCCAAACTGCGAATTGAACTTGCTGTGTTTCTCAATATGGAGTCCCCAACAATCATGACCTCCCTTCTTTTTGCTGTCTGGTCACCACTGTCAATAGGGTCCTGGATGTTGTTCCTTTCATTCTCTTGTTGTTGGTTCTGCTCATCAAAATTCTGAAGTGACTCAAATCTGTTGGTTGTTTTGATTTCTGGTGGTTCTGTTTGACGAAGTTTCTTTTTTTCCCCGCTTCTGCCTACCTGAACCCAGCTGTTCTGACCTTCTATCTCCCTGGTGGCTTTCAGTCTGTTAGGGGTGATGCAGACTTCCATGAATTGTGGGTGTGCCAGTTCCTCAAGATCCTGTTGCTGTCTCACTTCTTCCAGCTCCATTTCTAGCATACTTACTAGTTTATGCAAATCCTGGATCGCGCAGCACTTTAGGCACACTTGGTTTAGCTCCGCTGGGTTTTCTCGGATTTCCCACATCAAGCAGGTGTCACAGATTACTGGCTTGAAGACCATGTTGAGTTTTTTTTTTTTGAAGTTTAGTTTCTTCTGCAGCTGTCAGCCTGCTTTCCAACTGCTTCGAAACTGCTCTGTACTTTTCCACGCCTGTACTTCTCCCACTCGTTGTCGCTTCCACTCGCTGTCGCTGGGAAGACTCGTTTAACTGCGTTGTTCTGCTGTGCTGTTGGCTCCTCCCCTCACCCGTGTCTCAAAACGGCGCTGAATTTGAATCAGCTGCTCCGAGTTTCAGCTTGTTTGTTATCAGAAAAACACACGCGGCTGTTTGACTTTGAGCTGCTGCTGTGTTTCCCCAATGTCCTCTGTTTTCTGATTAAAGCAATTCAAGATGCAATTTCTCCTTACTGCTTCGAAACTGCTCTGTACTTTTCCACGCCTGTACTTCTCCCACTCGCTGTCGCTGGGAAGACTGCCTCGTTTAACTGCGTTGTTCTGCTGTGAACAAGATACTGGGGACCACTGATGGTGAGGTGAGGCAACAAGATACTGTGTAGTAGAGGATCTACACCAACTTGTTTAAACAGATCTGATCATTTTTAGCAGTAGTTCAATAAGGCCTGACAGTGCAAGGCTGCTTGGATGGGGTGGAGAAGCTTAACAGTGCTGGTAAAGTGAAACCCCAGTGTATGAACCAACTTTCATTTATACAGTATAATAGTTATGCTAGTTAGTTACAAAGAATAGCATGAAACACATAATGAATGTCAGATTTGTAACCCATATGCCACTGTTCTGTTTGTACTTTTGCACTTTGTGCCTGGCAATTAGATAAAGTGTAAGGTTGTGTTCTATAGATAAATTACACAATGTTCTCAAGGCAGATAAATTATGTGAGGTGTGATGATCACATAATTGTTATAGTTCTGTCTATGGCGTTCATACTTCCTATGTACTGTAATGATTCTTTTAGACCTGTCGAGGCCTCCCTTTCACAACTCAATAGCAGTTAATGACTGCTTCCATTCTACCTAGTCTTGCCAATCAGGATTGATAGGTCAAAGACTATCAGCCTAACAGCACATGGTTACCTTTGTTTGCCAAACAGTAACAACTCAAATTTACGGTGGAAGCGTGTGTCACGTGCTCCTGCTCTAATGCGAACTGGTTATCCGTTGCATAGAGCTGTTTTGCATGTGTACTTACAAGAATTGTGCATAATCTGTCACTGACTTGATTTATCAGTGTTTACAAGCTGAATGTCCTGTAAAGGAGCACAACTGATTGTGTACCATTCTACTGAAAGCTCAGTGTGATTCTTGTTCAATTGTTTTCTCTTCCTCCTGTATTTTTGGTAATGTAATATAACAGCTTCACCCGTAGCTATAAATCACTCGATTGTGTACGAGGCACCATTAAAAAAAAAAAAAAAAAAAAACTTGTTATATCCACAACTACACTGGAATGCTGTCATGTGTATTGGAATGTAATTGCAAACCTATTGGTTTGTGGCAAATCCACTGGAATTTTATTGCAACTCTATTGGTTAGCTGGCATATGCATGGGTTTATTTAGAACACAATTGGTTTGTTGGCATATGTATTGATTTATGCACAACTCTATTAGTTAGCTGGAGTATGCATTGGTATCAATTACAACTGCACTGATTTACTTGCCCAAGCACTGGTTTGCTGGAGTTTGCATTGGGCTGAGTGAAATTAAATTGGAAATAAATTAAAATCTGCAGATTATGTTTATGTGATTAAGAAGAAGCAGCAATGTAAACAGAGTTAATAGCATATTCTATTAAATCTTCATGTATAAAATACAAGCAAGTAATCAAAAGATCTTCAACACAAGAAATAGGGGAACAGTGATAATTTGCCCTCAGGAGCTTTGCTCTCCCTCCTACAGCACCTCAGCTGTGACTGTGCAAACACCAGCTCAGGTAGCATGTATTCTTAGGGATGGGACCGTGACCCCAAACTCTAAATGTGAGTCAGTGAATCTGACAGGCCTAAGATCATTCCTTCCTTATGCTAACTTATTATACTGCTTTATTATACCACAATGGGATCTTGCCCATTGGAGCCTGTGCAGATACATGCTAATCAAGGAACCTTGAGATCTGTTTTAAGGAATGGGTTTCTTAGGGGATTGTTTTGTGATGAGTGTTTTTTTTTAATTTTTTTTTATTATGTATATGTTTAAATAAAAATCAATTGATCACAAAAGAAAAAAGTTAATGAGAACAAGCTTATAACCTTCTATAAAACAATTGAAAGGGGGTTCATGAACTTGGTTTAAATAATCAAAATTAGTTCTAATACTATCTTTATATAGCACCTTTCATAGTGGACCACCATCACAAAGTGCTTTACAGAGGTAGGTTGTGAACTGTGCATTATATGCAGATTCGCTTACAACATGACATATATTTAACATATGATCTGCAGGATGGAGCAGAGTGACACAGTGAGTCAATGGCAGAGATGGGATTTGAACTGGTGACCTGGACCACACTGCCTCCTTTGATAACAACCCTTCACAAAAAAAAAAAAATCTTACTACAGTTCATGTGAACAGGTCCAGTACAACAAATGGTAAAAGCATATGGGTTCGTACATTACAATATATTGTAAATTGCCAAATATATTGAGCATCATAAAACAACGTATAGTATGACAACAATGTAAGTTGTTTTAAATATACATTAATATCAGTATAATTATAATAGTACTATCCCATATTTTGGAAGTGTCAAATATATTGTAGTCTGTAAATTATGTATTATATTTCACTATATATTTCACTTCCACAAAAGTAAGTATTGATAAAAACTAACTCGACTAAATAAGAAGACGAACAAGAAAAAGAAAAATACCCAAAACGACAGTACAAAATATTGTGCCACAGAACATAATACATGCAATATGGTAATTGGCACATTTTCTGTTGCTTCTGCGTGTGCTGATATCTTTAGCAAAATATACCGATACAAAGTTTCTTAATTATTATAAAGTGCCTCCGTTGCTATACGCACAGTTTGCAAACAGAGCTCTGCAATAATGTTCAATATGTACAGTGATGCAGATCAAAGCTGTGAGGCACCGAGTAAATAATTGTTAGAAATCGGTCACGCGCAGCAACAGCAATAGGGTATAGGCTATTGAATAAACACCAACACCAGACACTGTAATACCGTTTGCGGTCTATTCAGAAGAGAACACACGGTAACTGCAACCTGTTACACACATCACCGCATCTCCTCCCTGCGATACAGCGAGACAACTAAAATACATATCCAACATGGAAAACGAAAACAGTCAACACATCTACCAGAACATTGAAGGACAAGGTGAGGTACTTTATGAGTCTATCGATGACGTAGTGAAGACCCCAAATCAGAACCACTATGAGAATAATCCAGTGATCGAAGGCGATAGTCCATCTGCTGCAAGGAAAGCTGCAAGTTCTTCTGAGCAAATTTACAGTGAAGCTACTGTGGAAGTGCCAGATTCCCCGTCCTCTACCAGCACCCCAGAATACACGGAGATCCGAAAAGCCTCAGGTGAGAACGGGCTAGCTTCATTTGAACAAAGCGTGGACAGGAAAAATAGCTCATCAGGTTCATCCGTAGGCGCGTCTTCCTCTCATCAAGGTGATGAAGGTGATCAAGCTGATCCTGGTGAATATGACGGAGTATCCAGTCCAACAGCGGTGATAGACGATAATGCCATGGACGGGATGCTTATGGCGTACAGACTGCCGTCCAACAGCAACATCGCTACCGAGGAGATCAGCGACGAGGAGACAACTAGCGACAAAAACAACAGCATCGAGGAGAACGACAACTCTGAGCAGGACCAGATGGTAATCTCACTGTTCGTCAAGGTAACGCACGTTTAAATTTAAATCCCATTTCAGACGTTGGAAGCACTCATACAGTCATTGAAGTTGGTGCAACTTCAGATTGTGTGCGCGTGTGCTTGTAAAAACACGAAATCTGAACGTTTTATTTTGTATTTTTTTTAGTTTTTTTAAATAAGAGTTAAAGATTCTTAACCTCTTAAACCGTTTTACCCTTTGTTGGATATTTCTACTGTACAAACCATTCTGTTCATCAGTTAACATTGTTCTGAATGTTAGGAGAGCCCTTTTAAAACACAAGTATGGGCTTTTAAGAAGGGAAACTGGAAGAGAGCTGTGATCAGTAAATTGATTTTAAAAAAGCCTTTATTCTTTCAGTGTATAAAAGAAGAACTCTGAAGAACACTTCGGGGTTGTGTGGCTGGTGTTTATCTGCTAAGATAGTATGGCTACTATCAATGGTGTTAAGCTGAACAGCTAATTATAACAAAAACTCTAAAACAGCGCTGTGTTCAAAAGTTCAAAGGTTCGTTCATGGGCAGGAATTTGAAAGTAGTTCTAAACCAGGGGTTCTTAAACTCTGTCCTGGGGACCCCCTGTGGCTGCTGGTTTTCATTCCAGCTGAGCTCTCAATTACTTAACTAGACTCTTAATTGAACTGATGCTTTGCTTCATTAGACCTTTACTTGTTTTCAGCTCTTAAACAGTTACATGTTTCAAGTTCGCTATAACATTTTCTAAGTAACTTGAACTCTGCAACTGTTTAACAGCTGAAAACAACTAAAATGTGTAATTAAGCAAAACCAAGATATAAACAGCAACTCAAGTATTTCACCCATTATATCAAGGTAAATGAATTGCAAGTAGTGAGAAAGTGTGCTGTTAAGTTCATACAGTAGTGCTGTAGTACCCTAGATCAGCTACGCCAGAGAGCAAAGTCAAAATTAATATTTTCTTCTTAAGGCAGAGATTTGACTGTCTTTTGACTTCTTTGTTTTCCGTGTACCCTGTTGATAATTCATGTAAAGATAATTGACTTTTTGTTAGCTTTTGAAGGAGTGCTTTAACTTTTTTGGTTAGATGATGAATGAGTGTGACAGGGTGGCTGAGTGGGGATGTCACAGACTAGGAAATACAGACACAGTACTTTGTGTAAAGCGCTGGGCACGTAAACAAAAGTAACAAAACAAAACAGAAACAAACAGCACAGTGACCAAAATAAACAAACACAATACTCATGCTAGTCCAAATCCAGCAGGAGTAACAGTTGTTGTTTTAAATCTCTCTCTCTCTCTCTCTCTCTCTCTCTCTCTCTCTCTCTCTCTCTCTCTCTCTCTCTCTCTCTATGAGTGGCTGCTGTGCTTTTATATATGTGGCCATCTCCAGATTAGTAATCACTAAATCAATTTGGAGACGGCCACATTCTGCACGAGTTTTCAAGGATAGGGATTTAACACCATCCACGCTGCCAAAGAATAACAAAACATTGTTTTTTTTTAAATAAACACAAAAAAACATTTCAATTATAAGAAAACACAATTCACAATAATAATAATAATAATAATAATAATAATAATAATAATAATAATACGATAACATAGGGGTGGGCGAATTTTAAGAATTCCACCTTCTAGCAGCTGAAGGTACAGGAGCCGTTTGCAAGTCTGCCTCAATAATCTTTATTTTGATGGTGTACAAATTTCTGCACAGTTCATTATATATGGTTCTGTGCTGTAAACAGCACATTATATCTCACATCTATGGTAAAATAATTCAGGCTTAGGTATGTTCAGTTGTGTCCCCCCCACTACTTATGATTTAGGTTAGTCATCCATATTTGAATCACTGAAATAGTGTCCTTTGAACCTTCTGGCACTGCATTTCATCTTTGATTAGCACAGTTAATCATGATAGGAACAGTTGAAAGCCTTTGACACACTGTGTGCAAGATATTGCAGCTGGTAAGTATTTAACAATCTGTCACACAGTCCATAGTAAAAAGGAAAGGTACACATAGTATATTGAGTGTTACATGTTCACACTTTACACCTGAATCACAGGTAAGGTAATAGGACGCTATTCAATAGTTAATCACTTCTGGGGAATATGAGCCAGAAGTAGTGCTGCACAATCATGTTTAATTTTAAACTAAAATATGTCTCTTTTTATTTATTGCAAAAAAACTGCCTTTTATGCTCATTGTGTTCTCCCTTACTCACATGTTATCTTATTTTAATACACCCTTCAAAGTTGTAGAGACACAAGCTTCCGCCCTTGAAACCTGATTGCTATTATATCACTCAGACACGTGATACTCAGCTGGTACTACAAAAGAAGATTATACATTACCGTCATTCTCTGGAAATGAAAAGGTCAGAAAAGAAAGACAAAAATTTAAAAAGGGAATCATATTATATAGGAAACACTTTAAAAAAAATATGTAGGCCTATAATATAAAAATACAGTTTTTCTACTAACAAAACAGCATTATTTAATGTGCTTTAACCTGCAACATTTTAAATAAAAAGTTATCTGTGTGTTCCAAACCTGTGCACACATGTTAAAGTTCATGCAGTCATACTTTCACCTTCACAAGTGGATACTGGGAAGTGTTGTTTTTTTTTGTTGTAGCACACTCATCGCATGCTGTGCATGTGTGATTTCTGCTGTGAAGGGAGTAGTTGCACATTCTCAGAATTTGGGAGAAGATGTGATGGAGATTGCTCAGAAGCAATAAAGTATATGGAATTTATTGATGAGGAGCAGTGCACACTAATCTGCTTAATAAGCGTTTTTACTTTGAAGCTTTTTCTCACATTTACTTTATTGCAACACAGGGTGGCATAAATTGCAAGTAAAGCTGCATGTTACATCTGGGCCTAAGCCAGCATGCTGACAAAATGTAAATTATCATTATGATTAAAATTCACGGCAGTATCACAGGTGAAGTATCGTATTTCGTGGAATGTGCACAGAACTATTTTATAAATTGTGTAGAGGTTATTATTATTTTTTTAAAAACATCAAATATTGAGATAAATGCACTGACATCAAAATCAACATCAAAGTTATTCAAGCACTTTACAGTAGCTTTTGAAACGGTGTAATTAACAGCCTGTAGGTAAAGTGTATCTGCAAGGGCAGCTTTCAGTTCTAGAACATCTGATGCATGTTCACCATTTAGGTCTTGCAAAACAAATGCAATGTGTAACCCATACTGTCACTGAGCGTAATGCTGCTCTGGATTTCCACCTTTCTTTTTCAGTGAATACTTGAATCTAAGTGCCTGTCAACAGCCAATTCTCAGTAGTGACCAACAGTAACATTGCAGGGCGTACAGAAGAGCTTACCTCCATCGCTGTGTAAAACTCTTGCTGGATACTGCTTTACATGATCTGCTGCAGACACATTTTTAGCATTTTTAGAGAAATCAATTTTCTTGTTTACAGTGTGTAGTATTTTAATTTCCTGTCTATACTGCATATAGTCACATAATCACTGCACAGCACTGTGTGCATGACGAATATTACATGCAGGCACACAGCAGAGCTGTACAGTTTCGTTAATGTGATTTTTTTTTGTATAAAATACAAATAATAATTATGAAATTATTTTTATTTCTTAACAATATTGTAAAAAATCGCGGTATTGGGCTAATTTCACTATTTCCACGCAGCCCGTGAAATTGCGATTTACACAGGGCCTTAATCATGATACAGGAAAGACCAGCCCCTTAGTGATCCCTATGAACAACACCAGGTGTCACTGTTTAAATTACGTTGTCAGTGGCAACAGGTGATGTCAGCTGACTCCTTTCTTTAGATTTGATACAACTACTGCACCGGTACAAAATACAATACAAATATCATCATTATTAGTAGTACCACATTATTATCATCATTATCAACAATACTAATAACAATAATAATAACAGTAACAGTAGAGTGCTGGACTGACACAGGAAAGACAATCACTGTCAAAGTAAGAAGTAGGTAACAGGAAGACTGTGGAGTGGTCAGAGCTAGTGCACAGCTTAACACAACAGTGGTCAGAGCATCACCACTTTGTGAAGAGCACAGTAAATCAACTTACACACTGAGTAGATCTAAACATCTCGTTTATAATATAAATTCTTTCTCCATTTGAGAGTGTCATTTTTTCTAGCTTCTGTTTCCATGACACCCCATTTTCAACATACAGTTATAAAATATATATTAATTATGAAATATTAGTAAAAAAAAAAAAAAAAAAAAACACAGCACTTTTATCCAAATATTCACCAGTTTTACCAGCAGTTTTAATTGTTCTGTATACCGTCGAAACCAAGACCACACAACATATTTATTAGTTTGTTAGTTTGTTTATATGGCACCTTAAAGGGTGTTCTCTTACCTGGATAAATCTGATATAATTTCATAACGTCAAATCATTTAATAATCTCATTAAAGCAGGTGATATATCAATGAAAATTTGACCATTTTGATGTTCCCGGTTTTGAAGTTGGTGCTCCAGGAGTTTATGCATAGTTTTTAACAAGGTTCTCTTTCGCAAAAATGTAATTGCATTTTGTTGTAAAGACCTGGCCAATGTCCTGCTTTTGTTTAAATAGTTTTTTTTTAGAACCATAGTTCAGAGCTTAATCGCTGTCTAACTGGTCTGTGCCTTACTGTAATGTCTCCTCTCCTCTTACAGTTTAAAATGACATTCTGCACATTTCATACCTTATTATCCAAGCTTATTCTGGAAAGGTCATTGAAAGAGCATATAGTACATCAGCCATTATAAAGGATATAAAAGTTCTATTGACATGTGTTCTGAGTACCAAGTGCTGGTCAAGCAGATTTATACATCTGCTTCTCCAAATACATTTTACTAAACAGACATTCAGAAACATTTCTAGGTTATCACAGTGTTTATGTGTACTATAACTATACGTATGAAAAGCTATAAGAGGATAAGGTTTGTACTTATTGTTAGGCAGGCATATTGTTTTCAGTATATTTTCCATGTATAATCATAGGTTGGTTTAATACAGTGTAAAAGTCCTTGGTAAATACTGTTAATCTCTATGTGTTTTATTACCAAGGGCAAACTTTTATGCGTATCTTACAAAATACCTAAGATTTCCTAATGGTGCTGCAATTTTCAATGTTGATTTCAAAAGTCTGTGGAGATAAGAATATTGCTCAGCAATGACCATATCAGTAAAACCCTAAAGCACCTTGACATGGATAACAGAATAGTGCACTATTGGAATTCCTAATGGCTATTATTACAATGTTAAAGCCCTAATTGCATGTACTGTAAACTATGGATTTGTCTGTCGTCGCACAAATTCTCCCTGGTACTAGGTATTGAAGTGCTTTTACTTGTACTATAGGTACAGTATAACCTGCAAACCAGGGAAGTTTGTTGAGTGACCTTGACTTCCTATCCACAGTTGCTAACATATACCATCGGCTTCACTGCATCCTTAGTCATAATGATACAGAACTTAAGATTTGAGATGTTGGCTTCATCCTGGCATACAGTATGCATTCTGTAATTCTCTCAGTTTGTCATAGGTGTTGTACAGGAAGAATTGAGCCAGTTATCTCACAAAGCCTCTGTAACAGGGGGAGGTATTACATGCATGGCTCGTCAATGGAAAATAATGAGTCAGAAGCAGAGCACTGGGTGTTAACATGCCGCACAGGCATGTAGATTTAATAACACACAGATGCTGTCACTTGGGTACCAGCAATGGTAGCCGTAGTGTCAGATTTACTAAGGAAAACAAAACAGAGGTAAAAATAAAAGTTTGCTACACAAGGGGAGCACTAGCCTCATTAAAAGAGAAGTCCCGCTCCAGGAACCTACTACATTACGTTACCCTCTCTATACTGGTTGGGATCAACATCCCCTAAACTAACCTACAGCTGTTCCTTCCGAAGTTCAGGCCTCCCAGTGACAGTCCTGGCTGGGCAGAGTTCACAGGCACAGCAGTTGAAGGGTTCCGTAGTTATTATCCTGCAAAGTGGATGCCCTCCTCCTTGGTGTAAAGAAAGCGCCCCTCAGTGTAGCATGGCAGTGCAGCCTCCTCGAGCTGTGGCGCAGACGCTTTTTGAGCTGCGCACAGCCTCCCTGGGCACGCCCCCAGCCAATCCGCACCTCCTGATCAGCTCAGCCTGCCTGCTTAATTGGTTGCCTAGCAATGTGTCTCCTATTACGCGTCCCAATTGCACACATCTGTGCTAGAATCAGTGACAGGGTCCTCTCTGTCACAGCCTCATACTGGAGCTCTTGCATTGAAGTATATGAATTTTTCAGAGGTCATAAAACTTTTTTTCTTTGGAGGACCACAAAAAAATAAAAATAAAAATAAATACAAGATTTTGAATAGGTACCCCCAACTAAAACCTTAGGAAGAGTCCACACACAAAATGTCTATTGCTTATGGCTGTATCTTTCTTTTAACAATTATTTTTCATTAATTCCCTATTTTCTCCCAATATTGGCATGTCCAATTATTATTCAACCTGACTCACCGCTGCAATCCCTGAAGTAACTTGGGAAAGACGAGGATGAGCACCCTCATCCTCCGAAATGAGTCAGTGTCAGCCATCTGCTTTTTTTCGCTCTGCAAGCCCGCTGTGCAGCCATCTCAGAGCTTACAGTGTGAGAGGGCCATGCAGTTCTGAATTTCATACAGGTAGGACTGCAGGTGCCTAGCCAGCCACAGGGGTCGCTGGTGTGCGGTGAGCCAAAGTCTCCTCAGCCAACCTAACCCCTCCATGCCCATGCAGTGCTTGGCCAATTGTGAGCCGCCCCCTGGGAACTCCCGTCCATGGTCTGGCATAGCTTGGATTCAAACCGGCAGTGGCGTAGCCAGGATTTTTTTTCTGGAGGGGATGGAAATGGTAACTTTTTTTAAGGTGACTAATCACAGTGGTGCAATTGGCAACCTGATTTCTTACTTGTGCAGTGACATTTTCTTTTTCGAAAAAAATAACGAATAATCCTTTTTTTTAACAGAAGAGCCAATAACCAAATACACTGTTGTGCAAAATATTAAAAAAAAAAAAAATCAGTTTAGAACACTTCCAATTAAAAACAAAAAAGGAAATACAAAGCAAATACTTGAACTTTTAACGTGCATCAGATTTCAATTTCTCATTATTATAATAAATAAAAGTAACTATATATAATTTCATTTGTACTTATGGTTGTTCATTTTTGTTAACTAACATTTTGTGTTCAAAGCAAAGCAAACCATTTTATTTAATCTCACAAATCCTGACTAATTTAATTACCGTTTGAATGGAGCGGGACTGCTGGTGGTAGCTGCTAGCTTGTTGTCTTCAGACGGTTCATCAGCAGTTTTCTGTCATTTAGACAAATTAGATCAACCAAAACAAACAGCTAATTTTAAAATTATGTTTTCCTTTCCTCAACGGCCGTCAGGCCATACTTCACTCTCTCACTCAGTGTTACGTCAAGTTGCGCATCCGTTTGGTCTGTAAAGTGTAAAAGCTGTGTGCATTGTCCAATCAGAAGAGTTCAAGGTTGAACTTCTCACGAATGACAGTAAATAGCCCAATCACAAACAGAAATTTGAAATGTGCGCTTTGGCAGACAGCAAGCATGTCATCGGTCAGTTGTGAGTGGCAGTTCATGTGTATACTAATTGAAAGCGGTACTGATTGAAGCGTATTGAGGCAACCTGTAATGCAGTGGCTAAGCCACTGCCTGGAAGAAATCGGGGGGGGGGCACATGACCAGACGTGCCCCCCTTCCCCACTCGTCGCCACTGAACACGGACATAAACAAGCAAGATAACTGCTTCAGCATCCAGCGCTCAAAGAATATCAGGGAAATAATAAAATAATGACTTGGATCGCATTATTGAGGAGCTTGATCATAAAACGAGTGATCAGGAGATGATTTATCAGTATGTACAACTATGAAGAGGTATATGATAAATATAGTGAACAAGTGGTGGGGCAGGGCTGGAGATGCACTGAGAGTCCTGTTGATTTGCATGCCTTTTAAACCAGTTTTACTGTGAAAAAATAAATAAATTGGACCTGACGCACCTGACAGGCACTGAATAAATGGACCGCAAAGGGTTACATACATAAATAGGGATAAATTGACCATAGTGTAGAAACTGCCCTACCCTTGCACATAAAAAGCAGCAACTATAGAGTTTTACGTTATCATTATATAACTCCTTTCAGCCCCACTAGAGGGCTCCATTTCCTGTGTTGTTAGAGACAAGGAACAGACCAGAATGAAACAGCTGACTGAAGGTAAATATTTGATCTTTTTCTGGATTGAGTACAAGAATGCCTGTGGCACATCAGAGGCTGCAATAATGTGGGCCCCATGTGTTTGTGTTACAATATATAGCCTACCTGATGCATGTAGGTCAGCTTCTATCTCTGACTTTCCAGGGGAGGCAATTGAACAAATTGTGCGTTTGCTCACTGTGAGACAGCAAAGGGCTCCTGGGGGCTTGTGTAACAGGCTTTGTAAACCCAGCACTGGTTGTGATTGCATATTGAATTATATGTTGACGAACCTCTTTGGTTATCAAGAATTTGGGTCATCACAATTTATCTATAGGTAATGGGCAAGGGCTAAACTTTTTTCCACTGGAAAAGTGATTATCAGTCTTATTCAGAGGCTACGCCTTGAAAACTCAGGGCATAGTTTATTACTATAAATGTATTATTATTCTTGGTAACAGAAAGCTGTTGAATATCTAGGCGCAATTGTAAACAATTACTCACTAGGATTGTGGACCCTATATCTTTCCAATTCTGTTGTCTACATTTTGGCACATAAAAAAATTGAATGCATTTGTCAGTATATAGTGTTGAAACAGTTATTTTTCTGAAGAGTTGGGAGGCTGGGAATAATAAGTTGGCTTGGAATCCTTTAAAGACACCCAGGGTTTTGGATGAAGTGACAAATTGTGAGACTGAGACTGACAGTAGATTTCGAATTAGCATTCTAGATTTAATAAGGGAGCTATCTGAGGAAGTTAAATGCAAAGCAGGTGTCTGTATAGATTATACATGTATTAAATATGTCTGTTTAATGTAATTGGTATTACACAGATGGAATTTTGTCAGTATTGTACAATATATTATGGAAAAATAATAAAAATAACTTAGAGATACAGTACTTACTTTTCATGTTCGTCATTTACTAATCACGGGGTGTGTGAGGGCAGTCTGTGTTTGCCTGCTCTGACTGGATGAGACAAGGGGTGCTGACAGGGCTAGAAATAGTTTGATTATAAACCCAGAGCAGCTCACAAACATCAGAATTGACACAGGGCTGCAGTGCCATGAGGTTTGGCCTCTGACTAAAACTGTACATTTCATAAACAATATACTGGATTAGGATCACTGCTCAAATTACTTTAACTTTTATTGTGGCTGGTGTAGCAAGTATAACCATCAATCTTTAGTCCGAATGGACTTGGTTACACAATTCATTCAATTCTAGTTCCAAATTACACCATTCATATTCTATTGGGGTTTCATGTAAGGGCACTCATTCGTGAACCTGAGTCTGTGGTATGCAAATTCCAGCAGGTGGTATCTCATTGAAAAGCCTCAACAGGAAGTGTAGACTAATGCAACACTGGAGAGAGACCTGTGTCGGGAACTAACATGACAAACATCAAGGAGCTTGCATAGAAAACAACCCTGTGCTGTACTTGGCTGTATCACTATTCAACTCTCACGTCACCAACACATACTGTGTGCACCTTGCAAATGGGGGGGGGGACGGACGACTAAACTGCTGTGTTGGTTTTTGCTTTTTGGAATTATAAAAATAACATTTTGGTATGCTGTGGCATTGTTTTTGGGTGTCCTGACCACATTTCTTGTAGCACAGTACATAATACTACATGACAATCATGTTGCTAAGCAAATTTGGCAAATAAGAATACTATATAAGTATATATTAAAATATATACATTCACCTATTAATAGTAGCTGTGCTGTGGGCTGACACAAGGAGAGCATGTTTGACCACCATTGGCCAGTTCTTTAATTTAATTGGTGAATATTTATTTTAGTATTTACTTATCTTGATTACAGCTAAGTCCCTAAAGAGGTTTTTAATGGCTCCCTTGGCTGTTTTCTCACTCAAATGACTTCTAATCAGCTGCAAGTGCATTTTGTAATGTGAACACAGTGAGTGACACTCATGGGGTTCAGTGTTGTTATAACAGTCTTGGTAAATGTCATGAAGCTGATTCTCAGGAGGTTGTTTCAATCACAGCTCTGCTATTTGTTCCACAGTTCAACCTGGCAAATCACACAGGAGATGTCAAGACTATTTCAACAATATAGAGAAGCTGTGTCCCCTCCAATAACCCCTTTCTAGAAATGGGGTCTCTCAACCAGCCATGCATTCTCATATCTGATTGATCAAGAAAACAAGTCATTGACCTCGTGGTGATTTGGTCTTTGAGCATTGGTCTTTTTTTTTTTTTTTAATAGAAGTCAGATCTTTTCATACCTACACGTACAATATGTGTAAAATGATTATTTCCTGTAATTAATGTTGAGGTTAAATCTCAAAGTGAACACTAAAGGTATACAAACAGGTATGTAAGAACCCATGCTGTATATGTTTGCTGTACCGCCAGTGCATTTTTACTGAACCCCCTCCTGTGTTTAAAATCACTGTTTACTGATGAAACACTTACGACTCTGAGCCCCGCTGTCTAAAAGTTAACTCAGTCAGTGGACTGCAGTGATTATTTCAGACAAACAATGGTAAATAAATTGATAAAATGGTTACAATATATAGTTGTGATAATGATGCTACTGTGGCTTCAACAGTTCTATTATTATCTTGTGCACAGCAACGCCGTTACATCTTAAAAACAAATAAGCTGAATTTATGTATTTATTTAAAGCTTCTAAGTTGTTGGTCTGAAGCCCGAATATGTTCTGAATAAATCTAAACCTGTGTTAAAGAATAAGTAGCGGGATTCCGAAAAATATAGCGGTACGTGTCCCCAAGCGTTGTTACAACTATTTTAATAACATACCTGTAACTTGTCTTTTTGGGTTAACATCCTGACAAGCTTTTACATTTACAAATTTAAACTCTCTCAAAGGTATTTTCAAGATGCTTAGTAGACTCGGGTATGAGATCAGAGGTGTGTTCTCTCTCTGATTAGCCTACTGACAGGAGGCAAAAAACAAAATGTCCTGCCCGTGTTCCTGAAGAGACATGAAACTTTGGCAGTGACTCCCAATGGCGCCCACAGCCGTACATGTGTGTACCTTTGGTTTGCAAAATTTTGTCTTCTTTAAGTGTGGACTTGCATGTAATATTGTGCGATCGGTTGAAGCGAAACAGACATTTTAAGCTTATGGGATTGTACTGTTTTTTTAGTGGTAGTAATGAGCAAAGGGAAGTAGATACGTTTCGTTGAAGGCTTCATAAAGTGCAAAAATCTCTTCTGATGATCCAGAATGTCAGCAACTCAAAAACATTACTGTATACTGGGAATCAAAGACAGGTATTTAATGCAACACAAATATGAAAGTTCAATTTACTATGGTAACCAAACTGACTTCACAAAAGCAAAAGAAAGTTTAGTGCCAAAATAAAAACATTAAAAAAAACAAGGGAAATGGTCATGTGTCCTACTTTTTCAAGCTGTTGTAAACGGCAACAGCTAATTATAATAAATAAAGTACACCAAAGTGTGCAACAAGTAGCCTGTAATTGTATCTCTGTTCTGGTGACATGGATGCTCCACCTTCGTTATCGTCATTTGTCTTGCCATAATAGTTTATTCCTCATATTATTATTGAACATACGAAATACAATACGTCCCTTTTGTATTAATCGCTTTCATTTCTCTTCATACTGGATCGTCTTCAGCTTCATACAATATTGTTACATTAATAAATCACATTGTTTGATAATTGTATTTAAAAGCATAGGCATGCAATATACCTATTTATTACCGCATTCACTTTTTTTGACACATTTGGGGCTGCCTCGAGAATGATTCAAACTCAGATCGGTAATTCAAATGTACGTCTTCCAGGCAATGATCAGAGAGATTGATCTCAAACCCGAGTCCACTAAACAGAGATCTTGAAAAGACCTTTGAGAGAGAGAGAGAGTTTATATTTATAAATGTAACAACTTGTCAGGATGTTGACAATGAAAACGAAAATTACAGGTACGTTATTTAAGCAGTTGTAACAACACGTAGAGCCGTATAACCCTATATATCTCAGAACCCTGCTACTTACTCTTTAAAGCTGTTGTATAGCCTTAATTTGTTCATTCATATTACCTATTGCACCAAATATGATTTGTCGGGCATGATAAGCACACATAATATGAAGGTAATCTAAAGATTTTGATTAGGAGTTACTGTTACCTGCTGATATGTGGAGTCTCCCTGTCACAAAGACAGCCGGAGTGGGGGACATCCGACCAGAAACAAAAAATAAACAAAGAGAGATGGAGTTTGGTTGAGCTGAGCGAATGGTTTTGCTCAGCATTTAATGAGTGAACAGAACAGACAGAAAATAAATGGTTGTATTAAACAAAAAACACAGGACACGGCACTGGTAGCCAAAATAAACAGACAAACAAAACAGACCATACAGACAAAACACAGTGAGCTTCTCTTAACGATTATTATTATTATTCTCTTTACCTCCGTCTCCAATCCCGTTTTCCACTCACTGAACACACAGCCCCGAGTGGGTGAAAACATGCAGCTTTTATGCAGCTGTACCGAGACTCGATTGCTAAACAATCATTCAATTAGAGTCGCGATACAACTGCACGTGAATTAATAAAGTGCAATTCCCTGTGCTCACATATTATTACTTTTTACTTGCACGTGAAGTGCTGTGCAATCCTCGTGACAAAATACAAATATACATTTTAAACACTTGTGTTACACAGACCCGTTTATATCCTGTGTACCAATGACTATATACCAACGTTAACACACAACATACAACAGAAAATGCACACAGGGGCGGGCACTCTGCCACACTCCCCCTTGTCTGTCATGAACAGAGGAGCAGAGTATTTGAGATGCTCTGAATGTAGATTGCACTCACAGGCATGTCGGACATCACCCAAGTCCTTTGAAGTCAAATCTCTCACTGACAATAATAGTGAGCTCTCAGTGCTAAGAACTTACAAGGAGGTTTCCTGCAGTGTGTAACCCAAAAATCTACACTGCATATTTCACAGTTATAACTCAATCACAGTATGCTTGTGGAGTTAGTCTTTTCCACTTAAATTCTATTGCATAATTTTTGGTTAGTGATTGTAAGAATTTCCTGGTATAAGAAGTACCGTAGGTACAGATGGGTTATAGTCTAAAAGCATTAGTGTGGCAGTAAATATGAATTTTACAACATTAAACATTTCCATACCTAGAAAACAGTTCAGTGGTAAATATACCTACTTTCTCACCAGTTCATGACTGTCATTTTTGTGTGATTATGCCAAGCAATGCAGTGTTGCTGCATTTGATGAGTTTGTGTTTTAGGAAGCACTGCATATCCAGTGTGAACAGGCTGGCCGTAGATCGGGTTCGTGCCCCTTTAAGAATGTGACCCAGAAATAAAACTTTGATTTTTAAAGCACTTTCATGCACTTTTATTCAAAAATAAATCAAACAAACAGAAACAAACAAACACCTAGCTCTCATTGAGCACTAGTTAAACGTATGCAGGTCCCTGACTAACACACAGGACAGCGAAGCTGTTTAAGCTGTTTACCTGACATATAACACAACAACAAAACACTACTACAAATGTGTATAAAACCAAACAAAGGTTTTACACAGACCTTAAGACTTCCAGTCGGGCTCTTTACTCAACAGCAACAACATGTTTTTTTAGGCAAGGAGGAATCTGACCCTCCCCCTGCCACCTTACACCAGTCATCATAAATAATCTGAATATACAGTACAATCTATTCAATCACTGTTCATCTGTTCTTCATTGTGAGTTTGTGATGTTGTGATTGTGAGTGAGTTTTCAGTTATTTAAACTCAAGGGACCACCTTCTATCAAGTTTCCAGAAAACTATAAGGGACTACAAATGATATGCAGTGAAGTGAAGAGAATCAGATGGCAAAAAACTTGCAAGAGACTTTTGGACCAGCAGCAAAAAATCAGGTGCTAACCTTTGCTGATCTGCACTTCAAGAACATTTTGAGTCAAAGATCTTCTACAGTAGAGCTGACACAAAAAGGCAGATGGCAAATGTTCATCCATGCACGTCATATATTGGTTAATCTGTGATTCCCCACTCACTTTCAGACATGGTCAATACAAGCTGTATTCTATGATTCTGTTAATAAGGTTCCATTACAGGTGCAACATTTCCATATTTTTTTTACTGTTACAAACCAATCGATCTGACAAATACACCCCTTAGATTAAGCTGTCAGGATGCTTTGTTTCTGTACACAAAAACTCCCATTTCTAGATATCTTAGTAAGATTCTGCAGGGACAATTAAATAGGAATTTAAAAGAACTGGTTGAAACAAAGTTCTGCAATGCCAAGAAGAGCCAGGGATGCTGTTTCCTGGTTTGAAACATTGTCAGATATAATAATTACAGATAGAGCTGCAGCCTTTTACCAGTGATTACCAGATCCTTAGAATGACAGATCCTGGCAGGCCTTTGGTTATTGCAGAAAATTTAATTAATCACAGTCTGTTTCACTTTGCTAGCATTGCTTTTATTTCTCCTAACTAAATGATTTACACCGACCTTGATTTTCTCTCTTGGGATTAATAATGAGAAAAAATGAAGTTTTTTTTTTATTTTCCTTTGAAGCTTCACAGCACTGGCTCCTCCCTCTGATCAGTGTGCCCTCCTCCTAGCTCTACTCCTGGCTATTTTTGGCTTCATCCTGACTGTGCTCTGGTAGTACTGACAGCTGGGTATAAGGTAAAACAAAACAACACTGGGCACACACTTGTTGCTGTTTTAGGACTATTAACTCAGGCAATAGAAGAAAAAAAGGGAGGTAGAAGTTTATCCAACAGGAATTTGAATTAAAGCTGTCCTGATAGACAGGATGTGAATACAATGTTATTGATGCTTAATGTGACTTTATACTGAAGCCAAATAAGGAATATAAAAAAATGACAGAACCCACTCCTTCAAACGAAGAAGACAAGGACCCTGAAATCGAGCTGTTTGTAAAGGTGAGAAGCTGGTGCAGTATCAACTCATTTGACAGACAACAGTACTGTATCTATTAAGAGTGCTCTAAGCCTATTCATAATGTAATTTTATACAACATGCCAGTAATCAGAGAATGTTAATAGTTAAAAGGTGATGGGTAATGTAACAGAGAGTGTTTAACCACCTGTTGTGACAGTTAATAATTCCACATAGATGCATTTCTGTGAACTTTTTGACAGCAACCTATATTTCTAATGTTGAAGCCATTCCTTTATCTTTAAAGTATCTTGAGTAAAGGTCCTACATGCTATTATATTCATACGTAAACTATTATGTTGAATGCCGTATGGTAACCTGTGTTTGTGACTGGAGTGACATGTTTTGTCCTCTGTGTTAATAACTTTGTTTCATTAGCAGGAATAATGTTTATTCAAGGATTGCTTGTTGTGTTTAGCTTAGGTGTTGTAGTAGCTGACAGAACCTGGCTTGAGGCAGCATTGTTAAATGTTTGGACTCTATAACACATCTGTCAATTAGGCTGTTGGTACTACACAGTAAAACAGAGGAAGCCTGAAGCTGTCAGACTACACTGGCCATGTCACCTTCCTTAAGTGCTGAGAAACTGCCACAAACACCATCTGCTCTGCTTGTCCAACGTGTCTACATACATTAGCTGGTAGAAATCCTTGTGTTTTTGCTATCAGTAACATCTGTTAGTTATTGCCTCCCACTCCAGGTTAGTCAACATCAGTGACATTTTACTCCTGAATGCAGTGGCTGGATTGTAAACTTTTTTTTTTTTTTTATGTATTTACTATCTGATAAAAAGTATCAGGAAACAAAACTAGAGCTGATACTTTCAACACTGATTTCCATAGCCTTGTGAATATGTTTCAAAACATAACTAAAAACATCATACGGACACAGCAGCTTTAAACTCTCAGTCTTTTTCAAGTGTAGTCCAGATTTATAAGTATTAGTAAAAGGCAAACATTGAAACAGACTGAGGATGGTGTGTGACCCCTTTAGGCCCAATGGCCACTTCTGTGTTTACTGTCACGCTGTGAAAGGTGTTCACGCTTGGGTATCTCTGTATACAGGCTAAAAAAAATCAGTACTAGAGATGTGGAATAGAAAAATTACATTGGATCAAATGTCTCCAGTGATAAAAGTTGTACATAACGTGTGCATTATAATTATTTTCCTGTTAAAAAGAAGGAGGAAGGGATGCAAAACAGGTGGCTTTATTTAGTGTGTGATGTTATGTAGAGTACAGTGACAGATTTAATGGTGTCTTTTAAAGTTTGTATTGCCTTTTTTTAGATGGACACAGGGTTGCAGTAGTGCAAGACAGTAAAGAGTGAGTTTGTGAAAGCATTTCCTTAGGCTTCAGCCCTTTAATGTCTTGTTGTTTCCATACTGTCAGCCAGCAATGATGAAGATGTTATTATACAGGACAGTGAGACACTAGAAACAAAGAGCAGTTCTAATATACTTAATCTTCTAAACTAGTTTTGATTACCTGTTTAAAGTTTCTGCTACTGTAAGTTTTTACTTTTTTCAAATAGTCTAGATATGGTTTTGAGAGCTGTTGTATAATTTCTTTTAGAACTTTATTTTCATACCATTATTAGTTCCCGTACACTTTTCACCCCCCTTACGAATGTTTAGCTTTTTTCATTTTGTTTTTCTTGTTTTTACTTTTATGTTTAGGACATTTCTGACAAAACAAACGGAGCAGCCTTCTCCTCCAACATTTAAATACAAAGTATATGCTAGGTTGATTTCTCACTGCAAAGGAACATTCAGCATTTCTAAATTCTTAGAAACTAAGAGGGGAACAATTCAGAGTCTGAGGGTCACCTCAGGCTTATTGTAATGAATAAATATTAATTATACAGACAGGGTTTTTTAATTGTGAGTACAAATGTTAACAATTGACACTGACTTATGGTCAGCGGGGTCTATTTTCAGAGATCCCTTAACATGCTGAAACTGTTCATTATACTTATGAGGCATCTGTCAAACTAGATCTTTAACCCTTCAGTTGCCGTCCTTGCTGATAATATTATGGCCGTCAGTATCGGTAATACACAGATGCTCGTTCTGTTGACATGGGGTTTGGGTGGCTGAGTGATGACCGTCCGCAGAGCAGAGTTAAACAGCTTGAATTAACTTGGCAGCATTCTTTCAGAACAGTAAATGTCACTGTGATCAGCTGACGTTTGGTCCAAAAATATAACAGTGCCTTTTCACCGGTGCCAGGGAAGAGCAACACCTGATCACAAAGTGCTGCAACCCTATAGGGAGTCATTCTGGCAACAGAGTGTGTGTGTGTGTGTGTGTGTGTATATATATCAGATGCTGCTTATTTACAACCTCTCAGTTCCCAGCAATAAGTTCTCACTAACAGAAAGTTGCAAGTAAGCAAAAAGCCCCCGTTTTCAAGTGTATTTATATGGAACAACGATATTAACGCATTGACCCGGAAGGGAAATGACGTGGCAGCCGCAGATTGGAGGGACGGCTGCACTTGTTTACCAAGGAGTCATGTGTGACGGCATAAAAGGGGACAGAGAGGCGCAATCTGTTCCTTCACTTTGGTTTGGGTTTTGAACCTGCACTGGCAACTAGTAATAAAGTTGTCAATAAGCGGTGTTCAGTTGCTAATATCAGAATTCCATTAACATTAAGGTCTATAGGACAGGATTGGTTCCTGGGAAAAGTTGTCTTTATCAGGTTTGCTAATAACCTTCATTTAATGTATATCATCATCATCTTCAGCCTTTTTCAATCCACTGCTGGATGAAGGCCTCCCCAAGATTCTTCCACATAAACCTGTCTGCTGCGTCCCTCATCCATGCTTCTCCAGCGTGTTTCTTAATTTGATCTTGCCATCTTCCTGGAGGTCTTCTTCTTGGTTGCTTTATGTATCTTGGGATCCAGTCTAGTATCTCCTTGGTCCACCGATGGTCTGTTCTTCTTGCTACATGTCCCGTCCACTGCCATTTCAGTTTTTTCACTCTTATAATAACACTGCATACTTGCGATTGCACTGTTATCCATTCTTTCATTTTCCTGTCTGTTCTTGTTATTCCCATCTTTCCATACTCCATTGAGTCATTTATAATTTTTGAGTCATTTTTGCATTGAGGATCCAGGTTTCGCATCCGTAAGTTAGCACTGGCAGCATGCATTGGTCAATGACCTTCCTCTTGTGGCATAAGAATAGTTTCCCTTTTAGAACCATGCTTAATCTTCCAAAGGCACTCCAGCCCATTTTTGCTCTTCTGTTGATTTCGCACATTTGGTTCTCCATTGCCGAAACTAACTGTCCTAAGTATACATAGTTATTGACTTCTTCAAGCTTGATCCCAGTTGCCTGTGGTGGTATATTTATTGAACATGGCTTCATTTTTAAGCCTGCTTTGATGCTAGCCTTGTGTAGTTCTTGTATTCTTGTTTGTAATTCTTCTAGGCACGTTGTAAATATGAAAATGTCGTCAGCAACTCGTAGGTGATTCAAGTAGGCTCCATTGATCTTCAACCTCTTATTTTCCCAATCCAGTGTTTTGAAAGGTAGGCTGGCCGTGAAGAGCTTTAGGGCAATTGTATCTCCTTTTTAATCGTGGTTTTGTCTCTGTTTTTATGGACTCTTAGTGTGGATGTTGCATTCTTGTATATGGTTCTGATCAAGTCTCTGTACATTTTCTCAATTCCTTGTCTTTTTAGAGAGCTTAATACAGATCTTGTGTAACCAGAGTCAAAGACTTTTTCATAGTCGCTGAATCCCAAGCAAAGTGGTAGTTCGTACTCGTTGCTGGTTTGAATCACTTGCCGTACAACTTGAAGATGATCCATTGTGCTAAATCCTCTCCTCAATCCTGCTTCCTCATTTGATTGTGCCGAATCAAATTTATCTTGAAGTCTGTTGGTGAGTATCTTGGTAAACATTTTTTAGATTATAGGAAGTAAGCTAATAGGTCTGTAGTTCTTGAGGTCTTCTTTATCTCCTTTCTAATGTAAAAGTATCACAGATGAGTTGTTCTAGTTGTTTGGCACTTTGATTGTGTTGGATTTCGTCATCACAGGTTTCGCTCTCTCCATTGCTGTGTTTAGGTGTATTTTGCATCTTACAAGTCTGTGGTCACTTCCTGTGTTATAATTGTTCAGTTCTGAGACATCTTGTACTGTGTGCTTCTTGTTGATGAGTATGCAGTCAGCTTCATTCTTTACTCCGTTGGGTCATCTCCATGTCCATTTCCTGATGGGTTTCAGGGCTGTTATTGTAATTTTCACACATTAAGGTATACATGCGTTGTATGTCATTAGTGGTAGATGTTTTGTTTTTTCATTCAATTTCTGACTCTAAGCTTTCACCACAGTAAAATAATGATATAAATGTGCAGTATTCATAGTAAACCTATCTGTATCCCCTGATCAGTTACCAAAAAATAAAAAAAACACCCATTACCACAACCATCTCTTCATGCATGTTGTTTACCAGTGATTTAATATAATATACTGCAGGTGGGCACAGTTGAGGAAGCTGCCCTAGAAACATACATATTCCAATTGCTTAACCCTCATGAGTCACAAAGCTCTGATTGGCTAAATTTAGTATTGAAATCCAATATACAGTTTATAAATAGCTTTTTTTTTTTTTTTTTTGGTCTCATACAGTATGTGCCATCTTTTCAGAGTCTTTACTCCAGTCTGTAACATACTCAATGTAACTATTAGAACTATTCCACGTGAATGTATCATTCATGTGGAATAGTTCTAATAGTTATAATGATATACTGGAACAATAATTTGACCATACATCACTTCTTTGGGAGACTGGTGTCACTGTTTCATCATGCAACTGTCATAGTCAATAGTGAATCTAGTGTGTTTCATAAAATATGAATCTAAAGTACAGATTTGTATCACACAGAAGCTCAGTTTAAAAGATAGTATTAATAATACAGAAATGAGTAGTTAAATTGCTACTGCAGCTTTGCCCCTTCTATACAATGATGTTGTAAAAAGTGAGGGGGCAAATGCCCCTCCTTGGTCCATAATCCCCCCTCTGATTATAAATCTTTGCTTCCTCTACCTATCCCCGTTTTGCAAAATGTACTTCACTGAGACTATCTGTCCAGATTATATCTAATGATAATCACTTGACCTTTGCATTTTCCTCTTTAAAGTATAAAGTGTTGGCTATATTGCTTTGTTTATTTATTATGTTGCTTTGCATTTCATGCAAATATGCAAAACCAAAATCATTTAAAGGGAGGGTGGTTTAGATTTCATTGTTATAATAGCTATATTTTTCTTTCCATTCAATTTTCCCAAATTTAAATAGATCATGTAATTATTATTACTATTATTATTATTATTATTATTATTATTATTATTATTATAAGTTCATGTTTTTGGACTTACATTTAAAGGCTTGAAACAAGAGTTAACCCTTCAATCACTGACCGGAGAGCTGCTTCAAGTTCGATTTGCATGTTTCAGCTAGCTCAAAGAAAATAGTTCGAAAACATTTTTTTCTTTTTCATCAGAGACAAAACGTTACTCTCCAAAGTAGAAATCGTGTTTTTAAGAACTGTATTTTTCACTTATTTGATTATGGTGTTTGATTACATGTCTCCGCTGAGCAATTTTTTAAAAATTGGATTGACTAATGAACAAAGCAGCCAGATTTGTATTAGAAAGCCCTCCTTAAATCAATCACTGCCAGTTACTGGCTTCTTTAAATTGGATGTGGCTAAATTGTAGAAGGCAATTACACTGGGTACTTTTTGTGTGCAAAGCTGCAATAGGTTTGTTGCTAGGCTACCTAGACTCTATGTTACAGGTAAATATACCTAAGTACAGTTTATGATTTAGTCTAGCACTGTGATGGTCGATCAGCATTTAGATAGAGCCCCCCAAGTATGAAATAGTCTGGACCACAGTATCCAGGATATGATAGTGCATCAGATAAATAACCCAAATGTATTAGCTGAATGTTGATTTGGGTGCTGTCCGTTAAGGATTCTAATGTAAGTTTGTAAACCCATCAAATCTCAAGAACTATTCGAGAGACAGAGCTACTTTTTTTTTTTGCATGGTTACTGTATATCCACTTAAGGCAAAATGTGCAATTACAACTGACTTTAACCCTCTAACTATGATTTGATCATGTGACTTTTTGACATCTGAATAATGGACCAAATGGGCAGAATGATTCAGACGAATACAACAATTAACAGTTTGGTTTGAACCCTTCCCTGCCAGCCAATACATCAGTTTGCTTTTGTGTTTATTGAGCACACTAGACAAAAGCATGAATTAAATGCATTGAAAAAAGAGAAATATCATTTAGTAACATATTTCCGAGCAGGGCTTTGTCAGTCTCAGGCACGTGTGTTACGATAGTGAAAAGGTAGGTAAATATGGGCGGTCCACCACAGGATTGTAATATTTATTTTTAAACAGCACATTTAAACAGGTAAGACACTTTCAGTTCAGGTTCTTTATTGTGAAGGGTGAAGCAGGATGTACAAGTATTGGGTAATAATCCCTGCACAGCGGTCCTTCTCTGTGGCTGCCATGTCAGCTATTGGCATAGACTGAAGGTGAGGGTCATTTGCAGTGGAAAAAAGGCTGTTACCTCCTGTTTTTTTTTTTTTTATTATAAACAGAATCTCTTTTTATCTACTGCAGTGTAATTGTATAGAACGATACACCATTAATTGCCATGAGCAGAGTTTAACAACAGAGGCACAAGAAGACATTTCTGTGAAACCAAGGTCAGCATTTGAAGTAAAGTTACAGTAAAATGTACAGTATAGGAAGCTGTGGCATCTTAGCAGGGAGAGCAAAGGACATTGAATTTCAAACAGCACTTTGAAGTTGTAATTCAAATTAGCACACATCAAAACATGCAAATATGCATTTTTGTAAAGCACCTTTATCCTGCTTGAGGAAAGGGAACTGCTGATCTAATACAGACCCTTAGAATGCTGTGTTTCACATCATGCACAGGTGCTTCCTTAGTGTCCTATTGCATTCTACAGTATATTCACTTCACTTTTGGATTCAGATCTTTGGTTCCCAAGTAAATGCTATGAACACAAAAGATTGATTAATAAGTATGTGTGTAAATGCTCAGATATGTTTTAAGTTTAAATTCAAAATAATTATAATAATGAAGTTACCGGTAATGTGAATATTTTCACTCAATTGAAAAGATAAGATGCTGCAGGATAGGTAAGAGACACATGTAATTTTGCATAACATTAAAATATACAATGGCATGTTAGATATGTTGTTATGAAAAGCAGTATTGAAGTGTTGGTGTGCATCTCTGGGATCACATTGCCATGTAACCTGAAAGGTGAAACAGATTTGCCAACTTAAAAAAAGTGGAATCTAATACTAGCATTACTGTTTTTGAGGCGTTTTAAGGGTTATCGCCTCTGACATTGTTGTCTCTCAGTCATTATTGCTTAACTAAGGTTGTTGCATTGACAGCATTTTCTAATATTACAGGTGGGTGTTCCTTCCACAAAAAATAGCACACGCACGCTTTGCAATAACTGTCTGATATGCACTGTAACAAAATAATCATAATGCAGCATTGCCGGTTTTGTACAGAATTTTCTTCTCAGTAGTCAAATTCGTCCTGTCCATGTACAGTGTTTTGTTTTGGTGTTCAATCACTATTAAGAGACAAGTGGAATGCAAAAGGATGAGCTGAACAAAGAGGTGAAAACAATAGCTGTCTTTATAAGCATGAGGTTACGAAGACAACGGCTTGCGTCACAGCTTTGGTTATGCATATTTTAAGAAACCACGCAAAGTCTGGACAAAACAATGGAAATCTGATTTATGGTTTGATCCTCTTAATTTTTTGAGTAACAGAGACGGGATAGAAAATGTAAGACTGTCCAAGGCAAGTTTTCACTACCTCTGCAGGGAACTGGAGCCCATTACTGGGAAACAACGTACAAGGTTGCAAAAACCTATCCCTATTTCTAAAAGAATCTTGGGGCATTATGGCGACTTTTGCCAAATATTGAATATCGGTCACTAGGACAGTTATTTGGTATAGGACAATCAACAGCCTGTGAAGACGTGTGCGTGCTTCAGAGTATTAACTGTATTGATACCTTGTCGGTTTACCTGTACACACTTAAGCTATTCCGAGTCATATCGAAACAGTACTTGTATGAAATCTGTTCTTTTATGAGTTTCTTACCAATACAGTTATATCAGTAACGACACCGATAAGAACTCCAGTCTGGACAGATGTTTCGGTAGTGTTTTGGTACGGTCCCGCAACGATACTTGTATAGAAATGCTAGTGTGAACAGGGCAATACTCAGCCAAAGTGGAAGGGGCATTTACCAACCTGCCTGGCCCTCGTGGCAAGTTATGATCAACCCCCCTAATACAAAATTATGGCCCTCATTCTCCGGAGGCTGGATTGCCGCCGACCAAAGCAGTGACCGGTTAGGCATGAAGGCAGAGGGTGCTAAGAATCACCTAGTTACGATTTTAGCCTGCCATAGAACACTGACCCTGGCCACGTATCGCTGCAGATTCTTTCAGCAAAGTATGGCGAAAAGAAGGACTACTGGAACTCAAGAGTGAACATTTTCTCTTCTACCGAGAAGAAAGCCATCAGGAAATGGACATGGAGAGGACCCAGTGGAGTGAAGAATGAAATTGACTACATACTCACCAAAAAGAAGCGCACCATAGAAGATGTCTCAGTACTAAACAATTTTAACACAGGAAGTGACCACAAACTTGTAAGCAAAATACACAGCACTGGCAGAGCGAAACTCATGATGATAAATTCCAACACAGTCAATGTAGAAATGCTCCCAAAGCAAAGCACTGTGTTTTAGCTGGAACTGAAGAATGGATTCTGTGCTCTTCAAGATCTGAACAAATATGAAGCAATCAAGGTAATCAAAATCTATGAGGAAGTGTCATGGATGGTTAGAGTGGTGCGTGTGGGTGGTGATATCAGACCAGTAAATGAAACCATAGCAATGAATATACAGGCTAAGACTGAACGCAAGAGCGCTCAGCTTTTTATTAAACAAAATTAAACAAACAGTTTAAACAAAAAACACAAAATAAAGGACTCACTGGCCAAAGTAAAAATAAACACTAACAAATTATTATTTTTATAATTACTAGTATCTTGTTCGCTGGCTTGGTAGAATTCGCTCTTACTATCCTTCACTCTCCATACAACTCCCTACTCTGAGCCCAGAGTGGGTCTTTTATACTGTGGCTGAAGCCTTAATTACCCATTAAACAATGACCTTATTAAGACTCCAGCCACATTCCCACAGGCTTTACTGGGATGGGGATTTAACCCCATATCCCACCAGCAGCTACACTTTATGAGAGCGGCTTTTCGCCAGTCTCAAACAATAAACAATAATGTCAGATGGCTTTTGTCCATCCGCACACGCACACAAAAACAAATAATAATAATAATAATAATAATAATAATAATAATAATAATAATAATAATTGGACATAAATAATAAAAGGGCGGGCACCTTGCCACAGGAAGTGACGGAAGTAATTGCAGAAACAGCAAAAAATATCGCTGGAACACAGAGTACAAAATGCTACCAGAAGATCACGCAAGAGACAAAAGACCTCATGAAGAAAAGAAGGGAAATGAAACAAACAGCAGCTCTGCAGTCAAAGATTGAATACGTTGAGCTCTGCAAGACAGTAAGAAAGCTCTTTACTGAAGATATACGGTCATTCAAAGTTGGTAGAAAAAACAAGGACTAATCGTCAGGAAAAACAAGAGGACGGGACTGTCACCAAGAACAGCAAATTGATTTTGAAGTGAGTCAAAGACTTTTACAGAAAATGATATCAAGATGAAAAGAGCAACAACATAGCAGATGACAAAGACAGGATGGAAAAAATGCAACCTGAAGAAGAACTTCCAGACGTTCTACCAGAAGAAGTGAAACATGCTGTCAAACACATGAAGACAGGAAAGGCACCCAGAGAAGATGGCATAACGACTGACATTGTGAAAGAAGATGGTCAAGAAGTGAGAAAAATACTGTGGCGTGTTTTTACAGATTGTATTAAGCAGAAGAAAGTGCCAATGACTGGAGCACATCAGTGATACTTTACATGAGAGAGGAGATAAAGAAGAGCTCAAGAACTGCACACCTATTAGCTCACTCCCTATAATCTCTTTTTGCCAAGATACTCACCAATAGACTTCAAGATCAATCTGATTCGGCACAATCAAATGAACAAGCAGGATTCAGGATTGGATTTAGCACAATGGATCATCTTCAAGTTGTACGGTAAGTGTTTCAAACCAGCAACGAGTACGAACTACCACTTTGCTTGGGATTCATGAACTATGAAAAATACTTTGTTTACACAAGATCTGTATTAAGCTCTCTGAGAAAACAAGGAATTGCGAAAACATCGTGACTTGATCAGCACCATATACAAGAATGCAACATCCACAGCAAGATTCCATAAAAACAGCGACAAAATCAAGATTGAAAAAGGAGCTCGTCTGGAGATACAATTTCCCCAAATCTCTTCACGGCCACTCTAGAATACATTTTCAAAACACTGGATTGGGAAAATAAGGGTCTGAAGATCAATTAATGATTTGGGAATCTAATATATTGAATGTACATGTGATATAATTATACAACTACTAAGATGTAAAATAATAATGATGTAATTCTGTTGTACTAGATACTTTAATTTTTGATCATTGAAAACTTATTTGAGTAGACTTTCTAAAACTCCATTAACCATTGCTGTCAGGTGCGCTATGTATAAAATGCCCGAGATGCACCTTTTTAACATTTGCTCTGATGAATACATGCTTTTGTCGAAATGTGTTAGCAAACACTATTTGAATACGATAATGTAAGAATAAAGTTTGTTTTATGAAATATCTGCTACGGATCTGGATTTTGTTGATGGGAGTTGTCGTCTTTTTTCCTTGCTACGGTTTCACTGCTGAAAGGTATTGTTTTTGAAAGAAGGCACCCCTACTTTGAAGGAAATTGAAAAACAATCTTTTAGCACTGATGTGTGTGTATATATATATATATATATATATATATATATATATATATATATATATATATATATATATATATATATATATATATATATATATATATACACAATGTGAAACTTTTATGTGAGGTGTGTGTTCACACTGTTGTAGTGAACATCACCACCGGTAAACTTGAAATAACTCCGGTTGTGGCCATTTGAACTTTTATTGAGGCCAACATTTTCACACAGGGACATGAGGAGACATGTATATGTTGCACACACATTGCTTTTGCATGCTTTGTTTTCATGTATTGATGTTTTTTTTTTTTTTTTATTATTATTATTATCATCTTTAACTTGTGGGAGGGGAACTATATACAATCAACGTGCCAGAGAACTGACTGCATAAGATTCCAGGGAACTATATACAACTGCCGGGGAACTATTTTCTGTGTGCATACAATTGCCAGTGAGTGACGTATATACATAGAATGCCAGGGAACTGTATACATAAAATGACAGGAAAGAACTAATGCAGTTGGCCAGAAGTGGATTTTCCAAATCCAAATGCAAATAGATTTGACTGTTGCTTCAGTTTCTTTGACAATCTATTTAGGGTATTATTTAGAAATTTTGAGTATTATTATTATTATTATTATTATTATTATTATTATTATTATTATTATTATTATTATTATTATTATTATTATTATTATTATTTCTTGTGCCGTCTAAGCTGATCAACAGAACAAGCCAGAGAAACTCAATGGTCTGTAGCACTGGAGCACTCCTGCAACACAGTATTACTTTAAAAGCTGTGCAGTTATTTTAAACCCCCTGTCTGTGTTGTAAGGCAGCACAGACACCTCAACACTCCTTTTGTCTCTTCTTGTTGGGGTGAAAGGAATCTACTTGCTTTTACAGTTTTTTTTTATTTCTTAGGGCCTCATTTTCGAAGCTTTTACTGTGATTAGCGTGTTCAGTTCTGTCCCTGTCCGATTTACTATTCCCATTTCCGGGAGTAAAACAAGGATTTAGCGGATGCAAAACCAAAGGGGCGGTTTATTGCAAAATAAAAAGGTTTAACAAGACAAAAACATTTTATAAAATAAAACAGCACAGTATCCAAAAATAGACAAATGAACAGACAGTAACAAACAAAGACTGAACGAAACAACAAAGTATCATTCTGGTTCCACTCCCAACATGCGTAGCAATTGTCATTATTATTATTATTATTATTATTATTATTATTATTGTCCTCTCTCTCTCCCGTTCTTACGCCATTGAACACACAACTTTGAGCGAATGAAACTGACTCTTTTTATGCAGCTGTACAGAGACTCGATTGCTAATCAATCGTCCAGTTGGAATCTCGGTACGTCTGCTTGTGAACTAATTGTGCTCCCCATGCTTCCATCCTAATACCCACTTCAATCTGCACGTGGAGTGATTGTGCATTTCCCCATGCCTAAATACAAATACACGTTTTAAAACACTCGTGCTACATAACCCAACATTATATCCCGTACACATATACATACACCAACACATACAACAGATAAACAAAAAATTCACACAGTGGTGGGGCACATTGCCACAGATGCTTATCAGGGGTAATGTATAAAATACTAACTTGTCTGTCCTTTTATGAAATGTAGGAGGGATCAAACACTTCAGGGTGCTTGGACACCTCCGTAGACAACAGTTTCATGCATGATTTTTCCTGGCAAGCACGTGTTGTCACCACTTGGCTGTGATTGGTTAATCCGCCAACGGTACCGAGCGGCAGGCAGAAAAATTGCTCTGGATTGGATTTGAGCGGTACCGCTCACGTCACCGCGAGACTAGTGGTATCGTCCCATGCTGTTCTGTTCAACACCATGTGAAAGCAATGGCAGAGATACAAGCAGCGAAATGCCTTGCACGCCATGCCTGTCTGTCTTTAAATCTTTCTTGTTATTCCACACCTGGAGATATTTGCAGTAGTTTCTGTTCTCCTGTGTTTGTCAGTAATAGCCCACACAGTGCATTTCAGCATTTCTGCTGTTTTTCTGGTAGTTTCTTCTTTTTCATTTAGTTGCATCACTGCCATTTTGAGATGCTATACGCTTTAGTTTTAACCATTTTTTGTTGCTTTTTTTAATCACAAATTTGCAATGCATTTCTGAGTATGTATGTATGTATGTATTTATTCTATAATTAACATCAGATGTTGGTTTTCAAAGTATGAAATAAGTTTTTGCATGTTATTTTTCATTTTATACATGTTATGTAATAATGTGTTGTTTTATTATAAAGCTGCATCTCTAATTTATACCTTTTAATAGAACAATTAGAAATGATAGAAATGATTTCTGTATATCTACAAATACATAGGATATTGTATATCCGTTTGTTTCAACGCAGCCCGGAATCTTGCCATGAAAGAGGAAAACAGATCTAACCATGCTTAAAATGTAATGTACCAGTTCAGCAAAGCTGACTGTTGGTAATTGACTGAGTTCTTCTTCTAGTTTCATGAGCTCGCACACGCGCCTGTCAGATTGGAGCCACTGACACATGACTGCTTTTGTTGCCAGTTATTTTTTAGCCCTTGATTGACTATTTATCATGCGGCTGTATTGTGTTACAACTGTGCTTTTTCTTTATTCACTGGATAAATAGCAGGCTTCAAACAAAACAGATTGAATATCAAGCGGATATAAATGATCATTTTTTCTTCATGCCCAGTCTATTGTATCAGACCATTGTATTTGGTACTATTATGCAAGCAGATTAGCTTGATCATTTTGTTATTGGTGTTGCTATAAGAATGAATTAACTAGTATAATAAGTAGTTCCACTTTTTTTCTCAGCAGTTTAATGATGTGTAAAATATACAATAGATGGGTTTGTCACAGGTTTTAGCACCTCATGTTATTGGTTCATGGAATTTAAAAATAATATGATTCAGAGCTCCTCTGCGATTGCTGAGTTTGCACCTGAGTTAGAAGGCCTGATGAAGCAGGTAATGGAATTTTCATGTATAATTCAGCCTGTTCCAAGTTTCCAGTTTCAGTGTTAGCTTTCTGTGCCTGTCTCATGTTATTATTTGAAAACCTGATACCTTGTACAAAGATATGGAAATTTGGCTGAGATTCATTCCCTTGTACTGTATACTTTGCATGTATTGTAGAGATATCTGCTGCAGATTAGGAAAAACTTCAGAGACATAAAACAACTGTTTAATGTGGCAGAAATGTTTGGAAAAAAAGGCGTAAATGTGTGTGCTTTTAACTTCTTCAGGAGAATTGTTTGAAGCTAACACAAAATGGCACCTCAAATGTCTTCAACACCTTTCGGTTTTGTACAGTAGTACTGTACTGTTTAGAAAATGAAAACTAGACATTATGCTAACTTTGGCTTGTATTCTTACCCAAATACAACATGAGATTTCAGATGTTTTTGATTAGCAGTCAAATTTTATTTAAAAAAAAGAAAAAAACAAAGAGGATTCTGGCTTCCAGTCTGACAGTGAAAGTTACATGTAAAATTGAACCCACGTAACTACCTATATAACAGCTGCATTTATTACATCCATGTACGCACTTAATATAAATCAACGCCACCTGCTGGGCATTTAGCACATTGCAACACATTATTAAAAGTGTTACTATGCCCAACGCCAAGGGCTGGTAACAAATGATCAACATCCTCAGTTTAGCTCCAAGCATGGTATCAGCTGACGATTTTCCATTCAAGTATAAATGGACATTTGTTTGGAGATGCTGCTCTATGTCCTGTAGGTGTAGGTCATGGTGCACTGGATCGTGTTACAACCCAAATAGCACAACTTTTTGACTTAATCTGAAAGAAATGCACATCTGCAAAAAACATATATTTCAGAAATGTCCATCGCTGCCAATGAATACAGCTCAGTGTTAAAAGACCTAAGATGCTATTTTCAGTGACCACCTAGATTTCATTGGGACCACACCTAGAGAAAGGCAGTGTTGTTTCTATGTGCCTCAGGGTTTGCTCTTCGTTCATTACACACTGATATGAGCTTTATTGTTCGCAGTACAAGTGCATGGAGTGGCTAATTATCATTGGGAAAATACTTTACAGTGAAATGGTAAAGACTTAAAGACTTCTGTTAACACCAGGGGACTGCATGCTTGCTCACAAAGAGTGAACGACAGTATTGTGCTGTACATAATGGATAATGTAACACAAAACCAAATGCAGCAGGAATGTCTGGCTTCATTATTTCAAAGCGAGAGTCCCTTTTTGAAGTATTTTTTGTAAATTCACTTGCTCTTTTAACCTTGTAACAAAATGGAATAAATGACTGTTTAAATGTAACATGACATTTTGTTTTTACCAGCCATCCTGTTCAATAATATTTTTTTAGCTGCCTGTCTTTGTAGCAGCTGTAATTATGTGATTAGAAGTTCAAACAAACATTAAGTAATGTATCCACTGTTAAAAAAAATGTGTTTGCCATACCTGTAGTGGCTTCTGTTACCAAAATGCTTTGCAAGGCTCTGGGAATTGTGTTTTCTGTGGATAATTGGTAAGTAGAGTATAATGTTTATCAATTAAATCTTTATTTTGTTCTCTTTTAAGTTACACTCGAAATGCAAAGAAATATGTATTAGAAAATGAAATATTACAGAACCATGGAACAAAGGGATAGCATTAGTAACAAAAGCAAAATAAAAATAAAAAGTATTTCCCTCGAGTCAAGTTCAGTGATAAATATATTGATCAGTGAACCATGTGAAAAATTTGAAACAGTTATCAAATGAAATGCATGCAGACGGCTGGTATAAAGCTGCTGTGCTCAACTGACTAGATAGTCGGTTGTGTATTTCAGGCTGGCAGTGATGGAGAAAGCATTGGGAACTGTCCTTTCTCTCAACGTCTCTTCATGATCCTCTGGCTCAAAGGGGTTGTCTTCAATGTCACCACTGTTGATTTAAAAAGGTAAATATCTGCATCAGGCAAATTAAATCCTCGTGTCTTCCTTTTATGAACAGCACAACCCTCATATAAACAGACCTTGGAAGCAGGGGTGACCATTTTAGGGTAAATGTGTGATTTTTTTTTTGTTGTTAGGTATTAAATTAAACCAAACAAACCTATTAATTAATGTGCTGATTTCAGAACTGAAAAGCTGCCTTCACCTGACGTTTACAGTTGAGTACCAGTCAATGCCGTCACATTTATTTAAACTCACACTGCAAAAACGTCACGAAAGATGACCTTTTCTTAGACTGAACTTAAGAGCTACCCATGTGCAAACTGTGAAATGTATTTGTCTAGTTTATTCAAAGATTACATATAGGACTACAATTCACTGCAGTCATGCAGCATTTCTAAAGAAACAAGCAACGTGAAATCAAAGTGATTTCTTATCAAAAGGATAAAAGAAAGGTGAGACAAATAATCACATGTGACAAATGAGTGCGTTTAGCTAGTTTGATCATGACAGGTTCTGTATTAAATCACACTGTCAGATCTTTACTCAATAACTGTGCAGACAAGGGCAACTGAGGGGTCTTTTTTTTGTGTGTTGAGTGATTAACGTGTTTTAGTCTATTTAGTAAATGCCAAACAACTTAAACTTTTTTTATAGGGAATTAATCGGAAAATATTAGTATCGGCACACCCCTACTCAAAAGTAAAAAAATAAGATGAAAAACTTTAACAAAAAAAATTGCTATGCCATGTATGCACAACATTGTTAGAATACTGAATCTGCTTGTTTCTTTTAGAAAACCCGCAGACCTGCATAATCTGGCCCCAGGCACTCATCCACCTTTCCTGACCTTTAATGGCGAGGTCAAGACTGACATCAACAAAATCGAGGAGTTTCTGGAGGAAGTCCTTGCACCGCCAAAGTAGGTTCAAGCACTGCCTTTACTGCTTGGGCAACTGAAGCACTTTTCAGTTTGAGTGAAAAGTGTCCTGGGTGCAGTATACAACAAAATTACGGCAACAACACATTTACAGGACAGTGCTTCACCACATTTGGTCCAGTTGCAATATAGGTCACAGCGGCCTACTGTTGTATGAGTTCTGTTTTCTGATTGGTTGATGTAATGAAGTCTATATCCACAGAAATTCCATAGAAGTTAGATAATGTGAATGTAGGACACTGCCCTACTCCTTTGTATAGCTAACACCTGCATGGCGAAACTATTGAAGGATATGTCTTTGGAACATATCTTGTTTATTAAAAAAATAAAAATAAATACAGTTCTGTTAAAAGTCTTAACATGAAAAAACATTTGCAGAAATCTTATGACGTGTGAGTCGTGCTGTTTGTTGATGAACGGGACACTTCTCACATCGCACTTAATAGAAGCTTACTGATTTATGTGCATTAAAAAAAGAAAACTACCAAATGCAAAGTATGAAGAGTGTTGTAATATAGTGTTGTTATTCGAATCAGTATTTTGCACTGGTGACAGTCAGGTACATTGTCCCTTCAGAGCTCAGAGAGGGTCTCCTGAGCATGTCCTGCTATTCAGTCCTGGTTGGCTCTTTTGTGACATGGACCAATGTCTTATTCTGTGGTTTTCTCACCAGGTACCCCAAGCTTGCTGCTAAACAGCGAGAGTCCAACACTGCAGGAAATGACATTTTTGCAAAGTTCTCAGCATTTATAAAGAACACAAAACCAGAGGCCAATGAAGGTGAGTTTGCAGATTTATAATATTTTATGATACAATGTAATATTTTATTAAACAGTACAAAAATTCTCCTTCATCAAGAGAGTGATTAATGTTTTAAAACTATTATTAACAGGCACGTTCTTAAATATCTAATGATGACTACCAAAGGGGATCTTAGATAGGACAGTTTGTATTTATTTCTCACGTCTTTATTTATTTGTACTTATTTTTTTTCTTCTCTTTTCTATTCATGCCTACATGACTGACTAGCCATTCGCACCTCTGCAAGCTAAGGTCCCATTTGTGGATAATTAGCAGACACCCACTTATACCATTCACACTTCATCAGTCAGGGGTGGAACAGAATGTCTTCTACAGCACCCCATATGGATCGTCCTGTGAAATGCAAATGTTCATATTGAGTGGCAAGAAGTATAGAGTGTTGACAGCAATCAAACAAGTACACTGAATTCAAAATGCAAAGGCGAAAAAATGTAATACAATGTAAATTTCAATTTACAGGCATTATAAACATTATAAATGGATGAGCTTGTGAGAATCACAACTTACTATATTTAGTTCAGTTACCAGCAGTGTAAATTGCCTGCGATTATCATTGTCTGCTTTTTGTCAACTTTTTTTCTTACCAGTGATTACTCTAATGGTACTTTGCAAAATTATATTTACATAGAATAGGATGCATTTTCTTGTATGGTCAACTGTTTGTTTTACTTTGCTGCCACCTAGTGGAAATTCACTTACCTGCAGTGAAGTGGTGATTTTTCAATAATCAGAGAGAGCACTATTTAAACTTTCCTGCTGGATTTCAAGGTAAAGTTATTGCAAGCAATAATCAGTGTTATAAATTCAACATGTCTGCAATACAATTGAACGTAATGTGGTAAAAGTAATGTGTAACATAATATCACCTTGCTTTCTAAATGGGTATTTGCAAGGTAGATGGCAAATTCGTGGCAGTGAACTCACAGAAAGCTTTTTTTCAGCTCTGGAGAAGGCCCTGTCCAAGGCACTGAGGAAGCTGGACAGTTACCTGAACACTGCGCTCCCTGAGGAGATCGACACAGACAGTGCTGAAGAGGTGAACGTGTCAAATCGCAAGTTCCTGGATGGAGACGAGCTGACACTCGCGGACTGCAATCTCCTGCCAAAGCTTCATATAGTGAAGGTAAGGAGTGGAGAAAAAGAAACAGCACACACGAGCACTGCGAGTCCCATTGTCGTATCATACCGAGTATGTCATGGTGGTGAACTATCTGCTTCTTCACTGATGACTAAGAAGAGGACAGTAAATCTTAATTAAACTAATTGCCCTCATTAAAACAGCTGAGTGTAAAGGCTATTGGGAAATGTATTAACTTGCATTGTGATTAGTGCCTCTGTTCTGTACTTTAGTGCTGTTTTGAGACTACTGATCCTATGATGCATTTCGAGTTGCCACAGTGCACATGCATCAGTGCCATTGTCATTCGCAGAAATGAGTGACCAGTGCAAAAAACATGCATTATCCTTACAAAGTGGAGGTGCTGAAAGTGGTGGACAGTGCATCACCATACAAGAAAAAGAAAGATGTTGCTGCAGATTTCAACATTCTTGACAACCATTCTGATGCTGAGTGCATCATGCTTTTGTGGTTTAAAATGCCCAGAATTAAAATCGGGCGTGCAGATATGAAGTTGTAACCTATACTTTTTAAAAGTTTGCTTGCAACCATATTTTCAATAAAATGATCGTTATTTTTAAATGTATAATACTGTTCATTGTACTGTAACTGAAATTTGATTTTAGTGTTCAATACAAAAGTGCATTTGGCTTAGACAGCAACTTGTAATAAAAATTACTGATAAGACAATTTGTTTTGCTTGTCCCTTGAAATTCGCATTAACAAGAGTTGACTGTGTATTGCCTTTGTGTTTGTATTGTCTTAGATTGTAGCGAAAACTTATCGCAACTATGAAATCCCGCCGGACATGACAGGAGTGTGGCGATACCTACAGAATGCCTACGCCAGGGATGAGTTCACCAACACGTGTCCTGCAGACAAAGAGATTGAGATGGCATACATGGATGTGGCGAAGAGGCTCTCTAAATAGAAAACTAGCACTGAAAGAAACAGCTCATATGTTATATATTGAAGCCTAACTTTTACAAACTGGTTGCTGTTGACTTTTGTTTCTGTTGGTATCACCATTTATCAATATCAACATTTGCTTGGCTGGGACAAACCCTGTTTTGCTAGCTGTGTGACCCAACAAACAACTATGCCAGTGTTTTATTTTTTTTATTTCTTCTTGTTGAAATGTGCACTATCCTGGATACAGCAGAGTTGCTGAAGTTTGAAGATTTCGTGTGTCTTTATATATACTTTGATTGCTCTTACATCTCAATTAAAAATGGGTGCCACATTCAATAAATTATTATTATTATTATTATTATTATTATTATTATTATTATTATTATTATTATTATTATTATTATTATTTTATGTGTCCTTATTGATTTATAGCATTCACCGTAATCTGCCAACAATATTAACTGCATTCTCGGAAAATGATCCCACATCTGTTTTCAAGTAAACTCTCATCTCTCAGCGGGGTGGTTGAGCAGCAGATAGCTCAGTGCTAGAGCAAATACACAGTATATAATGGACAGAGCTAGAGCAAATACACAGTATGTAATGGACAGTGATTTAGTATACTGCCTGTATATATTGTATAACTAGCTAGGGTACCTTTTGTGGTCTATACTGACTCATTATTTTGAAGATATATTATTTTATTGACCACATTTGGCTCAGTGGATTTAATTCAGCTAAAACAAAATTTGCTAGCTAGATGAACAAAAACTTGGTGTTTTGATAAATTTGAAGCATTGCTATTGTAAATGGAATATTAGGTCAGATTTTCAAAGCGTTGACTCTAGTTAGTAATGTAATCCATGTTAATGTTACAAAATGGGAAGCAAACAGCATGTGCTCAAGAGACCTACAGTTATAGTATTGAGTTGTTTGGTTCTGGTTTTGTAAAATAAACAGATATTATCGCCTTTCAAAAAACAAATACATAAAAAGGACAGACTGGAGGAAACTTAAAATGTTGGACTAATTAAACTTCTCAGTCACAAAGTCTAAATACGTGTTAGACACACCTGAACCGGGCCTCTGCTTCTCATGCTTGGGGTTACCTGACTCAGGTGCCTTTCACAGCAGCACTACACTTACCAGAATGCATTGGGGTGTGTTGAAAAGCCTGGACTGTGCTAAACTGTCCTAGTGTCCATGGAGTCATATGGTAACTCTACCCAAGTATAAGTAAGACAACATGTTCCATGTGTCTAGGGGGGCAATGACACACAAAGCATGTTAACACATGCAAGGTTATGGATAGTGACTCTGATTAACTCAAGAATCTGTAGAGAAGCGGTTCCCAAACTGGTATGCGTACCCCAGGGGTACACAAGACATGTCTAGGGGGGACATGGGACAAATTGTGTAATGGTGGGGTTTTGTTTGCATTTTCATAAGACCTGCTATAATCAGTCAAAGCTTTAAAACTCATTGGGAATTCCTTTTAATTTCTGGCATGACAGGCACGTGACACTAGTTAGTTTCGGAAGCAAAAAGAGAGTCTGTGCGGTGCAAGACAATCACACAGCTGCGGGACACTTTCATTGTGGCACGCACGTTTATTGCAAACCTCCAAGAGGTACCAATCAGAACAAAAATACACAGAGACAATGACATATGAGCCCTCACCACCAATCACCGTACAGCGTGAATTATATGTATTATATTATTTACTCATTTATATTGTATGTATTATATTGTTTTTGTGTATTATGAAAGCATATATTACAAGTAACATTTAAATATAAGCCTGTATGCTAACAGTACGCAGACAGTTGATAGGTCTAGAAGGGGGTACAGGACAATCAAAAGTTTGGGAGCTGCTGCTGTAGAGTGTCTGTCTATTGCTGTATGTTTACTGTGGCATTAGGACATTTACTGAACAACACAGAATTGAAATCTTGCAAAATACTTCAGGGTCATCCTAAACCACTGCATAAAAGCAAACACAGACACCAGTCAAACTCTTGTTTTGATTAGTTTAGTTTTTACAAGGTTTGTCCCAGACCTGCTATTCTGCTTTTGAATACAGTTTTGGTGGTAGTGCACTGACAGTCTTTGAGTGATCATATTATTTGAAGAAGCATCAGGAGCCGAATGGCTTTGATGAAGTATCTTGCTTTTTTTTTTTTTTCAAAGATGTTTCTCCCAAATATGCTTTAACTATAAGCTGTTTAAATGCCATGTGATAAACCTCTTTCTAATTCTTTTTAACAGTTAAGCTCTTTATGAAGTGAGGGGAAGTCGCTTTGTCTGAAACTCGACACGGTTGTTCTTTGCCAATCAGTCTAATTTCCTACAAGAACACGTCTTTAAATGGAAAGGGAGCATTAAAAGCCACTTCATAAGAAGAACCATTGCTCCCCGGCACATTCTGACAAGACAACACTGATGACTTTCTTTGCAAGTCGTCACCCTGCTTCAGTTTTTGCACTTCAGTCAGACCCCTACATGTATTTATCCTTCAATTATTTCTGTATTTGATGTTCTTTTGAAAGAAAACTTGTAATGGGCTGTTCTTAGTGAAGACTATGATGTCTTTGTAGAATCACTCTGCTACTTTATTTTCTTTATAACCGTTTATATTATGTATCTTACAATGGCTTTTCTTTGACTCACTACAAAAAATGGTTTCCTTGTAATAATAGGTGAGAATGTGCCTGAGGTTCTAGATGTACATACTGTACATGTATGTTTTTCATGCACATGCTGTGGATGATGGTTAGCAGAAGGTTACATGTTTTGGGTCCTTCAGTAGGAACTTGGTACTTGTATTTTTTTCCTGCAGTAAACTACAATCCCTTCAGCCCCCATTCGAAACTGTAACAGTAGTCCGTATTTCCCCATTGTTCTTTGGTTCAGTCTGCCAGTCTGAATTTGGCTTTTCTTCTTAAGTTACCCATTCCTAGGTGAAATTACACACCCCAGAACAACAACAAAAAAAAGTTATTCGAGCTGTTGTGCCCCAGTAATATATTTCACCCATTCTGAGTAGTCATTAACTACTAAAATCTGGCAAATCAGGTTCTTGCTATGTCTCCTCTGAACGGACTATTACAGGAGTTCTCAAACCAGGAATGAGTCTCGTCTGAGTCTGTAGTTCTTCATCACTGTGTACAGACCTGTGGAGGGGGTTTAAGGGCCTAATTGCTGGGACCTATCATTTTAATAAGCCTTATCAAGTATAATTCCTTCCCCCTAATTTAGCTGGGTCACATATATAGGACAGGGATAACCACTAACAATTGGTTTGTGTGCATTTGAAGCCGTTAGAGTGACATGGAAATAGAATCACAAACGTTTACAACAGTTTGACAGTGAATGATAAACCTTTCTGTACTGGCAGCCGCTGAAATAAAAGTGTTTTCCCAGTTCCTGAAGGACTGCCTTCTCTGTGTATTTATCTCTAACAAAAACACACATATAAAAAAACACTGACTGTTTGCATCGTATTGGACAGCAGTTATCAGAACCGGGTTAAAGCATTTAAGCTTCTTTTTAGACTGCAACCAGTTTATCCTTACAAAGAAGTAAGGGCTATGACATCAGTTCAATATCCTGTGTCAGAAGATCCCTCATTCAATGACGGGCCTAGGGTGTTAACCCGAGTGGCTTAATCTCAATTGTTAAATTCTCTCTAACCTGGCTGGCTGTCAAACAAGTCAATTGTACATCAATAAACTCAGCATAACTAAGTTAAAAAATATAAGTGTGTTTTTACATGTCTCTCCATGGTTTTTATTATTATTATTAATATTTTTATTATTATTATTATTATTATTATTATTATTATTATTATTATTATTATTATTTTGAAATCAGTTTTACAGCATTTTTACCATAAATACAAATTTAAGGCTTATTGTTCGCTTTAGGTTCCAACGGAGTGATCCGCACACAATTACCTGTACATATGCAATTCTGCTGAATGGGCCCCTGCATAGTATTTTAATTGTACATTTACATGCCACATGCAGAAGAAAATTTGGCTGTGTACAGTGTGTGTGCCCGAAAGACAGCATAAATAAAAATGTATTTGGTTGATGAAAGTTAATGTAATAGAAAACTTTTAATTGTGAATAATTTAGTTTCTACTTTTTTTTTTTTAAATTGTGCTTATCCATAACTGTTTTTCAATAATTTTTCTGAAAGTATTGGGTTTTATTGCGGAGAGCTCATCAGGATATGAAAACACGACTGTGTGCGTGCGTGTGTGTATGGGTGGCTGGGTGTGTCATTCTACAGTGGTATTTATTTTATGCTTGAGTTGCCAGCAGTAACAATTCAAGAATAATATATGTATGCTGATGTTTCCATGTATTTTGTGAAATTGAAATGTGCCTAGATTGATTGCAACTCTTTAATTATCCCCTAAATGTGTCTTGAGATTTCAACTAAATCTAAACATTCAAAGCTTTGTAACATAGAATAAAGCTTGTATGTCATATGTGTCTGATGATAGACTCAGACACATTTTTCTAAACTATTTTTACAGCCCTAGTAAATCTGGGAGCTCCCATTCCAGAACATATAATGCAGACAGTAAATATAGGCTGACAATCACACTGCCTTTGATCTGTCATGTCAATGAGTCCTCACCAGCCTCTGTAATTATTGTGAATTATTTATTTTACTCTTACTCTTTTATCACTTTCTTTTAGCTTATATAAAAATGATACTCGACTAACCAGCTGGGTTTATAAGCTTCAGTTTTACTGGATTTATGATGTCCAAGCACACTTTGTAAAAGGGTAATTGAACTGTTGGATTGGACATGATTAGGCTTTGAATGTGTACTATGTGACAAATTAATTACTAAAGCAAAGCTTAAAAGGTTGAGTGTTTAGCATGCAAAGAAGTGCATACTAAAAGAATCAAAGACACACAAATAGAATCAAACAAAATTTGACTGTTAACGTAGAGAAAACATTGACATTTACAATAGTAGCAGCACCAGCTACAGTAATCTGCCCGTCACATATCCGTTTATCGTCCATGATCAACGTCTTCAGCAATGTGAGTTTATTATTGAACAGAGAAGATTAGTTCAGAGATTGTAGATTCTACCAAAGTTTTCATACACTGTGTTGTATGTGCTCCCTGCGCTGCCATTGCTGGCAGTGTCACGCGAGCTGTTCAGTGTGTTGATATGTAAATAAATCTAGATCGCCTGCTGGACATATCAACTTTAACTTCCATCTCAGTTTTCCTGCCTGTCCCTCAGCAGTGAATGCACGCATCCACACGGCAGACTGCTACCCTGTCACAAGTATTAATACCCTGTATCTTTCTAAACAGGGTTTAGGGGAGCTCCCTAATAAAGGCTGAATCTCAAAATAATAATTGTGTGTCTATAGTAATTTTTTACAGCTGTGTATAATGGTATTTAAAACAGGATTCATTCATCCGACTTTTTACATATCCACCCTTACTCTGGTCCCACCGCAGTCGAACATGAGACGGATTACTATACCTTAAAATATTGTATGTTCTGCTACAATCTACTGGTGCTATGTATTAACCAGAACTAAAATGCAACACATATGAACAAAAGTGGTGGACTTTACATATTATAAAAACAACAAATACAACTTTAATTTCACAATTGAAAAACATATAACGTATTTAATTCCATTGTGAACTATAGTATTATGCAACAATTGCTATTGGTTAGTCACACCTTCAATAAACTGTATGATTCTCAATCCTACAAGCAAGCTGCCATCTTTACCATATGATAACCATAAGCACTGTTGCACAGACCAAAGTTTTTAAGGCACTTTTAAATTTAAAAAAATGAAGAAAGACAAACTTCAACAAGAGTTGCCCATTCTAATTGCCCTCAAATGAAATACATGTGTAGCTCCCATGTTAAAATAATCACTATTCTTGATTCAGGTGGACTTAATGATAGCTAAATCACAGAAGTATTTTCCAGCAGCTGTCTTGGATTACAAATGTGTACTAAACACATCACAACTAGTCAGCAGTCTCTTCGTTTACTTTTCATGTCTGTGCACCAGTATAAAAATGTTAATTTGGGGAAATTTACATTCCTGTTAATTTCTGTTTTAAGTCAGGGGCAGGTCCATATATAAGCAGACTTGTCTCCACTCTCCAGCCCTCTCATTTCCCCTGTAATGGGGACAAACTTTACCACTTTTCTATTCCCACTTACAACAGGAATGTATAGAGTGTTTTTTTGTGTTCTATTTACTACCTGCAACTGCAACTGGCACAGATCTGTCTGCCCCCATCAGAGCCACAATGATATAAAGAATAGACCAATTTTCTTTATTAAAAAAGACAAAACAATCTAAACATTTCTTAATAAAATAATCAATTTTAAGCATGCGTTGTGAAAAGGTGTAGGTGTGTGATGTGTGGGTGTGTGGCATGTGTGTGTGTGGAGCTAGGTAATTCACAAAGCTACCAGTACATGGATACAGAATTTTCCACAGAGCTGCATCACAGTATATAATTGATGGTAGTATGAACTTGCCAGTAATCTTCAATAAGATTTCCACAGCTAGTAGGAAATCTCGACCAAGACAGGAAATACCTAGAAATGAGAAAGAATAGATCAAAGGCGACAGTCCACTATTTAGAAAATAAGAAATCTAATTAATATCACTACATTTTAACTGTATGTTGTTTGACAAGCATGTGAATGTGCATGTGCATTTCTAAACTTGTGCATTATAATGTCGCAGATACCTACATGTACATTAGGGCTTTACCCTACAGTAGTTTACAATGTTTGTTTCCAAACACCTCAGATCTTTACCATACCTACAGAACCTAAGCTTTAACTTGAGCTTTTTCAACAACAAAAAATCCTGACCCAATTGGGTCGTACCGTTGAATTGCAATACAAGTAGTTTTAATATCTGTATCTGTGTTTTAATATTTGATGAGATTTGCATTCATTTAATGATACTTATTACCAGTAATTGCATCACATAGTCTTTGTGCATATTTACTACTTTATTTGCACTGTTTTCTCAGTTAAAATATTACTGTTATGTGCACTCTATATGAATTAACCACAATACTCACTGTGGAAGGGGATGGGTATTCACTGACACGAGAGACAGAAGGGTGTATTAGGAAACACTGCACAGGAGTCCAGTTTTATTTTCCTGGTGCAATGCTTTATTTTAGCCCGCAGAGGGTGATGCTGTCCGTGGCCTGGATACTGCCAACAATAAACAGGACCACGGGTTTACCAATCCAGGTACAGGGTCCAGTGCACATGCAAGTGCTGAAATAATAATAAAAGGCGAAAGAAAAAGGGAAAATAAAACACAGTAATAAAACTACAAAACAAAAGTGCTGCACTCGACAGCGTCACCCCAACCGTCGCTATCCGCACTGACCGGGTCTCCGTCCTACACTATTGTGTTCCCTCCACCTACACGTGCTCGGGGTCTGCCCAGGAATTCCCCGGTTTCCACACTCTTTCACTTTTTGACCTATTAATGGTTCTCAGGTTTGTTTATTTGTTTTTGTTTCGCTGGCCGTGCTTGACAGCCCAGCTTCTGCCAGCTGGCTCTTTTTGTTTTAAAGGAGGCAGCCCGAGGGAACACAGAGCCTAATCTATATAGGGCCAGCTCGCCTCTCAGCCACTCAGAGAGAGGGAGAACTACACACCCTCTCTCCCACCTCTCCATGTCACTGCCATGACCGACAGGCAAATATTGTAAAGCTGCTGCCCTCTTCACATTAGTCACATTACCAGGAATCATCGCCCTAGTACAGTGAGCAAAGTGTCAGTCATGAATTAGAGGTGACAAGACTGAACTAGCTATCGAAGAGGGTACTTTAGGGGGACGGGATGCCGTAATCAGTTCCTTTGTTGTGGTTACTGAGAGGAAACGAGGACTGTGAGATCCTGAGTGAAGTGTTTTTGTTTGTTTTGTAACTCTGTCTATTTGTCACGGACTGTACTGCACCTGTATACAAACAAGCACCACTGTTTGAATCACCACACCTGCACCTAGAGCACATACTGTCCGGAGACATGTCTGTATCTGTGTTGTGTGTCTGTGTTTTGTATTATTACTTCGGGACTGCAACCCATTGGTTTTGACGCTGGCAATACCCATAGTTGGGTAGAGCCAGCATTATTATTTCAAATGGTCTAGGTGACCATTAACAAGAAAATAAAAGATCTTGAACTGTGAACTTTGTGTTTGTCATTGTCTGGAGCACCTGCATCACCCCTACACCTATGCACTGCCACCCACACGTTCACAGTGTCCTCCAATCCCAGCACCAAACCAATTGGGACAGCTGTAGGGCACTGAGGTGGCTCAGTCCCTGATGTTTTTGCCTCCCTAACCCTCAGGGGCGGCAGAGTCAATACAACCTGAATCTTGACTGTATGGGCCTGATTTTGATGATGGGTTAAACCTCTAACGCTACAGCAAAACACATTTGCCCCTGATTTTGCTGAAAAAACAAGAGCAAACTGCCTTTGCCCTGTAATGCAATTTAAGTGTCATGCTTTGCACCGTCTGCTTTAATGCCAGTGGCCACGCCTTTACGAAATGAGCTACTGGAGACCTAGCTGCACACTTCCTTGAATCGGATAAAAATGGAATTAGAGACATAACAGTAAACATGTTTAAAGTACCTTTCATGGGGCGGGAGCCAGGGCTGCAAGAGGAAGGGAGCGTTTTTGCAACTTAGAATCTGAGGCTCGGCCTCCAGACAAAGGAGAGAGAAAAGGCCTTGATGAACTCCAACCGAGCGAGCCTTCCCTATGGAGTAGAGACTAGCCCTAATGGCTTCCAGGCCCCTGAAAACACAGAGACTTTTCAGAGAGTTGTTATAGGCGCTGCCTAATGACTGGGTCCCAGTTACTGACTGGGTTAAGTTGGAACGGCTCATACGATACCTTGGTGTAAGGAAGAAAAGAATATCTGAAAGAACACAAGTAATTGTTGGTTATGGGACTTGAGCACTAAGAATATGAGGGCCACATTGCAGGAGGATAAAAGAAGAAGTAAGACAGAGCCTTCTTTCTTGAGGCAAGATATAGCGCATGAGCTACAAAAGAATATTGTGGTCGGTGGTCCCCTCTGACCACATGAAGAACCTGCAGAGTTACTGGAATTCCAATTCCATGATGGACCACCGGCTCCCCGATGAACCCGCACCTGTGAAGACAAACAAAGACCACGTGTCAATATATAACATAAAAGCAAGAAGAGACAATGACAAACAAAATAATTAAAATAGATGGTTAGTCGAACAAGATATGGGATGGCCATGCACTTGGCGGAGAGGAAATAGGAGAAAAACCTCTGGTGGTCCTAGCAGAGAGGGCAGCCCCACTCTGGGCATGCTAGCTATAGACTGATGTGTTGCAGTGATATTGGATGGCAGTGATCGGATGTAGGAGTTGACTGCTGAAGAAGACCAACACCCTATGTTCTTGACCAGGTGATGGCTGATGAGGGCTCTGGTTGCTGAAGTAGCTGCATCAATCCTAAAGGAGTGTGTGGGGTGGAATTAGGGAGAAAGACCTTCTCTGGTGATGAATGAGAGCAGAGAGGTGGGAAGAGAACCAGTATCTGGTAATGATGCTTTTGGAGCAATCATAGGAAGTCTGAATCTTAAAGGAGTGGGAAACTGATATCCAACAGTTAAAGATGAGCTGCTGGAACTTAATTTGTTGATTGTTCCAGAGTTGCAGCAAGGTGTACCACATTCTGATATCTTTTCTTGCTTATGAAGATATTTTTACAGGTTTTTTGCAGTTGAGGTGAGAGCGAGAAGGTGTGATATGAATGTTCTGCCTTGGGGAATTGCGAAATTTAAGTGGCCAAGGGGAGATAACGGGTTGCGTTTAGAGGTTAATTTTGATGCTTGGAAGGTGTTAATGAGCTGAGATTGTCAAGTGGAAGGCTGGCTTCGGATTTGAGAATGTCCCGGGTGATTCTGAGGCATTCTAGTCGGGTTGTTGGGCCGATGGTTTATCTTGAGAGTGGGACGCCTACTAAAGAAACAGGGATTGCAGATTGGAGATTGTTTGAGCAGGGGGAGGTAGGGAAGTCCGAAGGTGGGATATAAGGAGAAAGTCGTCTTCCCAGCTGATCCCGAACAGGTGGTGGAGGGAGGGAGGCATGGGCATGACTTAAAAGTGTCTAAAATATCCACTGTGGCCTGCTGCTTTGATGGATTTAACAGCGTTGGAATCTGTGTTGTAAGGGACCGCAGAGTATGAAAAAGCAAAATGCAAGAGAAAGAGTTGAGCTGTGACTGGGTTTAAATAGGGAGTTAATGATGATAGACAGGTGAAATTAGAAAGAAGCGAAGCCCTGGCTCATGCTCCCCAAAATTTGACTAAAGTTAACATTTAAAATTGATTCGTAAGCTAAAGAAAGGAAACACAATGGTTCTATGGCCAGCACATATACCCTTAATTGAAATGCCATTAGTTAGTATATTATTCAACATGTGCCATTTTTGTAAGATGTAATCTACTTTGTAATGGAACAAAAATGCATTCCAACAAAATATATTTTATTTTAATGAAAACCAGAACAAAAAATGAATACATAAATATTAATCAATAAATGAAACAGGAGGATTATTTCCTGACATTCTGAAGGCTTAATGTATGTCACAGACATGCAAAAAAGTCATGGTTCCAGCCAAACCTGGAAATGTAATCAAAATTGTATCACAGAATATCAAAAATTGAAAGACATTTTAATAAATTGGCCAAAATAAGCAAACACTTTATACACCCCTTCCCCACAATAGCATAAAAATTGAAATACAATATAAAGGAAATCTGAAAGAATACAATTTTAATAAAAGACCCAAAACCACTTATAAAAGAGGTGGATCCCAGTTTCTCTACAGAATACTTTTGATTTACAGCCCACAAATGTGTAAAATTACACTTTTTATTAGCCTTGTGTGAGTTTACAATTAGATTTTTTTTGTTTGTTAGTATTACAATATTCATTATTCACTGGATCATTATTAAACTATTTTCTTTGCATGAATTTTAAATAAAATATACCATAAGGAGAGAATAGACAACATTTGACAGGACAGAGGTTTCAAAGTGTGTCACATGTGAAATAATCTTTGTGCTCGATTCCTAATGAGAGTCAAGCATGATACTCTACCAGCTGCACTCTTGTGTTTCTACAAGCCATTCCAGCTTTTATTTATTTATCTAAGTTGTATGACTTTTTTTGCATAGCTTTTTTTAAACTTATAAACACAACGTTTTCTTGTGTGTCTCATGGATTAATGCCCGTACTCTTCTAGACTAATGCCTCATCTTGTTTAAAATCACTAATATGTCTCCTTCATGACTCACACTAAAGGTTTTGAAAAAAAAATCCTATACTTCCTTCCTGCCAGCATATAAAGACAGTGATGAAAGGAACTAGAGCAGATTGCTTTATCATCCCATTAGAGGGAATAAGAATGAACTGCTACTATTTACACTGCTCAGGATTGCTGCTTTATGTTTACACAGTAAAACAAGGACTATTTCACTGGGTCTGTAGCAAACATGCCTTCATAGCATAACAGCAAATGTTTAACTCTCTCTGCAGGGTGACACTTAAAAATCGTTAATTATTGAAGTGTGATATACTTTAAAAAGTTATACAGTCTAACTAGCTGTTAAACAGGAACAAGCACGTAAACATCAGTTGAAAAACAAAGTCTGAATATAGAGATTGACAGTTAGCTTCTCGAATGGTCATGAATTAGTGGTGCCTTTTTGGCCAACTAATCTGGCTTCCCATGATTCCTTGGTATTGCAAGTCACTGTGCAATATCCACCCACAGGTTGCATGGTCATTGCTCCTTATAGGGGTGATTCAAACTAAGAAGGCAATGCTACTGTACATCAGCCTAGAAGAGCTAGGTTGGGAATTGACAAGCCTTCCTTGGGTTGCCCAGATTTTAATCTAATTAGGGAGCCATGGGATGAATTCAGCTAACACTCCTCAGGCAAGGCATCACCAGACAAATGGCAGGATGGTGTTTGCTGGGTTTACCAACTTAACAGTTAGATCAAGATTTTCCTGCTGAAATCAAGTTCTGATAAAAAATACATCTTTCTGATTAAATTCTGTAATGCATTTCACTCTGCAGCTGTTGTTGATGTGTCTCCTAATAATTCCTAACAAACTAGCCAAGCCCAAAGATTTTTACATTGCTTACTGTGGCACCTTGTCATCCTCGGTGAGCTGTATTGTGCACATGTAATATTCGTTCTTCTCTTATCTCTCAATCAATCAATCTTTATTTATATTACAAAGTATTTAAAAGTTTCCTTCAATGGCAAAGTAAATATTACACCTTAAAAGAGAGGAAAATATTCCTGTAAATGGTATATGATAGTACATCCTTCGCTCCAATAGCAGCCTTGTAAAACCATTTTTTTTTCTTCTTTCTGATAGGCACCAGCTCACAAACACCCACACACACTGACAAAGATAATAAACCCGTCTCTTTAGCAGGAGCTTACTTGAAGATGTGGTCATTAAGGAAAGTCATCGGTATCTGTCTGCTCATCTGTAATAGTTTTTTAAACAGTGTTCAGACTTAGACTCTCACTTTCCACCTGTAGCCAGTTAAGTGGAAAAAGAACTGCTCTACATAACAGCACGTTAATCACACTCTTTCTAACTCACTCTGTCATTTTTAGTTGTATAAAGCAAAAGGAAATTGCTGAAATCCATCTTATTCTCCTTTGGGCTGCACCATCGTTAACTGCTTGTATCTACCAACAGTCACTAAATCTAATAGTCTACTGTAATGGATTACACTTGGAGGTCAACAGTAGCATTTATATTGTGTTCAAAGAGAGCAGTAGGCTATTGTCAGGATATGCTAAGACCTTTTTTAAAAAAAAAAAAAATGGCATTGGTACAAACTGCATTGCTATTAATTCGTATTTCAAATAAGTTTGTACATTGTGCTGCATAACAATCATAAATACACTTTCTCATCATGCTGCCTCTTGCCTCACAATCATGCAGATGATAAGGTTATTGCACTATTCACAGTTCTCGAAAAAAATTCATACAGTGTGTGTAAACTGCCGACCCATAAATCACTCTTTAGAATAGTGTCTTACTGAAGAAATGATGTGCCAAGCTTTTGTAACAGCCCATACATTCCAGAACCTGACCATCTGACCTGGGCCATGAATAAGGAATATAATAACCTGCAGGTTGTCCCTGTGTAGGGACATTACAATTTTCAAAGAGAACAATTCAACAGTTCATGTCTTTATGTTTTGGAAATAATATTGCTGCTTCCAAAAAAAAAGAAAAAAAGACATGTGGAAAAGCAATCTGTCTTTGATTCATATGCTCACTGAAATATTTATTTTGGCTACATTGGAAACTTTTGGACCATATTAATACACATTCATTTATTATTATTATTATTATTATTATTATTATTATTATTATTATTATTATTATTATTATTTATGTATTTATTTATTTATTTATTTATTTATTTAAATATTGAAGTGTCTCATAAATGGACAAGGGTAATGCTTTAAATCAGTGCAGGTCTGTGCATGCTGGTCTCAAGAGCCATATTTGTAACAAACTGATTAGAAACAATATCCTATTATACAATTCATGTTGTTTCAGAAACCTGTTCATCAAATTATTTTAAATAATAACAGAGCCCCCTTTTCTATTCTTCTGTTCTCAAAACTGTCATATATTAAGATGTATTTTTATAAATGAAAAACAGAAAAAGCATTCTTCATTAGAAGGGCCGGTATTATCTATTGTAAAGCAAGGTATGGTACAACATCAGTATGCTGTTGTTCAGCATGCATAAATTGAGCAATAGAACCAAAACAGAAGGGCTATGCCAAGTGGTAAGGCCAGTCTTGTGCCGTTAAATGTCCCGAGCTGAAGGCAAGAGCGACTAACATAACGAGAAGAGTCTCACTGAAGGGTAAATCTCTCTTATGAGGGTTCTATTGATATTAGAAAATGACTGCGTTAAAAAAACAAAACCAAAAAAAAAAAAAAAAAGTTTTCTGTTTTTTTTAATTGATTTTATGCAGCACTAAAAATTTCTGCGAATAAATGCAAATGTTTTTCTCAATATCCCATGAGTAAAGAAGTTTGCGCAGGATTTCATTATGTGGTCTGGTGGACGATGTTGTGGGTATATGCAATAGCTTAAATAATAATTCAGCACAAAAAAAACCCAACCTTCTACTAATATAGACCTGTTCTTCAGTTCAGGTACCTCGTACACAAAAGCGACTATGGCTTGTGAACTGTTTGTTTTTTATCTAGGCCTACTATTAATTAGCTGCTGTTTTAATTTTCTCTTTAACAATATGGTTATGATAACTTACTGTAATTTTGTTAACATCAAAGAAAAATGTATTTGGTACTTAATAGGTTAACATCACTCAATTGAGAATCTGTGTTTGTTTTTGATCCCAGAGAAAGCCAATGGTAATTTCGGATTTCTGTTTAAAAACAAGTTGAACCCCTACTTATTTCATAACACTTGTTTTTTAAAATCTGTTTTTATGACTGAAATACAGTTTATTTTGCAGCTTTGGGAGGTGAGGAGACTCAGGACAACATGGCTTCAGCTGTCTCCCCCACCACAACATAGGTTCCTGTCTATGACCTTTTTGGGATTCCCTCCCACCAGGTGCAGCCTAGCGTACTAACGTCCCAAAATTGAGCCCTGGTCAAGGCCTGGTCTGCCCTAACTGGCCCACTCCCACTGCACTTGAACCAATCAGAGTACACAGTATGATTGGTGACAGAACTGAATGAGTCTCTGTTATTTGTTGGTGACTATGTCACTACTGGAACTAGACTTACCTTAATGTCCTTAATGTCTTGCTAAAAAATAATAAACAGTTCTCTGATATCTGTCCTATTTTCATACTAGGAGGAACAGACCATGAAAGGTAATCTTGGCTCTGGGGCACAAGAAACAGCAGACTTAAAGTTGAGTTTTATCTGATTGAACTGGGAAAAGCTTAACATTATTTCAAGCCAAAGCTTTTAGAAACTTACTCGCCTCTAATTTCAGTTTAATTTTATTCAACACTCAAAAAGGATTGTATCCCAGGCCTGAATTAATGTTGAGCTTCATTTCAAAGTAAACATACCACTCAACTGAAAGCCCAGCAGTCTGTAGGTGTTCTCTGGAGGAGGTCACATACTGTACTAGGCAGTAATATTCTCACTGAGACAGAAAGCATATGTCATGGCTCCTTGTCGTTATCTAAACACAACCCCCCGGGAATGAATACATATTAAATAAAACTGACTGACATTCATAGTTTTCTGTAAAAGCAATAGGAATTCTCAAATGGTATGCTCTGGTTGCCTCGTGGTACAGTATAACCTCCGAGGGCCGAATTATTATTATTTATTTGTCCAGTTGTGCCCAATTATTGTGCCCAAAATGGGCACAGTTTTGCAGTTAATCCTGCAGGCAATGTTAGGCTCTCTTTTCTCACCAGTGACTACGAACACTGTGAGTGATTCTATCACATTAATTTTTTTTTATTTTTTACTCTCTGTATCAATTACTAAACTTGAGTTCATAAGTAAAGAAAGAAGACCTGAGGTGACTCAACTGACGTTCACAGGAGAATACCTAAAAAAAATATATATATATATATTATGCAAAAGTAAACCAATAAAGCGTATAATTTGATGTTTGTTAGTGAAATAATCATAAACAGGCAGGGTGGGTGGTAAAATATCCAGAATTCAGCTGGCACTATGAAACCCAGTGCTTCACATACTTCTGAAATCTAGGCCAGTGCATTTGAGTTAAAACAAAACACAACAAAAAAAAAAAAAAAACCCTAATACATAAAATGAAACACTCCACATTACAGAATTGGAGTGTTACACTTTCAGTGGTAAAATAAAAAAAAAAGACATTTAAAATGCTATTTCAGTTTACTTTCCCAATGAAAGTGTGTTTCTGTCTAGCTGTTAACAATACCACAACTTTGCTTAGGAAGGACATTGAGGATGGGGTCATGTTCTAAGCTCTGATGGGGAGAGATGAAGGATGTTGAGGATGGAGTCATGTTCTAAGCTCTGATGGGGAGAGATGAAGGATGTTGAGGATGGAGTCATGTTCTAAGCTCTGATGAGGAGAGATGAAGGATGTTGAGGATGGAGTCATGTTCTAAGCTCTGATGGGGGATAGATGAAGGATGTTGAGGATGGAATCATGTTCTAAGCTCTGATGGGGAGAGATGAAGGATGTTGAGGATGGAGTCATGTTCTAAGCTCTGATGAGGAGAGATGAAGGATGTTGAGGATGGAGTCATGTTCTAAGCTCTGATGGGGGAGAGATGAAGGATGTTGAGGATGGAGTCATGTTCTAAGCTCTGATGGGGGAGAGATGAAGGACATTGAGGATGGAGTCATGTTCTAAGCTCTGATGGGGGAGAGATGAAGGACATTGAGGATGGAGTCATGTTCTAAGCTCTGATGGGGAGAGATGAAGGATGTTGAGGATGGAGTTATGTTCTAAGCTCTGATGGGGAGAGATGAAGGATGTTGAGGATGGAGTCATGTTCTAAGCTCTGATGAGGAGAGATGAAGGATGTTGAGGATGGAGTCATGTTCTAAGCTCTGATGGGGGATAGATGAAGGATGTTGAGGATGGAGTCATGTTCTAAGCTCTGATGGGGGAGATATGAAGGACATTGAGGATGTAGTCATGTTCTAAGTTCTGATGGGGAGAGATGAAGGATGTTGAGGATGGAGTCATGTTCTAAGCTCTGATGAGGAGAGATGAAGGATGTTGAGGATGGAGTCATGTTCTAAGCTCTGACGGGGGAGAGATGAAGGACATTGAGGATGGAGTCATGTTCTAAGCTCTGATGGGGAAGAGATGAAGGACATTGAGGATGGAGTCATGTTCTAAGCTCTGATGGGGAGAGATGAAGGATGTTGAGGATGGAGTCATGTTCTAAGTTCTGATGGGGGAGAGATGACTACAGTAGCCATTACACAGAACACAACAACTTCCTGTGCTTTGTTGGCTTCACACATTTTGGCTAATAATAACTTTGTCCTCTTGAGAAAAGTAAAATAACAGTCTTCATATGTCACATAAATGAATTGTTGCATATACACAAGAACACGAAGAAGAGGGCTTTACCATCTGGTAAAGCCCATCTTGCGCAGGTAAAGATTTTAAGTTTCTCTGTTGTTTTTTTGGTGATTTTATGCATCCCTAGTTTTTGTTGTTAATTCATGTTTGGCCAAATTAGAGCTGTGTAGATTAGATTTTTGTTAGAGACATCCGCCATACAATGTATTAACCTCCTGTATTATAAAACACGAAAGCTATTATTAAACATAGTGTTTTCACTATGCACTATGTATTATGTTTAATGCACAAAATTTCATCTATACCCAAGGTAAGATGTATTGGATTTCTGACAGATCCTTCATAGTGATTGGTTTCTAATACAAAATATTAAATGTATGTAAACTATAACCAAAGCTTTATATATACAATCTTCAAAGAAATCATAACTCAAAACAAAAATACATGTTGCCCCTGCTTTGGCCAAAAGTTTGGCATCACCTAGAATTTTAGGATTGAGGCATCATTTAAAAAACAAACAAAACAAAAAAAAAAAAAAAAACTATATGAACATAATTTAGATCTTTTATTTAACATTATGTAATCAAACAAACTACAAAATGTTATTGCAAAAGTTTACCAGAAGCCATAATAGTAGCTCAATATTTCATGTTAGATTTTTCAGTTTTTCGTTATGTAGTATATGGAAAAATACAAAGCAGTATGTAATTCAATATGTTATCATAACATTATTTTGCAGGTTTCATTTGACTTTATGAAGCAAAATTAGTTAATTCTACAGGATGAAACAAAACTTCTGGCCACAGCTGTACACCTGTGGAAAAGGCACACAATACAACAGCCATATAAGGAAACACATTCCACACATCCCCCATGAGTTTTAAATACATATTGGCAAAATGTTAAAATAACATGTATCATGAGTGACTGACACATATAAATTACTGTTTTAAAATAACACAGCATAGCTGCGCTCCTGAGCTTTAAATTTAGGTTATATATCAAAAAGCAAACTAAAATAACTGTGCACAATTTTCAGGTCAAAAATGTAGTCTTACAAGCTCCTTTGTGTGTTGCAGTGTTTTTCAACAGCAATGTTGAAATTATTTTTGGCACTGCGGGGGAAAAAGAAAAAAAAAAAAAAAACAACTTTGCACAGCAGCAGCAGGGAGGACAAATCAATAGATATCCTTGAAAGGCCACCATTTTTCAGGCAGTCAGCCTTCAACACCAGCATCCATCTGACCTGCAAAGGAGCTGCCCATTTCAGTAGTCAAGAACATGGAGGACAACAGCATCTTCCTCTCCATTCAACCCCCTCAACAGTAATTACGCAGCCATGTGTAAATACAGTTTTAATTACAAAATACACTACAAAACATTGGTCATTTTGTAAATAAGCCTGTTACTTTGTAGTGACACAGCTGAATGTGTAATTAATGTGTTATTATAGTGTAATTACAATATACTTTTAGACACGATGTCAATTGTTACATTGTAATAACTGATTGTAGGTTATGTAACTACCATTTCAATACTGTAATGAATAACAGCTGTCAAATCCAAATAGTGGTGGTGTAATATAGCCTTCATAAACTTAAACAATTCTTGTAAATACATGTATTACATTTTAACTCTGTAGGGTCCGCCTAATGTTAATTATATATGCAAATACATATATAATTATGGCCACTTACACCACCTCACACATTTTGCTGAATGTGAAAAATATCAAAAAATAAAAATAGGTAACAGGTAATTGCATAATGTGATATCTACTATTGTGTAACTAAAAAACCTAAAAAGTAAAACAAATCTCTAGGGGCCCTACACCTTCAGCCGCCTCCCCTCCAGGCCTAAAAATATAGCATAATTAAACATAATATAACATCGTATAGCAAAATGCAGTTTATTTTGTTTTCCTTTCAACATATACAAAAGATATGGTAGGGTTGGATGCTGGAATAAAGTCCTTCTTAGGATGTTGGTTCCAGATGTCGTTGGGAAATGAGAATGTTTTTAATATTGTTCCTTATGTGGATCTCATAAGCCTCTGAAGACCACTGACCAAGCTTTTATGACATGCACAGGAATATTTTGCTGAGCAGCTGTGGTTGCAACTCCAATCCTGAATGAATGGCACAAATAGTTCGAGGAAGAATGGACACTTTTTTTGGAGATCTTGGAGTCTGGCAGAAACCCTGACCTGGAGACTGCCGGGTCCTGCACAGTTAGAAACAGCAGGTCCTGAGGTGCAGATTGGGGTGTGGTGGCTAAATATCTCAGCATGGATGTGTGGGGACAAAAAAAAAAAAAAAAAAACAGAATTAGTGTGAGCAATGAGAACAGTTTCTCCTATCAGATTTACTTTGTTTACGAAAGACAGAAAACACATCGTCAACTGCAGCAGGACCCCGTCAGGCAGTCGGAGGGAGCAGAAAAGGTTAAGTGTCACCCAGGCAACACTCTACACGCTCCAAATGCATGGAATACTTCCCCTTAGAATGAAGTTCAAGGTGCACATAAACTGGAGCAAAACACCTCGACAGGCAGCTAGAAGCAGAAAGAGCAATTAATGTGATTAGTACGGTATTTTTACGTGCTTTAAAATGCACAGAATACATGACCTGAGATTGAAGGTTTCCGATGTGTTGGTCTGATAATGGTTTAAGGAACAGGTTTCGGTGGGGATTTTGCCATGCCGGAGGAACCCACAGTAGCAGAGACGACGTTGTTTCTAGAAGGACATCCTTGAATGGGGAGAAGCATCTGGAGCACAAAACTTTGACAGAACTCCAGGACTCCTTCCTGATGGGTGGTTTGGAAGATGGTTAGAGTAGATCTTCGATGACCTGCTGTGAAATTTGTATTCTGAATGTTGGAGCAGATCCTTGAATGTCCCACAGCGTCCTTTCCGCTCCTCTCCTGTGAGGTTGTGAGATATCTGGCTTGTCCAAGCGACGAGCACCAGAAAGCCTGCACTGGTCTATGCTTGGAGAGTTGAATCCATAATGTGAAGGTAAGGGACAACATTGATATGACCGAGGGAGGTACGCAACCAAACAAACAAACAAACAAGCAGGTAATCCAAAAGCACAGCAAGACTGAGTTTGCGAAATAGGTATATATATATATATATATATATATATATATATATATATATATTATACGTTAATTGGAACTTGCTGGTAATAGGCTTGTAGATTAAAGAAGAAGAAGAAAGTTATCATTCCCTGTATTTCAAAGAACATGTCTTCCAAAACGCATGTTTTGATTTGTTTTCCCCTTCAACTCACAGCGAATTTCACACTTATTTTAGCAATTAAAATGTAACCCGGAAAATGTAATAAAACGCAACACTGGATTTTAATCAGCTACCAGTTTACCCCATATTATTTATCCATACAGGTCATTAAAAAAAAAGAGACGGATATTTCAGCAATATAACCCCTGTTAGCAATGGGGACCAGATTGGCACAGCAGTCAGAGAAACACAACCTCATTCGATATGAGCTATTAGCACTGGGCCTGCCCGCCTCTTGGGTTTTAATTACTGCAGTTCCTGTAAAGGAAGTTTTTTTTCACCAAGTCACTCAGTTCCTACACATTTCTTTCATTTGAAATGTGATCCATCTGACAGCAGGTCTGGGATCTTTATTCTAGGGAGCCTGTCAAAATTACAGTTGGCTCCCTGTTTGAATTCCTTTATGAGAAATTGTACCAGTCAAAATCAGAAAATGTCAAGGTTTTAATATAATTGGAACCTTTTCAAATTATTAACACCCTATACATCATGCCCTTTGTCACAATCGCACAGCACACATCACAATACAATTTAACAGCTCGATATTCTAGCAGAAATTATTTGTTTCATATAAATTATGTTTTGAAAAAAGAAAAACATTTCAAGAAAATGATTTGGAGCAAAACCAGTACATTGTCTAAACACTAGTCTGAATTCTAACAGCTTTTAAAATCCTTGTAATTGTGTTTAGAAAATTCTATAAACAATTCCTAACATTATGGGTTTTTAAAACTTTTTTTTATTATTTCCAACTTTCTAAATTATATTACTTGATTTACATTCTGTCTAATTATATGATATGCTTTATTTTTGTTTTGATCTACTGAAAATAATAATAATAATAATTATTATTATTATTATTATTATTATTATTATTATTATTCAAAAATACATTTTAATATTTCAGAATATTATCAGATATCATTTTTTTTTTAAAAGACTAAAACAATTGTTTTGTGAATAAAAAAAGAAGAGCTGAAGAGTGCAAGCTCCTGGTCAAAGCTGAAAAAAAAAAAAACCCTGGTAATATGAAATAATGCTGAAATTAAGTTAGTTCTAGTGCTTAATATGTCACTCTTTAACATTGCTGACAATCAGAAACCTGTGGAAGGCACTGTTATTGCCCTTTAAATACTACAAGTGTCTTTCCAAAAAATAATGATATTATGTGATGAACACTCCTAAAATATTACCTTGTTACAGCTACTGTATGTGCAATTGGATAATAAGACCAGCTTTCCCACAAACACCACTGTTGATTGCTTTCCCTCCCTCTAAAGCTGACTGCCACTGTGTAGCACTAAGGTGAAAGGAAACAAAATTTGCATAAATCATGGCAGTCATAAATGTCTGCTGAAAGAACAGGAATATATATGTGGCTTTGATTAATCTTGAGACTGAAAAGCAGCTGGCTCACTGATCACAAAACCTGGAGCCGATCAAGATAAGACAATGGAAGATATTTGCCAGAGGCGGTCTGAAAAACATATCAATTGCTGAATTAATGTTTCAGGAGAGATTTGAGTTTGGGGGAAATTATTTGGTCCTTGTTGACCCAAATGGCACATTCCTTGTTAAAGAGGCAGGTAAATTCCCTCACCAAAATGAAAAACATAATTTTTTGTTTAATTCAGACAGCTGTTTCACTGTATGTTGCACTTTCCTAAAAACCTGTCCTGTGACATTTTTTAATTAAATCCATTAACAAAGGAAACCATGCAACCATTCAGTGTCATTGGTTTCCAATTACACTGCATTTAATTCATTGTTAAAATTGAAATAATAACATTGCCTTATTGAAAGTTAAATATTGATGGCTTCTTTATCAAATTACATATATTATATAAGGAGCAAATGTAAAGTTTCTAAATGAAGGTTTAATATATTATTGATGTTAAATATGTATACATTTAGTAATTGGAAATTGTAATTTACAATTGTAAAAAAAATAAATAAATAAAAGTGCAATAACCCCACGAAAAGAGCATGGCTGTAGGAGGTATGTGGGTTATGATGACATGATAGTCATTTTATTTACTCTCTTTTTGTTTTCTGTGTCTCCAGTTAATGAAAGTCATATCTTACTCTACACTCAACACTGATTTGTATTCTACTTTTTAGCCTTTTTTCAAATGCGTGCCATTTTCACTGTACTTGTTAACAAAACACACAATGGTTTACATTGTGTTTCTTTAAAACCTGCAAGAATGTAGTTTAACTTTCACTGACAATTTCAATTTTGTTTTTTGAAGCTTAACTTTGTTAATTGTAATATTTTCTTTCATAAAACATGAAAAGCAAGCAATAAAAGGGGTTTGCTGTTGACAGAGCTTGCTTTAATTACCAGAACCACATGTTTCATGCAAAGTTTCAAGCAATTTTTTCAATACTGAAATTGGGAGACTTTGTTCTTTGTGTGGACCAGTTCCAACAACTGTCATCATGGTTAAAGTCAGGCAATCAAAGACTTGCCGCCACTCATAATTAATTCTTATAAACTTGCAGTGTCAACTCCCTAAATTTTGGAAAGACAATGTATTCAACACCTACCTCCGCCTTGACATTCTGGGTCTTTGTGAACTTGGATGTCCAGAATGAGAGTTCACTGCTCATTCAGGTCCACAGTTTAAACTCAGTTACAATCAATACAGGTTTTGTTTTGTAGGAGGTTAGTGGTGCAGAATTCTGTATTTGGCACTGAATTGGTGAAGAGTGAACGTGTTTTGGCAAAACATTTCTTTACCCAAGTTTCTTTTACTATTGCATACACTGAGTCACCTTCATAAGTCTTTCCAGACGGATTAGAATTCTGTATGTGAAGTTTGGTCTTCATCACACGGTTTATATTTTCTAAAGACAATGTCATATTTATCCATTTATTTGGAACGGAAGATGAACATGTGCCAAATGGTAATTTCTAAGAGCAATTCATATTTTCTATTTAGTTTACATTGTATAATTATATTTGACATTTAGTGAAAATGTAGATTTAAAAGTTGACAGATCAGCAATTATATTGCCAAGAAATTATTATCCATAGAAAATATGTAAATTAAACACATGCTGTACAGACCAGCAAGCCCCATTCAATACAAGCTTCCAAGCAAATTATTGTGCAAGAGCCTCCTCTGTCTATTGCAGGTTGAGATTTCTTAAAAACATTTTTTTAATGCAATTATTTCTAATGCCTCAGTACAGCCTGATTGGGATATATATATATATATATATATTATATATATATATATATATATATGTCACCTTTTTTGCTCGCCACACAGGCTCTCACGGGTTCTTCTCCCTTCTGAATCACGACCCAACACACAGGATTGTACTGAAACAGCGCTCACGTGCACTTTTAATAAACACAAAATGACACAAACACAAAACAAACACCTAGCTCCTATTTGGAGTACTCACTAAACATAAACAGGAACCTAACTATCACGCAGGACGGCTAAACCGTTTACCTGCCACTAACATTCAAAAAACACCCTCACACAATACCTCAATACGACTGCTCACTCACACAGTCGGGCTCTTCTCTCAGCAGCCGCCTGGAACAGACTGGCTGCCTCTCTTAAATACCCTGCACCTGGCTCTAATTTACAATTACCACCAGGTGCAGGGGATTACTAAACAATAAAACAATTTTACAATTAAACCCCATAACACCCAAATGTGCATTCTCACAAGGTTTTTAGCAGGTTTTTAACCCCCTCCCTGCTATCTCACAATATATATATATATATATATATATATATATATATATATATAGAGAGAGAGAGAGAGAGAGAGAGAGAGAGAGAGAGAGAGAGAGAGAGAGAATTTATATATATAGATATATATGCATGGAGCAGAGAATAAGTTCTGTTTCGCATGACTGTATACAAGGTTATTGCAAGATTATCCTACTCTTCTGTACAAAACGATATACTGTACACGAGAGCAAAAATGAGAATTCAGTCAGGAAAACTCCTGCAATAGAAAGAACAATATTTATTAAAGCTTAGACAAGACAATACTACCTTATACATGTTATCATTACATCTTTGGCCTTTGGCCTCGTCCTTCAAGGTACCCCAGCCCTCCCCCTTGGACGAAGACAAAAAACAGGTGGAGGCTGAGGAGGAGGAGGAGGCAAACTCTGATGCACAACAAGGACAAACGGATTGAGGCAAGCTCTTTCTAGCAGATCACTGTGAGCGCCCTGCCTGAACCTCCACTTTGCTGAATTTTGAATTAGTTTAATCTTTGTTTTTAATGGCCACCCTCAATGATAATAGCATGAAAAGAAATACTGCACACAGTTTACAACATGCTCATATTGAGTTTTCACTGGTAAGTCACTCTTATATTGAGAATCATAATTAATTTTTATAAATATATATATTATATATATATTATATCATATATATATAATATATATATATATATATATATATATATTATATATAAAAATTGTATACTGGGTGTTTTTGTCAAGAATGAAATGAAACATTCAATGAGAAACTCAGGTGGTAGGACTGACCAATCAAATGAGGTGCAAGGTGCTAGGATAGGAATGTATGAGACTAATGGCTTTTACTTAAGTTTATCATATGAAGGTTTGGACAGTTGGGGGAATACATTTTAAAAGCACCATTTTTCTATACTAGAACATTTTGGTGAATTTACATTCTCTGTCTTTTGCCTATACATGTATTCATAACTTCAGGATATACTGTACTGTATATGGTTCTAAATTTCTTATTTATTTGGTACTGTTACGCATTCACTTATATATTCTGCAGTATAAACGCGAGTAATTATTCCACAACATCAATAACAGTATTATCTTCATATTCCTATTTAAATTCCTATTTTCGTTTCTTATATAAATGTTTAATAGCGTTCGTTTGTTGTTAAATGTGTATTTTAACTGAACCCAGGGAGGGGTTACATTTGTGTCTTGATTAAATACCATATTACTTCAATTTGGTGCCACCCTCGAATTAAAGACGCCCTCGTATTGATGCCTCAGTCATCTATCAGCTTTATAATAGAGGCCGCTATTAATAAAGAAACATTAAGGTATTTTTTCTCCCCGTACTCAAAAAAACACACACAGTAAACAAATAAACGTGCAACACTATGTACATGTAACGACTCCAAAGAGACGGGAGCCTCAGTCTAGCACGTAACTTACAAACTAATGTACACACACATAATAAGCACATTTTATTTTATGGTTGTACAGTTCTGAAAGAAAATGCAAGATAAACTATGTACAGAACAGCAGTCCTTCTGAAGATCTTCTAGGTGGTTTTCTTGTTTTGTTTTTAGTTCAATTGTAATTATTGTACTCAATTCCGTACAAACAAAAACAATGTGTTTACTATCTATGAGAAGATTTAGTTTCGGTTTCTCTTGCAGAGAAATTACAAACAAGAAAGTTACAGTGAGAAAAAACAAACAAAAAAAAAAAACCGAGTAAGATATATTGTATTGTTTTTTTGTTTTTGTTTTTTTTTGTTTTGTTTGCTTGTTTTTACAGAAATCAAGCTGATATTCCGAAGTACTTTTTGGTGAAGAAAAACATCTACGTCCCACTCTTTGATTTAACTGCCACACCAGCATTGTCCCGCCCCTTAACAACCAATACACACTCCTGATTCGCTGGTACAGTACTCCCCTGACCTTCCAACTCCCACCGAAAAGACTCTCGGTAACTGTCAAAATGTGCTGTAGTCAAAGTAGGTTAGCAACACGGTGCTGCATACAGGAAGGCTCACGCATTACAGAAAATAAGCAACCGCGATACTTCTAAAAGTTGCTTGATTGGTGGTCCAATCGTTATTGAATGTGGTTTAAATGATTCAAGTGTGTATAAAAGGCTACTGCCAGCTTTCTGGTTCAATCTGGAAGAGGCTTTGGCTTTGGAAGAAGATGCAGTGGGTTGCTGCCAAAGTTTGACTATAGATTGTTATTACAGTATTTTTTAAATCGTTTTTTTTTATTTGTTAAATAGAAGTTCTAAAGGAATACCTGATTGCTCAGTAAAACCTATATATTTTACCTGCACGTGTGCTGTGCAACCCTCGTGTCTAAATAGAAATATACATTTTAAACACTTGTGCTCGTAACACATATTTATTTCCTGTGTATTTTATACATAAACACCAACATTAACACAATACATACAACATAAAACAATAAACAAAGGGGCGGGACACTCAACCACAAAGTCACATATCTTTTGATCTGTATTTTCCATATTTAAAGTGCTTTAAAATCGTTGATGTGTATATTTTATATTTGACGATTTAAAAAATATTGTATTAATAATGTTGCTGTACAATGTTACGCAATGGGAAATACCTGTCTATAATTACATTTCCTGGTATGAGCTTTTAAATGTGCAAAGCACGGCACACACCAGACTTAAAACTTGCCATAACTGTCACATCTGTTTATTTTTCCAGTTCATATTGGAAATCATCACATGCTTCCATCGACTCAAAGAGATTTCATTTATCAATCATGCGTGTCACAAATATTATAATTTATCAAAAAGTGTGAAAACAAGGCAACTAAATCAGACACGGGCAACCAAAATGCTCAGGTCTTTGATAATAAGACTAACAGCCTATTTGTAATGTGAATATTAAGTCCAAAATATGCTCCTTTGTTTAGAACTATGGATTTTATACTACATATCCCCAAAAAAATCTGATACTATATCATATGATGGTGCTTTGTGTTTCCAATCCATCAGTTCTCAAATAGCGTTCTATCAGCAGGGCTTACACAACTGTTTTCATACAAAAAAATGCATTTAACTTAACTATGGTTGGCTTCATTGAAAGAAAAAAAAAACTCTGCCCACATATTTTAAATGTTATTGCCTGGAGCAAGCTTGTGGAAATAACATGTTCCTGTATTGATTCTTGGCAAGAGTCACAGCCCTGTCCTTGCTTTAAATTAAACAGCATGTGGATTGGGTTTAGCGCTATCATGAAAATTAAATTGCCACTTTAGAAAAAAGTCAAGTCATTTTTGGAAGTGAAAACTGCAGGTCAGAGCCCTCTGAAATTTGCAAGCTGTTCAAGATGGTTGTAAAATTATAGAGCCGGCTTTGAGAATCACCTGCTTGGGGCATACGGATACAATAGTTACGGGCCTTATGGGTTTTAGTGTTAGTAAAAGTCTTACCGGTACACTGAAATCAGAAAGGTTTTCTTTTCCTGTACTACTTTGTTTGCTCCCTGTTTTAAAATACTTTGTAAGGAGTACCTTTGGGCATACACTTATTGTACTGTTCAGCACAGATGTCTTACGAGGCATTGTAATAATAGCACACATACAGTACAGTAGTTACACAGTAATTGAATTGCTGCTACACAAATATGTGTGTAATTACACTGCAATTATAAATGATTTTACCAACTCACTGTTCATTTTGTATTGGTAATTAGAAAATTATCTTTTTATTTCCTGGCATCTCATTGACTAGTACCCTTGGGGGGGGGGGTTGGGGTATATTACATTTCAATAGATAACCAGGAAATAAAAAGTACGAGCATAAGTGCCTTTTGACCTGGACAGATATCCTTGAGCCACCTAATTTAAAAACACAAAATTTGTTTCTGTCTTTTTTTTTTTCGTAACAGTTGACTGTTTTCTAAGGTCAGCAAGACCCTCCGGAGTGGGCAGTATTGGAAAATTTCAGACCTACCAGGGCCTGCAGCATCGGGCCTCATTACGCCCTTGGGCGGTCTGGTATCGCCTAATACCACCCACCATGTTGGGTCTTATTGCTTACTTGATTTATTGGTAACTATGTCGTAGCTATTTCATTACCTGTGTAATTATATACAGTGCCCATAGAAAGTCTACATCCCCTTTCAAAATGTTTACCTTTTGTTGGCTTATAGCCTGGAATTAAAATGCATTAAAATAGTTATTTTTTTCCTTTTTTCTAAACATCCTACCCCACAACTTCCAAGTGAAGAAAATATTCTAGAAATTTGTAGAAAATTAATAAAGTGGTAGAGAGGCACAGAGCAGGAGAAGGGTGCAGAGAATTTCAAAGACGCTGATTATCCCTCTCAGCTCAGTGAAGTCCATTATTAAGAAGTGGAAGATGCATCATACCACCCAGACACTACCCAGAACAGATTGTTCTCCCAAACTGAGCAGCCAGGCAAGGTGGAAACAGGATCCGGATGTTACTCTGAAGCTAACAATGGCCTTGAGAGATCTGCAAAGTTCTGTGTCTCAGATGGGAGTCAGCGTTCACACATCAACAATAAGCCGGTCACTACACAAAGCTGGCCTGTATGGACGGGTGGAAAGAAAGATGCCATTACTCAAAAAGCCTCATCTTAAAGCACATACGGAGTTTGCTAAAAGCATGTAGATGATACTGCAGACATATGGAAAAAGGCTTTGTGGTCAGACAAAAATTGAACTTTTCGGTCTACATTCGAAGCGTTACGTCTGGAGCAAGCCCAACACTGCACATCACCCAGTCAACACCATCCCAACTGTCAAGCATGGTGGTGACAACATCATTTTATGGCAAAGTACAGGTGAATCCTTGAGGAAAACCTGTTTGAGTCAGCCAAGAGAAACTGGGGAGGAAATTCACATTTCAGCAGGACAATGACCCAAAACACAAAGCCAAAGCCACACTGGAGTGGTTGAAGAAGAAGAAAATTAATGTTCCTGAGTGGCCCAGTTAAAGTTCTGACTTGAATCCAATGTTAAATTTATGGCGAGATTGCAGTCCATTGACAATCCCCAACAAACTTATCAGAACTGGAGCAATTTTCCAGTGAAGAATGGGCAAAAATTTCCCCATTCTACTGTGCAAAGCTAGTAGAGACCCATCCAAAAAGATTCATAGAAGTAATTGCTACAAAAGGTGCTTCTACCAAGAACTGACTTAAGGGGCTGAATACTTATGCAACCAGTAAATTTCATTTTCTACATTTTTTTTCCAAGTTTTGCTGACATTTAACCTCCTCCACATATTACAGTGTTCGGTTTAACCACTACAGCTTTGAATAAAAAAAGTTGAAAAACTGCATGCATTATTTGTAATTCAACAAAATATGACATTATTGGTAGTTGGTGAATAATTCTGCAAACAACTGTATAATATATGCCTCATGTCCTTTGTATTCATCACCTGCAACATTAAGGCACATTTTGACAGGATGTAAAGTAGGTCTTAGCCAAGGACGGTTTACTTGGCGCCATGACCAGATGCTGTGATGTTTGGCCTTAGCATTGGAAGACAAGCGTAACCTTACCAATAAGTTGCCACCAATTCCATCAAAGCATTACACACAAAGACAATATTCCTCCATCCAGGAGAACAGCCACCAAGAAAAGGTGTTAAAACCAAGCCTCGCTCAGGACAACTGGATAACTGGAAGCATATGTATATAATGTATAGAATATATGTATATATTGTAGCATGCACGGGGGAAGGCAGCTGAAGGGCTGGTAGGTGACGTAATCACACACAAAGACATAAGCCTGATATACAGGCTTATTGATTGATATTTATAATAATGGCTCCATTGCTTCCAATGGAAACTGAAAGGCATTATGGAAACATACTATGCTGCTATTGCTAAGATGTATGAATTACCATTTAGAAAATAGACTAGTCATAAAAAAACAACCTATGGCCTGTTAAATAAGACAAGCATTACAATTAAAATTCACATTTATGTACAAGAACAGCTTTCCCTGATATGTACTTTGTACCCTACAGTCAGAAGGCATTCACTGTGCAAATACAGCATAATGTGGCATCAGTCATTGGCTATTTGTATTTTTAATAACCATAAAAAGAAGTTGGCAACATTTGAAGAGTGAAGTACTGTGTGAACTTTAGATTTCCCTTAGAATTTGTTAATGGTTTTATTCTGCCTCATGGGACTTGATGTACAGTGCCTTGCACGAGTATTCAGATTCTCTCTCAGTTTTCACCTTTTGTTGCTTTAAAGCTTGCAGTCATGACACTTTGAAGTAGGAATTAATATGTGTTATATACACAACCTACTCCACACATTCAAAGCAAAAACAAAAAGAAAGAAGTAAATAGATAATTAAAATGAAATAAAAATGGAAAAGTCATGATTGCATAAGTATTCAAACCCTTTGCTGTGGCAAACCTAAATTAATTCAGGTGCACAAAATTACCTTAACAACCCACATAATAAATTGAATGGCCTCTGTCTGTGTGCAATATTAGTGGTTCTCATGATTTCAGAATAAAAACACCTGTCTCTGTGAGGTTCCTTGGTCAGGTAGTGAATTTCAAGCAAGACTCAACCATGAAGACCAAGGAGCTTTCAAAAGTAAGTCAGGGATAAAGTCATTGAAAAGCACAGATCAGGAGAAGGGTACAAAAAAATACTGAAGCCTCTGAATATCCATGTGAGCAATGAAATGGAAGGTGCATAGTACCACCCAGACACTGCCTAGATGAGGCCGTCTCCTTCAAACTGAGCAGCCGGGCAAGGAGGAAACTGGTGAGGGATGCCACTATGAGGCCAACGACAACTTTAAAACAACTACAGAGTTCAATGGCTGAGATGGGAGAAAATGTGCATCAGTCAACAATATCCAGAACGCTTCACAAAAAGTAGCCTGTATGGCAGGGTGGCAAGAAGGACGCCATCTCAAAGCTCACATGAAGTTTGCAACAAAGCACCTGAGTGATCCTGCAAAAATGTGGCAAAGGTGTGGTCAGATGAGACTAAATTGGAACTTTTTGGTCTAAACTTGAGAGAGCTTGAGCAAATCTGCTAAGAAGAATGGGTACAAATTGCACCAAGCCGGTGTGCAAAGTTGGCAGAGACTTACCCCAAAAGACTTGCGGCTGTAATTGCTGCCAAAGGTGCTTCCACCAAATATTGAGTTGACAGATCTGAATACTTATGCAATCAACATATTTCAGTTGTTTCTCCTTAGTTTTTGCTGACAATTACTGTAACTTATCTTACTCATAGAAGTCTTCAGTTTGAGCATTCATGTTTTGAATAATATATTAAGTTTTAAAAAATGTGTATGCATCATTTTGTAATTTCACAAAATGGGACACCATAGGAAGGGTCTGAATACTTTTGCAAGGCACTGTATGTTGTGTGGGTTTTGCCTGTACTTGGTCTTGCTTCTCATTGGACTTGAAAGTTTGTCCTATACTGTTTAGTCTTCTCAAGAAAGTTGCCCAAAACTTTTTTTCCAGTGGGGATCTGTGAAAAAGTGGTGAGTGCAGTGCAGAGCGGATTAATCACACAGACAATGATTCACAGGTGCAAGAGTGTTTATTAATGATTATAATGTCCAGAGCCTTATGGCAAACCTGTAAATAATAACAATGATGGAAGTGGTACAGTGGTGTGTATCACTTCTGTTTTGTAAACTCCCACAGGTTTGACCCCCAACCAAAAGTCCAGTCCTTTCTCACCCATACAAAACACAAACACAGACACTGTTCCTACAGTATGTGAATTAAGTGCTCATGGTGCAAAGACAGTTCCTTAGTGAAAAGTGAGTGCTGGTGTCCAGGTTTGATGCTGGCCAGCGGCTGCAGCTCTGGATTGTGCTAGTAATCTTGAAACAGACAGTACAAACAAACAGCGTTACAGGACAAACTAACAGAGCACTGACGGCTTCTCACAAATAACAAGACTCCTTCTAGGTTGTTGCTAACCATATACAAAGGAAAAGATCACTTACACTATGCCCCCTATTTATACCCTCGCCTATGACCCTAGGTTAATGAGCGCATCCGCTCCTCCAATCCTTGGATGCCACGTCGTCTTCTGTAAGAGTCAATGACCTTGGGTGCCGTAGCTCAGCCCCCTTCCTAAATGACCGACTTCCACCTACTGTAAGGAATAAATTGTCATGCCATTTAGCTAAGGGTACTCCGTTCCTTTTACATAGTACCCAGAGGAAGAGGAACACCAAGAATCATTCAATCTCTGTCTCAGGATCTTTAGTAAAAGCCTGTGGCAAAGTGCCCACCCTGTGTGTATTTTGTGTTGTATGTTGTGTGTTAATGTTGGTGTATAGTCATTGGTATATGGGATATAGACAGGTCTGTGTAACACTAGTGTTTAAAATGTATATTTGTATTTAGGCACGAGGATTGCACAGCACTTCACGTGCAAGTAAAAAGTAATAATATGCGAGCACGGGGAATTGCACTTTATTAATATACGTGCAGTTGTACCGCGACTCCAATGAATGATTGATTGGCAATCGAGTCTCGGTACAGCTGCATAAAAGCTGCATGTTTTCACTCACTCGGGGTTGTTTGTTCGGTGAGTGGAGAACGGGATTGGAGACGGAGGTAATAATAATAAGAGTAATAATAGTAGTTAAAAATATTTGCTCACCGTGTTTTGTTTGTCTTTTTGTTTTGGAAAAAGTGCTGTGTCCTGCGTTTCTGTTTGTCTTGCAATCTTTTATTTTTTGACTGTTTATCTATTAAATGCTGAGCGGTACCAATCGCTCAGCTCCACCCATCTCCACCTTTCTGTCGACACAACAACACAACAACTAGCTTAAAACAACCTGGGAACCAAAACATAATTGAATGATTAAAAGCGTACGCTTTGTTTTCTCACATATCCAACACTCTGGCAGCATTCTTACTTCATGTACTATGTAATCACAGTGGGACGCAATGAGCTCTGGCAGATGGGTAGGTGATTCTGTAAGGCCTGCTGCACATTGTCGCACTTGGTATCTGTGGCAACTTTTAGTTTGTTTCCTTATTCCTCCCTAATAGTTAGGTTGTTTTTGTTTTGTATGTTTTTTTTTAGTCAGTTCAAGGAGAATTAAATCACTTATCTGCTCAGCTGTTGTGTGAACCTGTTTGGATAAGGTTTTAACGCAATTCTAAATATAACTTTCCTGTAAAAGTGCCTGTCAAGATATAACCACTTAAGTACATAATCTGTTTAATCCTCTGCGGTTACCATCAGAAGTGGAACAGTCTCTTAAAACATGACACTGTCTGTGAGAATTGAGGATGAAATATACAGGGGATGAATAAAAACAAAAATAAGAACACCTGCCATAATACACAGTTCTGTAGAGATAGCTGGCCATTTTTCATTCATGTTTTGTATATTACACGATGCATGTCAGCTATGCCTTTTGCATAACACATTTCTCAGTCAAACGAGGGACAGTCCTGGTGTAAACACATTATGAAAATAATTAATATAGTTATTTGCAAAGTACTTTAAATATGTCCACCATTACAATATATGTTGTTTTTTCTTTGTTTACTGCTTTGAATAACTGCTTTCTGGCCACAACTTCAGTATGTTTTTCTTGCAGAAGGAAACTTAATGAGACAAGTTCTGTAGTATTGCCCCATTGAGTAGATCAAATGCACTGCGGCTGCTTTCCTTGAGCTCCTCTACAGTGGCATACCTCTGCTTACAGATCATCTGTTTAATGAACCACCAGACACTGTTGTTGCAAGTGGTGAGATTAAAACTACACAATGGCTGCATATACTGTACAGCGATGGCCAAATGTTTTGCATCACCTAGAATTTTAGGATTGAGACATAATTATAATAATAATAAAAAAAAAAAAAACATTATATGAACATAATTTTGATCTTTTATTTAACGTCATGTAATTAAAGAACACAATATTATATCAAAAGAGTTAGAATTCGAAATGTCACATTTTTTAATTGTTGTCTGTTTTTTTAAAAACATAACCCAGTGAATATAAATCTTATACCTCCATTAACACCAATTGAAAACAGCAAGCTAGCAGTCCAAAATAATTCATCTGCTTTCACCCCTGGCTCGTGTTTCTCCCTTTCCTGCCTTAAAAGCATTTCCCATAAAACTTAAAGTGTAAACCCTATTTTTAAGCAGTATTTTTTATAATAACTGGCTTCTAAAGTGTACTCTATGTTATTAATATGAACTTGGGTGTCATCATTTATTTTTATTACTAAATAGTTATACATTGCAACACAGCTTTTAAACTGTGCAGCATACTGTGGGGCTCGTTAACCCTTAGCGGTCCATTTATTCAGCGCTTGTCAGGCACGTCAGGTCCAATTTATTTTCACATGCGCTGTTTATTTTACACACTTTGTTTAAAATAATTATTTTTTCAGAGTAAAATTGGTTTAAAAGGCACTGCATGTTTCTTCCACTATATTTTGAAGATTTGACCATGATGTGAAAAATAGCTTGCTCAGGAATATGAAAATCCCCTCACTGTAGGTCTTTCATAGTGCATATCTAGTTGAACGCCATGCAGATTGCTGAAGTCAGCTTTTACTGACGTGAATGTCTCATGCTGCAGACCTTGCTGCCAACTCCCAGGCAGCTTGAAAAAGCAAGTCTGATCAGTTCCTGCTCGTTGAGTTTTCCTTTCCCTCGGAGCTAGATACTACAGAAGGACTGGCTATGTAAACTCTGGGGATGATTAAGCAAATCCTATACGTATACTGTATATAATTTATGCTCAAAAGCAAACAGATTTGAATCATAAAAGCATGTCACAGCACAGCATCATTCCCGTTTACCCAGTTAAACATCCTGTTCAGCCAGGTCTTTTGTAAAAATTTCGGTTTGCTTGCTCTTTCTTTCCTTTCATTATCTCCACTTCTGATTTTTTCCTCATTTGTATTTTTTGTTTGTTTTTTTATGAAGGTGGTGCTTCAAAGGGTCTGGGCTCCTGCACTAGAGGACGGAGTCCATGCACAGTCCAATGACATTAGAAGCAGGGGTAACTTGAGCTCATCCATATCTTCAAGCAAAACACTTTTTTACTAGAACTGAAAGAAACTTAAGTTTGGTACCATGTGTGTCACAAGTGACTAATTAGTTGCACAATAGCACATGTGAACAGAAGGAGAAATTAGTCCAATTCCCCAATTCCAAATGCAGCCAGGTGTTTTCCATTTGCACCAATTAACTATCATTGATAGTCTATTATAAATAAGAACCAAAAGTACAGGAAGGGAGCATGTGGCTCCAGGGGGAACAGAATGGAGGACACAGGAAGATGGCCATTTTGACTGGCTGGCTGACTGACTGGCTGACTGACTGATTGACTGACCTACAGACAGACAGACCTGGATGGTAAACAACAAGGATCATTGAAACTTTAAAGGGAATACAGAAAGATAAAGACACAGCAGCCTGATGGAAGGAAGGACCAGTCAGAAAGTGATAGCAAAGCTAAATGTTTATCCTTGAATTCTACTGTTGAAGTGGCGCTTTGTGGATTAAAAGAGGGCTGTTAATATTATTATGCCTAGGACTGTGTTAATGTTGGTTTATGATAAGGTTTTGTATTGCTTCCTTTCAAGGTACCCCCCTCCATGACCAACTCCCTGGACAGGCAAACAGGCCCCAGCCAATGGATGGTCGGCCAGCTCCCTGTACACATCCGAGAGGCAAGGTCCTACCCTGCCTAAGTTAAGTACCAGTGGCCGAGTTAGAAGACCAAATAAGAGTAGGGAGGGCTGATGGAGGTCAAGTGCTCTTTGTTCTTCCGTTGCAGGATCCTGCATGATAGTGCTGGAGAGAGGGGGACCAAGCCTGAAGGGAGCTAAATACAAGCCTTATACCGGGATAAACCAATGGATTCGGAGGTTCCTGTATCTGTCACCTTCAACGTTGACTTTCTATATTGGTGTTTCTACCAGGACAGTGTTTGGTCACTGGATTAAGTACAGGACCTACAAACTGAGTTTTCTAGGCCTTTTGAGGAAGTATCGTTTCACCAAACTGCTGCTTATATTGTTCAGGATTGTGTATAATATATTGTGTGGAGTGGAATAGTTGTAATACTAATAGCCCCCTGAAGTCACAAAAAGCCTGTTAAAATATTTTGTGGAAGGTGTGACTGGTTGGCTGAGTGATGTCCCAAACCAGGAAGCTGACAGTCACAGACAGGTACTTCTGGGTGAAAGCGCTGGTGTGTGCGTATTTATTTAAAATAAAATAATTAAACAAAACAACACTCTCAGAGCAAAATAAATATTTAAACAAAAACACATCTCGCACACTGACACCAAACAAAAGGGCACAATGGCCCAAACACTTTTCCAAAACAAGTACCATGCTGGTCCTTCTGTTTTACTTTCGTTTCTCTCGCTCCCAAGTACCTCCTCTCTGTACACCCACCTTGAACAACAAAAACTGCAGGTTCTTGTACATGTGACCACCTCCGAATCAACAATAAATTAATCAATTCAGATCACATTTCACGCAAGTTTAGTGGGATGGGGCTTTAACCCCACCCACAATGCCAAACTGTATCTAAAGACAAAATAGTAGGCAGTGCCACTGGGGGTGAGGGAGAAGAAGTTCACTCCTCTCATTTTGAGACTGGTAGCCTGCAAAGGGGTCCACTTCTAACTTGCAGCAAATTGTGTTGTGGTTTGGTAAAGGGTTTATTCTCAAGCCAGCCCACCAGAGGTGAAAGGCTGGGTTGCCTACATTTATAGTCCTGGTTTTGACAGGTGAGTCACTCACTGGATCCTTCAGTTGCACACATGTACAAAAAGGTCATTCTGCCTGTCTAAGCATTGGTGCAAACATAAATCTACCACCTACATTAAACACATGACAAATAGTATGATGCTAAATTTGAACAGTTGTTTCATGGTACAGTTTTACCATGGTTAAGTTTTATAAGGGATAGCAGTCTACAAGCTGTGCCATATGTTTATATGCTTACAGAAAGAATAGATTAAACTAAAGTGTAGTTACACTGTAATTAATGCTACATTATATAAACTCTGTGTTTGACAGAGAGAAAATCAAACAAATTCAGATGACCTGACTGACCATAACTCCAAACAAGCCAAACAACAATATTAACACTGTTGCTGCTGTATATGCATACAATACCCCAACCATGTCAGACATTTTACAATTGTATATATTTGTTCTGACGAGTCCCATTGGCCGTAAAGTTGTCATTAAGGCAAAAGTAGATAAAATACGCTAGAATAAAAGTCGCTACATTTAAGAAATAGATAAACACATGACATTTTCGGTCTACTAAAATAAAGGGCTTTACATAATATCTGTAAGTCTCTTTGCTTTTAATTGAATACACAGGCTTGGAACTTGAAAGCAAAAACAAAGAAAGTATTTATGGGTGCAGACAATTAAAGGAACAGTTGATAAAGTAGAAGATAGGCAGCTATAATCATTGTTTATAGACCAGGAGTATGAATATTTTGCTGGAAAAACTAATGTGTGTTTAACTGGGGCTATAGTCAAATTGAGGTGTAAACAGTATTTAAAGATCAGCGGCTATCTTTATGAAGAACCTACATTAAGGGTCGTGGGTTTTCCTCTCTCTTCCAGAATAGAAGCCACCACGAGGAGGAGTTGGAATTGCCTGGTTGGGCTACAGCGTTGGGAACTGGAGACATTTAGAGTTGGAATGAAGGTGAATGGAGACAAGCCATCCTAGGGAAAGACTGTGAAGAAAAGAGCACAGGACGTTCTTGTGGAGTTTGCTGCTGCAACGAAGGGGAAAAGGAGGGACACTCACAGGCAGAGACAGAGCTGAAAATACAAATTAACAGGCTGCTCAGTAGTGTGGCTGCACAGACAATTGTGTGCTGTCAAAGGGGGATGTGTTGTCTGTATTTTAGTATTTTGTATAGGGTTTTAGGAAAACCAGCTCGCTGGGTAGGAAACACAATTGTATTGTTTTGTTGGTGGTTTTATGGTATTTATTGGGGGGGTTGGGCATTTTTAGGTTGCACTTAGTTTGGCTATTGTAATCCGGCGGGGTGGGGTGTTCTGTGTGCAAATCATTAATGCCTTATTTGTGTTTGTGTTTTAAAACTATTAAATAAAGATTTGGTTGGAACTTGACATCGTGCATGGTGTGTGGCATATTGAACCTCCTGTCTAAGTTATACCGGGATCCAACTGGCAGTGGAGTTTACACTGACCAGACAAACAGAATTGTACCTTTCAGTTATTTATACTTTTAGTTTTCGAATCCTTTTTATATTTTTTTTTTTTGTGCTGTAGTAGTTTTTGTTTTTAATTATTAGATTTTATTGCTTGGTGTTTCTTTTGTTCTCTCTGCACTTGCATTATTTGCAAGAGCAGGAGGGCAGCCATTTTGCTTTGTTTTTCTGTGTTTGTTTCTTTTTATTTTATTCTTCATTTAAACATTGAATTTCTTTGCTGTTAAATTTTGAATTAAAAAGCAATCTTGTTTTTTTTTTAAATTTTAGTTTTAACCACAACACTGTTTTAGTTTTAAAGATCTATCTGTTTAAAATCCCCTGCTTTTGCCGTGTGCAGAGTGGGGGAAGGACAGGCACATTCTTCTGCCCTGTTTTATATTAGTTGAAAGTTTTTAAGTAATTTGAATTACCTTTAACTTAATTTGCTTTATTTTCATTATTTTTTCCTATATTTAAGAAAACATTAAAACAACTGCATCCAAAATAGCACTATAACATTCAAATATTCAATACAAAAGGTTATAAGCTCTTGCAGTGTCTAAAAAAAAGAAGCTGCGATATTTCCCCTCAGGCACTGGTTATTAAAAACCAGAAATAAATGGTGAAAATGTTATTTTCAGCTGAAAGTTTTTTTTTTTTTTTTTCTGAACTTTTGTCCTGCTAACACCCTGAAATCCAAACTCCAGCTGTGAGGTTGTGAAATGTACAATCAATATGAATACTATAACATTGTAACAACAATTTAACATCTTCAGAAATGACAAAATTATGTTGCAAAAGTGTACTGGTAGCCATAATAGTAGTACAGTATTAGAAAGTGTTAGCTTTTGAAATGTCACTGTGGCAGAGCACAGCTCTGCTCTTTAGAAATTGGCAGGGATGGGGTTAAATTCCCTTACCTGCCTGGGTTCATTGTGTTCAGGTGGCTGGGGTTGATTAGATGATTAGTTTAATTAACGATCAATCAGCACCCAGCCACCTGACATAAAAGGAGGCCTCTGCTTCCCATTAAAGAGGAGGGAGTTGAGGAAGCAGGTTGGTGGTTTGCTGTGGTATTTTTGAAGGTTTGAAAGTTTTGAATCCAGTGAAGGCATTGCCCAGCCTGGAAACCTTTATTTTTGTGAATTTTGTTTTTTGTTTTATTTGTGTTTAAAGATTTTTTGTTTTGCCCTTGTGCACCTGTATTTTTGTTTATTTATAATAAAATTAGTTTTTTTTTTTAACTGCAGACTGTTTCTGGGCCTCTATCCACTTGCCAGCCTGCCACAGTCACATATTACAATTTGTCAGGTTTTTCGTTAATTATATGGAAAACTACAAAGTAGTATTGAGAGGAACGGTAGTTCCTCGTGACAGGTTGTCAGCGAAGCTCGAGAACTGCCAGACTCTCTATACAGCAAGGATAGTTTACGTGTTTTCAGGGTATTGGTGCAGCAAAAAGTAAAGCACCATTTCACTTTTAATTTGTAGTTCCCAACACTCTTAGGTGAAATGTAGAAAAAAAAGTCAATACCTGTCTGGTAAAGTGGTTAGTAGTGCGCAGGTGTAGTGGTGATATAGTGCTTAAACAACAACACACAGACAGCATTCCCTGTGCAAACAGTTATTTTATTTTCCTGAAAGTGGTTTGGCACTATTCAATAATAGCGCTGGCAAATACAAAGCCATGTGTAGGTTGCACAGCCAAATAATACTGGGTTTCAGTCCCAAAACAATAATAAACAACAGCAATGTCCCGCCATGGCTCCGCGTCATTTTCCAGTGCTCCCGTGCTGGTGGTGAATACATAGTTATTTGTGACTGGTGCAGTGTTTGGGATCCGGGTTGGATGCTAGCTTGACAGCGCAGTGATTGCATCATCACATCCCCTGAAATACCCCTATTCACGCCCCTGCCGATAACTAGTTCAATCAAGTGTCTTCTAATCCATGACTGACACATCGCTTACCGTATTGTGGTATTGTGACTCTGCCCCCTTCCTGGATGTCTGGCTTCCGACTGACCCTGGAATGAACTGCCAAACTATCCAGTACGAGGCACATGGTTCCTGTTATACTGTATCCTCAGTGGTCGGGAGGGAGATTGTTGACTAGGATTCATTCAATCTCTGTCACAACCTGTCATACAGCAAGAGAAATAACTTGCCAAAGAAAGGTAAAAATGTACTTCTCCTTTTTCTCCCAAGGTTTTTTAGCAGATTTTTGCAGTCCCAAGACAATTTTATCCACTCTGTAATAGGGGAGATCTGTGCTGACTGTTTGGCGCATGTGTGATTCTGCAGGAAAAGTGCAGCAGCCTCGTAAGAGCCGCCTGTCAGTCATGGCAATGACATGGAGAGGTGGGGAAGAGGGTATGTTGACTTTCCCTCTCTCTGAGTGGCTGAGAGGCGGGCCTTGGGGGATTGCTCGGCCCATAAGTACTGAGCCTGGCTATGCATTGGGTTGGCGGAAGACGCCAGTGTAAATAAAGACCAGGCAGGAACGCCAGCGGTTGAAGAAAGGAGGAAACAGGCAAGCAAGGCTGAGGAAGACAGCCCACCTTAAACAAATAACATAAGAAGTAAAATAAAGTATTATGTACCAGAGGGGACATGTTTAGATATATGGGGATCTCTGGCCACCCCAGTGTATAGAGAATAGCCACACGTAGGACAGAGACTCGAGCTGACTGGCATAGTGGCAGTGGGGGCACTGCATAAGCAGCACTTTCATTTTATAGTTTTATTACTGTGTTTTGTTTTCCCTTGTCATTTTGCCTTTGGTTTTTATTATTATTTTTGAGCACCTGTGAGTGCGCCTGTGGTATACAGGCCACAGAAAATAAATGAAAAAATAAAATAAATAAAACTGGGCACCTGTGCGGTGTTTTCCAAATACCAACTTCTGTCTCCCGTGTCTGTGAATAACCCCACCCTTCCACACACACACATATGTATATTACAGGACACCCGAGTTTAATGGCAATTAACTTGTTTTGTCAACATGGAAATATACTGGGGGATGCATTTATTTTGATGTCTATCTGAAACAAAAACAGCCTGATCCAACATGGGACGTGTCAGGACAAAAAAAAACAGCTTTTCGTTGAAAAATATTACACCCGCCTTGGCAATGACTTCCACACCAACAAGAGAGTGTCCAAGGAGATTACCATCATTCCCTTGCCGGGTGTGTTACCCATATGATGAAACACATCCAGAAGGGACCAGTCAGAAGCATCTCCGTCAAACTGCAGGAGGACAGAGTGAGAAAAGGGACACCTATGTTCCTGAGGTCTCTGCCTTGGACCAGGTGATCACTGAAATTGATTCTGATACCAAAGAGATGCTGAAGCTACTGAATTTCGGCAGCCTGTCCAACCTGCAGGTCACCCAGCCAACTGTTGGAATGAACTTCGAAACGCCCAGAGGACTCTTGACCTAACTTTATAAAATACAGTTCTCAATAAAGAGAACAAAAAAATGAATAATATTAGTAACTTTCTTTCAAACTTGCTGGCGGATCCTGATGTGCAAAAGGCAATATCTGATGCATTGGACAACAATTTTAATAGTCTAACTCCAACAGAGTGATCCTCAAATTCCGATGAAGATGAAGGCAGGAGTTTTTAATGAACGCTCATCAAGGCCGACCTCAGTTTTATGCCACACCAAACAACATGATGCCGAAGTTGGATTCTTATTTGGCCAGCTTCTTTTTTGCATTCCAGTTTCTTATTCACATTCCTGGGTTAAAATCATTCTGGGACACTCAATTTAAAGTAAAAACAGACTTGTAATGAATAGGAATTGTTTTAGATTATTTGGTCAGTTTTTAATTACTTGATAATCGCACGAATTTTAATATTATATTATTATTATTATTATTATTATTATTATTATTATTATTATTATTATTATATTAAGTAAGGTGAATAAGTTTGTTAGCCTTCAAATCTGTGAAACACTATGGTATTTTAAAATAATGCCTCATCATTTTAGCCTTTTCATGGAAAATTTATGCATATCTTCATCGGAGTGTGCTAATACTCAGATGGCAAATGTGAGAAACTAAAGTAGTCATTTTCATGGAAAAGGATGAGCATCCACATTTAAGATTGCTTTATTCACACTTCTATATTGTATGACACTAAGGACCCCAAGGGTGTCCTTCTCATTGTCAATTAATGTCTCAAGCATACTGTTTATAAATTAACCAGCTTGAAAACAAATTAGCCATACTGTTTGAAAATTAACCATACTGTTAATCGGTATCCTATGCGAAATGCCATTTAATGTCGTAGTGACATCACAATTAACTGTGTAAACTGTATTGTATTGTATGACAAACATTTATATAAATAAAGAATTTGAAATAAATTATTGTGTAGAACTTTTATTTTAAATGGTTACCTTAAAAATATTTATTATTATTTCCTGAACATCCACCTCATACTAGTGGATGTCATAATTTCATACATTCAGATAATAAAATAATTTGTGATCTATGTTAAACACTATGATCAATACGAATTACATTGAATATAACTGGTAAACCAGTAATTCAGTAGTGGCACCGTGTACTTTAATTATTATGTATACCATAGCCTTTTTGAAGGGTTTGTGGGAACACAATTTGTGTTTAATGCCAGAACGGTCTAATCGACATTAGTCTTTTGTATATTAATATATATATATAGAATATATATCTATATAATTTTTATCCTAATAATAATTACAAAACCCAGGAACATTATTACTTATGGGGTCCTTGTATACACTGCCATGCTGTACAGAAAACCAGCTTGCCTGAATATGGAGTTATACAACACCTTTGTTGTTACGTTTATTGGGGTCATTATTGGGGCTTGGGTTTTATTACAACAATTAAACACAACAATGAACGTTTATCCACAGAGGGAACATTGAGTCGATAACAGACAATATAATAAAATATATATATAAATAATAGATATAATAATAATAATAATTTTTGATGCATCATAAACCAGTGGATCAGGGTACCGTCAAAACTTTTAGCTCTTTCAGGTTTATGAAAATTACTTCCACAGGAGGGAGACATTTCAGTAGACTGTCCTGTTAAGAAGAAATGTTACTTGTTTGAAAACAAGTTAAACAAAGAGAATACTAATGAATCTTTAATTTAACGTGGAAAGACTTCTATTTGAAAAGTACAAGGATTGACAGGACCGGTGTGCCCAAAGGCTACGAGTAACAGCACAGGTGCGCATTATATTCCTTTTCCCACACTGTACTGCCAGTGTTGCTCAAAACTTTCCATGCAGGACTCACCCAACAACTGGATAAGATGTTAACTTACTTTCCATGCTTATTTATCACTGGGCCTCTTTTGGTAACTGACTGCCAATTGAGTTTTATGATAATTTTGTGATGTGGCCTACATTCTACAGAGGGCTGTGGAGACCACAGAACGGGTTTCACTTGTGATCAGCATCAAATGTGCACTGTGTTTCCTTGGAGCTAAAAATGAGGGCTTTAGGAAAACACTACCTCAGAGAGTGCATCAAAATGGCCTGTACATTAATATCACCTGTGTGGCTTTCTGAAGAGCCAGTTTGAATATCAAAACCCTTTTAGGTCGACCTGGAAATTAAATGTGATTGAAATACAAGCTTTTGGTTTTCATTTACTTGTCTGTCTTTGCAGAATAAAGCTCTAGGGTGTTGTTTATTTAAAAAAAAAAAAAAGTCATGAAACAAAAGCATTAGCTAAAATGTTTATCTACTTGAATTTTTTTTCATTTAATTTATATCGATAAACAGTGTATATTTATCTGTGCTAAACACAGCACATTTCTACACAAAAAATACACAGTTTATTTATAAATATTGCCCTGTTGTATTTTTAGTTGATGCCAGAAACAGATCTTATCTGACTCAGCAGTTACTCTTTCAAATCATGTTTTTTTGTGTTTCTTTTTTGTTTTGCCTGAGAAGACAGGCCAACTGTAGCAGACAGGATGTGATAAAGGGTGGGGATGATTCACAATGTGGTATCCTTGTCACAGCAGTAAGCAATAGAAACACAAGCCGCTCATTTTGAGGGTCCTGTTTTTGGTAGCAGGGTTTCATATTTTGGAAATGGTGACATTGTTTTCATTTGTAAAAGACAGTACCAGAAAACTCGGGGTATGACTAATGTATCAGTACTTGATGAGAGCTTTTGCCAGTGGTTGCATTATCATCATGAAAAAATCCTTGGCGATCTGAGGAAAGGTAACATTACTGAGGGGGCGAGTAAGGTAAACAAGACCAAATCCATGCCAGAACAGCCCACCCCAACCATTGTCAGAGTAAAACATTATTGGAAGCTTTAATAGACATCAATATTAAACAGTCTAATTATGGTCCATTCTGATTCTCAGGTGTCACTGTTTTCTGCCATTGTCTTCCTCACTCATCAGTTACTACTGACCATGTATAGACCAATCAGTAGCTGTGTTATGTTGGGATTCCACACTGATTTAACAGGCAGTCTGGAAAACAGATTCAGACCCAGTATTATACACCTTTCAAATAAACAAGCTGAAGGGAACTTGGTGCACAGTTAGTCATGTGATATGCTTCTGCTCTTTTGACAAACCCCTTTATTTATTATGTGCTTTTAATGTTCTTTATTCTATAGAGTTTGTGTAGCTTTTTGCCGTGACCCTGAAGTGCTCCAAACCCTGACTTGAGTGAGTTTGAAGGTACAAAATGTTTAGATACAAAGGGGTTGCACCTAACCTTGCCAGGATAAGCCACAGCTGGATTCTTAGAGCATTTTACAGTACTATGGAATCCACTTGGATTGCATTTGCTTTTTATTTTTGAGGTAATCCCTGGATAACTAAGGAGGATCATGCAATCCAGGGTGATTTCCCAGTTGCTGTACAATGCTCTAAAAACATGGCTTCCAAGGAACTGGTTGATCTAATGAAATCAGCATTAACCTTTTCCATTAACATAATGAAATCAGCATTAACCTTTTCCATTAACATATTGAAAAACATATTCAACCTCATTGATCTTAAGACAGCCCTCAAAAAATAGACTAAATCATATGCTTAAATGTATCTGTTTCTGTTAAAAGAAAAGGTCTCACAGACTGACTACAAATACTCTCATGCTTTACTTTAAAGTGCGTGTGTGTATGCGTGTGTGTGCGTGTGTGTGTGTGTGTGCGTGTGTGTGTGTGTGTGTGTGTGTGTGTGCGTGTGTGTGCGTGTGTGTGTGTGCGTGTGTGTGTGTGTGGTGTGTGTGTGTGTGTGTGTGTGTTATGATTTATAACTTGCATATTGCTTTAAGTGGTAGAACTGAGTGGCTGTAAAAGTCATATTTGGTGGCTCATTAGTAATTAGTTCCTGTGGTAGTGCAGTTTGACAGCATGTACTAAAATTGGTTTCCTGGTGGTTTCTTTGTAAGTAAGATGCTTAAGAGTCTGTGTGCTTTGCAAGTAACAAGTTATTGCAGAGATGAAAGCATGGAGGAGGTCACTGTAAGTATGCAAAAAAAGTGAATTATAAGGTATCTTGCTTGGACAGCTACCTTACTAATAGTGGCCAGTGGTAATACTTGATAAGGCCCTCTTTTGTGAAACCATTATTGAACAGGATGTGATTTGAATCTGAGTTATTAGGTTCTATCTCAATCTACAGTACATAACAATACGTACTGCCCGAAAGGGTTTAATACCATGTCACACGAAAGTTCAGCTTTAGCCTCTGATAACTCAAGATGACATGTACAGTACTTGAAGTAGCCACAATCAACACTGAACAGTAATTCCTTTCATTATTACAATGCTGAGTGTCAAATACCTGACTTAACAATTTCAGAAATTCTCAAATGTTAAAGAAGTTGGAATGGAAACAATGGTCAATTAGCTTTTTAAATACCCTAACAGGAACCATTTCAAGTTTGGGGGTTCTTTCTTTACGAATTCTCACTGTTCCGGTGTGTACTTCCTACCCCCATCCTCCAGAGATCCAAAGAAAACATGACTGTTCCCGTTTACTGTTTTACATTCTGATTTAGAAGCTGTTAGGGATAGTTTTTTTAAATTGAATTACTGTTTATCAACAGTCTCGATTGTAGAAGCTAAGCTTTCTTATATAAATATAAATTAAAGTAACAAAATAAAATATACAATATTATATATATATATATCTAAATATATATATATATTATATATATATATATATACTGCTCCACAGCTGAGGAAATGCTTATTTATTTAAGTTTATATGCATCTCTATCTGTATTAATCTATCTAGATAGCTTTCCAGAAACTGATCATTTTTAAAGGCCTAGGAGCAAAAAATGTCAGTTTTCCCCCTAAAATATTAATGCATACCAGAATACACATAGTTATAATAATAGTGCACCACAAAGGGACAAGTAGATTTTCTGGCTGGAGTGATTCTTTTCTAATTGTTTCACATTTGAAAACTCCCATAATGTGCTATTCAATCTGTAACACCCACTGTACTGAAAGATAATATTTTATACCTTAACAAATACTCACCCCCAAGTCACTAATATCGACTTAATTTGCATGGTCATTTTAAGCGTTACAGTCATTTCTGTGAGCTTGTCAACCCTGCTTTTACAATGTCATATCACAGTATATTTTTATAAGAATGAAATTAGTCGCAACAACCCATGGTTTTCTTAAAAAAAAATAATAATTTGGTAACACTTAAATTACAGGGTGTGCATAAACATGTAGTAACATGGTAATAACAGGTGATTTTCTTATAAAGAGTGTGCAAATCCGTTTCAATTAAATTATACGGCCGGTATTGTTGGTATGTTCTCAATACTTATAAATATATTGGTGAGGCAAGATAACTGAGAGCCAAGTCATTCAAGTTTCAGTGATTGATATTTTCTGTGACCCTGTATGGATGAGTCACTATCCAGATTTGGAACTCAGCTCTAAAGATGGTTCTCCCACCTTCCATTCAGCAATTTGGGATAAAGAGGGTGGCCTGTTTGGTGGGTCTGTATTGTTTATATAAAGCAGGTAGGAGCTGATTTTTAGTTTAACACATCTGTAATTGTTAGATTAGCTGGTGATGGTCCAAGAAATAAAGAAGAGTCAGTATATTTTTATAATTACAGGGTGTGCATAAACATATAGTAACATGGTAATAACAGGTAATTTTCTTATAAAGAGTGTGCAAATCCGTTTCAATTAAATTATACGGCCGGTATTGTTGGTATGTTCTCAATACTTATAAATATATTGGTGAGGCAAGATAACTGAGAGCCAAGTCATTCAAGTTTCAGTGATTGATATTTTCTGTGACCCTGTATGGATGAGTCACTATCCAGATTTGGAACTCAGCTCTAAAGATGGTTCTCCCACCTTCCATTCAGCAATTTGGGATAAAGAGGGTGGCCTGTTTGGTGGGTCTGTATTGTTTATATAAAGCAGGTAGGAGCTGATTTTTAGTTTAACACATCTGTAATTGTTAGATTAGCTGGTGATGGTCCAAGAAATAAAGAAGAGTCTTTTTAGAGCTGGGGAGATCCTCAGGGCTATGTCTTCAATTAAACTTTTAACTGGCACCTGACCTCTTATTCTTGTACGCACCAAATAGGATTTGTTCCTTCATCGGTGTGGGACAATGAAGTGTTTGAACATGAAGAATACATAACCCCAAAGCAACGAAATAACAACCACGCCAGATTATGACCTTATAGTGCTGGGGGGAGATCTTAATCGAGTACAATGTTTGCTTCCACGTGAATCTTCGATTCATAAATGTTCGTCAGGAAGCGTGAGAACAATACGTGCATGAAAGTAGGGTACACATAGAATGATCATAAGGAATAGTACGTAATGAAACAAGTTTGGTGTCATAAAAACAGCACCGTCCACACTATTACTGACATCAATAGACTGTGTTGTCTCAACAGGTTGATTTAATTTAGACAGGAGCTGGGTACACTCCTGTTGAGGATTAGAATATCTCTGTCCAGCTTCGAGTTATGGTATGATTATAGACCTTATGTGCTAGCCTTAATTTACAGTTGCTTCCATATATGCTTCATGTTCTCATCTACCTGTGGATTGGGGTTTCGTGCCTTATTGTTGGTGTCGGTAGCTGCATACTAGTACTGACAGCAACATAGATTGTTTTTACATAATCTTCAGGTTTGAGGCTGACTAATCTTATAGACAGGAGCAACACCACTGTTGTTGTTAAGAGCATTATTATTATTATTATTATTATTATTATTATTATATTATTATTATTTTGTTTTGGTATTTTGTCATTTGGGGTGTGAAAATACTAATATTTTTCTTACTTGTAGATGTCACATCCTAAAATATATCGTAGAGTACAGTCATTCATGGAACAGGGAGGCCTTTTTTTTACTGTACATGTTATATATAGAGCTCTGTGTCGCAGCAACAACATTTTTTTTTATTTTCATATGGTTCATCATTTGCAAACTGTGTAATTTCTCACATGTCAGACAAAAAGTTAGACCCCATTACAGAGCAATTACATCAATGGCACTGGCACTTGCGGGAGTGGTCTCAAAACGGGAGGTCAGAGATATATGGAGTGATATGGAGACTGAGTTACTCTCTCAGCCTCTATGAGGGTGGTTCCTCCAGGGCAGGTTTAAGGAGTGTTTGCATGGAAATGTTGGGAAGCTTACATGCAACCACTACCCATGCTATCTCTGCTCTGTGTATAAAGAGCGAGTGAACAGCACTGAAACGAATGCTGTTATTTTCAATGCGTATGCTATTTCTGGACTGAATGAAAAGATCAAAGATTTAACAAGATTTTGTTATAAAGACCAGCAACTACAAGTTGCAACCTGTACATTTAAAATAATAATTATATATAATATATATATATAATATATATAATATGAGCGTATATATATATATATATAATATATATATATATATAGGCAATCTTTGGATTGGAAAAAATGGCTGTGGTTAGAGCAATGCTTTAACTGATGTCTACTGAATGAAAAGTTGAAGACTTAGTGATGATGGGTGTCTTGTGCAGTGTGCAGGTGTCTAGTGTGGCGGTGGTTATTATTCCTTGGATAAAGTGTGACCGTAGCACATTATCTTGGAAAAAATGACACTATAGCACTGGAACATGAATTGGATTGTACATTTGCTTATATATCCTCTGTGGCACAGCTCCCGGGAGACTGGCACAAGCTAAATGATGTCTCCATTTTTGCAGAGTATATTAGTTTTTGGCTGAGGATCTGCAATTGTTTAGCTCTTTAACCTTTCTGGGTACCTTTTCAAGTACAATACTCCTCATACATTGTATCCTTAATGATAGGAAAGGGTTTCACACATCAGAAGCGCTTGTTAATGGTGCCAAGTTTTGGGCAGCAAAGTGAAGGTGGGGACTGGGAGCCAGTTTATCCTGGTTACAGTTCCTAGCTCAGCCACTGATTCACAATTATCTGATGTCTGTGGCTGAGCTGGGAATTGTATTCAACAGCTCTTACAGGTAAGCCACCTTGACTTGGGGTAAGATGCTGCCTTGTGTGCCTCAGTTAAGACTCCATAACGTAATCCCAACAGGCCACCCTGAGTTTAAGAAGAAAAATGAGAAATGTAAATAAAACTGACAAGAATGAAACTGCCCCTGTATAACAATGCATGGAAGAAGTCAGGCGCTGTCAGCTTGATTCGAGCCTGCAGCACATGCGGGCTCTCGTTTTCCTTTGAGGTTGGGTTTTTCAGACCACAGATCTGCTCCCTGCCAACATGCTGTAAGTGTTTAGTGACTGCAGAGCTCCTGCCTGTGCTCTCTTCAGAGCTTCACACTTCATTTGTCCTGATCCCTCAGAGCGGCAGTACATATTTCACCAGGACTGGCTGCTGTGCCGCTGCAATAAATCAGAACCTGGAGCCTGGTGGAAAAGCTCAGCCTGTTAGGGGCACTGAGGGTTCTATTTTCAGACTGGACTCCTCTAGCACACCCGTAAAGGGATTTTAAAGATTGTCCTTGGCCGGGCTCCAGAGACGGATGGCACAATACAGAATGCAGCCAGTTGTGAAAGACTTGAAAGGGGCTTAAGTATGAAAAATAGCCATCATGAGTTTTCTGTGAAATTTGAGACCTCGCTCATATTTCAGAAATTATTCTGGAAATGATACGTAAATCAATGTTATTAAAATAAATAGGGTGAATTAAAATATATAGGCTTCTTGTTAGGTAGTGTATGAAAGCATGGTGGCTGCTTATTATAGATGTATTAAAGGGCTGGCTAGGGTCAAGTAAACAGTTTGGTTTGGATCAGGCCATGTTCAGGTGCTATCTGCATTGATGTAAATGGACACTGCACACTCACTGCGGTGTGTTTATTTATGCTTTACAGAATGGATTACGAGGAACTTGTTGACTAGAGTGTCAGGCTTTCCAAGTAGAGAGTAGACTGGATTTCATTCTCAATGAAGGTCTTGTTATCTTGGTTATCTTTCAATATGCTGCACAGAGTATCTGGCACATGTTCCAGTGAGGTATATAAATAATGCGGCAGTCTTGAGGCTGAAATTGAAGTCTAAGAGACCAGACTGTTTAACACTTACAGGTAACATTACTTGTGGGCCCTGGTACTTGTGATATATGTAACACAAGACTGCAGAAAATAGCAGCTATGCAAAACTTATTAGAGTTTTGTTCCAGGATGCAACCCGCCCCTGTGCCTATTTTGTATTTGTGTAATGTACGGTATGTATTTGTTCATGGGTGTTTAAGGTCGGCAGGGAAGGATTGATTGCCTTCCCTGCCAAACCTCCCTTTTAGTGGGAGTAGCAATTGACCAGAGCTAGGCAACCTTGTATTTCTTAGTTGTTTTTGCAGTGTTTTGTTTTGTCTTTTTGTTCTGCATTTATTATATTGTAAATATCCTCCTGCACTATGGCTGCCATTTATTTTTACCATAGTGGCAGCCACCAACCACTGCAACAGCCTGCAATACTTGTAGTTAATAAAACCTGGGTGCCTGAGTGGCATTTTCAAATACAAACCATCTGTGTCTGTCACATTCTGTCAGCAGATACCCACATCGTAATAGAACACCCCCCTTTTACAATGCACATAGGGTTAATACTGCAGTCACAAAGCAGTGTAAAGCACAACATCGTCATAGCAAGCAATGGCCAGAATACGTAATACTCCAAAATATAAAATGCACAGAAAGCTAAGAAATAAAAGGGACATTAATAATAGACATATTGGTCCAGGAAATATCTGTGAGGGGAAAAACAAGTATAGTCTGCGCTCAATAGCAGTGCTGTTCTTTCCTATTTTGTTTTGGATTTAGATTTTTCCACAAAAAAAATCCTTATTCAGTGGAACAAAATGAAACAGAGCAAAAATATATTCCACAAAAACAGACCTTCATGATTATAAAATTTCCTGTCCACTATCCCCCAATGCACCCTATAATATTCCTGATACCTCTTTTCCAAAAAATACAAAGGAGCCAGTAATGACAGCTGGGGAATAAAGCTACCCTGCAAAACTGAGCATTCTTTGCAACCCTAGTGGTACTTTGGTCTGCATACCAGACCAGTCCTCCACCAATGAATACGTCTTGCATAGTCTGTTTAAATACCATCATACCTTGATAACAAATGTCAACCATATTGGTGATGGAATGTAGTTTATTATTTATTATAATTTAATGTCACATTAAAACTGAAGCTTGAGCATTGTTGTAAAAAGGGCTTTAAATGAGATATAACTGAATTGTATATGTTAAAAATACCTATGGGCAGTATTTATGGTCAGAGCACAAATCTGTTACTTATTTATTTATTGATTTATTTATTTATTTATTTGTTTATTTTTTGGTTTAAATAACTGATGGCTTCAATTGAAGCCTTAACTTTAACTATGCATTTTATGAAATGGAACTTACATTATTTGTTCAGAAAACGGAAGCACAGGAAAAGCAATGTGTAAATGTACGAGACGTGGCACCACGTTAAATGGCTCAAGCTACTGCTGTGACAGAAACTGGTGAAGACTAAGATAAAATCACACAGACACTCACATTGACCAAATTAGATGCAAACTAGACTGCAAGGAAGTTTATGGCTTTCACAGGTGAAGCAGGATCACACAATTACTGTAGTTTCTTGCATTACAAACCAGCCAGGCCACACAGATGCTCAAGCTCACTAATATCACATGTCCACTCTCAAGGAGATTTTTTTATTCTGGTAGCAGTAAATGGACTTCAGTGAGAATACTAAACAAAGCTGTACTTCTGTGGAATAGGTATGAGCTAATTCAAAATACTTACATATTAACACAAACAATGAGGATGTACAGATTCTAGGGATCCCCTTGGCTGGCCTGACACCTCTTAAACGAAAAAGGCAAATTGTACACCTGTTTTCTTTCTTTTGGTGTAAGAGCAGCTGAAGTATGCTCTGTGAAGGTTTGCATTAGAAGACCACGGTCTCCCTTTAGAGAGTACTGCTTTATTTTGGTCCCTTTACAGTACGGTGACACATTTTTTTCCCCAGTCAACTTTCTTCAAAGCAGATAATTATCTTTATTTCTTAAATCATTTTTTTCTGTGATGTCTTGAGATAATGTAAAGTGGTCTGAGAGTGCCTCTTAGAGGCTCAGTGCTTGCTATTAGCAGAAAAAAAATGCCAGCAGCACAAAATAACTCTATTGAGTGATTTCCTGCTCTGAATGATCCAAACCAAACGTTGATGCGAGTTGAACTTTTGGCTGTTTGCAGTCCTCATTGATAGTGTGCACAAAAGACCCATGTTGAAGCATGAACCCCTGGGTTGCCAGATGTACGTGAGAGCTTCCTGGACTATTAAAGCTTTTCTCAGTTGCTAAAGCATAGTTTTGGATACTCCTAAAACAATTATCAAAACGTTTAATTCAAATACCAAAACACTTTGCACATTTTCAAAACTTATCATACATTTGCAAAATTAAGCGAATGTGTCAAATCTATTCACACACCTTGCAAAACATAATACTCTCATTAATACATCTGACATAAAATTATATTCAATTTAACCCATCATCCAAAATAAAATGCAACTGTTCTTTTAACATATAAAATAATATATAATAATATAGTCCAGACATAAACACATGTTAATTAACATGGGAACAGTGTCTCCTAAACATTTAAGCCTTTTAATCTTTTGAGCTACAGTAACACTAGTTTTTACACACACCCTCATGATTATCTGTGTAAAAAAGTGCCTCCTATTTTTTGTTCTGAATGCCCCTTTGTCTAAACTCCATTTGTGACCCCTGGTCCTTGTTTCTTCTTTCAGGTCGAAAAAGTCCCTTGGGTCGACATTGTCAATACCTTTCAGAATTTTGAATGCTTGAATTAGGTCGCCACATAGTTTTCTTTGTTCAAGACTGAATAGATTCAATTCTTTTAGCCTGTCTGCATATGACATGCCTTTTAAACCTGGAATAATTATGGTCGCTCTTCTTTGCACTCTTTCTAGAGCAGCAATATACTTTTTGTAGCGAGGTGACCAGAACTGAACACAGTATTCAAGATGAGGTCTTACTAATGCATTGTACAGTTTTAACATTACCCCTTGATTTAAATTCAACACTTTTCACAATGTATCCGAGCATCTTGTTGGCCTTTTTTATAGCTTCCCCACATTTTTTTTTTCAGACAGACCAAAATCCCTGCAAAACAAATTCAGAGAGCTAGGAAGGAAATTAAAAGAGAAAACCAAAACTGTGGTATTTTCTGGTATACTACCGGCACCTTGCAAAGGACCATATGGACAGCTAGAAATAATTAATCAAAACGCATGGCTGAAGACGTGGTGCACACGGGAAGGCTTCACCTATCTTGATCATTGGACCACATTCTTCAACGAGGACTATCTGTATAGACGGGACGGACTGCACTTAAATAACAAGGGAACCAGTCTACTTGGAGAAAAAATCCTCGCGCAGGTTCAGAAGCATTTAAACTAGAAAGGAAGGGGGGAGAAATCAACAAAAAAACAGAAGGGAGACAGCATCAAAACAAGAAAATTCTAGAACTTGAAGCTACTGCACTAACAAGTAATTATGATGTGATAGGTGTTACTGAAACTTGGTTGTCTGAGAGTGATGGGGACGAATATAATATTTGTGGGTATACACTGTATAGGAAAGATAGGCAGGACAGAAGAGGAGGAGGGGTAGTGCTATACATAAGAAACAGTCTTGAAGCCCAGATGTTAAACCTGGACAAAGAAAACAAAGCCGAATCAATATGGGTCAGAATAACGGACAGAAATTCAAAGGGCATAATAATAGGAGCATGCTATAGACCGCCAGACTCAGACGGTGAGCAAAATAATCATACAATGACATTAGAAATGCGTGTAGTAAAGGAGAAGCCATACTAATGGGGGATTTCAACTTCCCCCATATAAAATGGGAAAACCCGGTGGGTAGCACGAAGGATGAAATTGAAATGGTGGAAATGACAAATGACTGCTTCCTAACACAATTTGTCAAGGCACCAACTAGAGGGGAGGCATGCCTTGATTTAGTCTTTTCAAATAACGAAGACAGAATAACTAAAACAGAGGTCAGAGAACCACTGGCAAACTCAGACCACAACATGGTCTCATTTGAAGTGTTTTTTAAAACCCCAAAAGTAATGACTAAAGCTAAGGTTTACAGTTTTAGAAAAGCAAACTATGAAGGTATGAAACAGAGACTAACAGAAGTAGATTGGAGTAAAATAGAGAAAACACCCACAGAAGAAGGATGGTTGTTCTTCAAAAATGTAGTACTAGAGGCGCAAAACAATTACATCCCTAAAGTAGACAAATCTAAATGTAAAACTAAATTGCCAAAATGGTTTAATAGATCAATTAAAAAAAAATATTCAGTGAAAAAAGGCACTTTATAGAGCATTAAAAAAGGACCAAAAAGAAAGTACGCAGAAAGAGTACACAAAAAGGAAGTTAGAAAGGCCAAGAGAGAAATAGAAATGAATCATTGCTAAGGGAGCTCAAACCAATTCCAAAATGTTTTTCCAATATTACAACAGCAAGAGAACATTCAAAGAGGAGATTAAATGTTTAAGAGATACAAATGGCAAAATTGTAGATGAAAAAAAAATAGCAAATATATTAAATGATTACTTTTCACAAGTTTTTACAAAGGAAGATACTGACAACATGCCCCACATGTCATCCAGTTCCTATCCAGTTTTAAATAACTTTAGCATAACTGAGGCAGAAGTGTTAAAGGGACTAGGAGCTCTTAAAATAAACAAATCCCCTGGGCCGGATGAGATCCTCCCAGTAGTACTCAAAGAAATGAAAGAAGTAATTTACAAACCGCTAACCAAGATCATGCAGCAGTCTCTTGACACAGGGGTGGTACCGACAGACTGGAAAATTGCAAACGTAATACCGATCCACAAAAAGGGAAACAAAACTGAACCAGGTAACTACAGACCAGTAAGCCTGACTTCTATTATATGCAAACTTATGGAAACTATAATAAGATCCAAAATGGAAAATTACCTATATGGTAACAGGGTCCTGGGAGACAGTCAACATGGTTTTAGGAAAGGGAGATCGTGTCTAACTAACTTGATTGATTTTTTTGAGGATGCAACATCGATAATGGATAATTGCAAAGCATATGACATGGTTTATTTAGATTTCCAGAAAGCTTTTGACAAAGTCCCGCACAAAAGATTAATTCTCAAACTGAACGCAGTTGGAATTCAAGGAAACACATGTACATGGATTAGGGAGTGGTTAACATGTAGAAAACAGAAAGTACTGATTAGAGGAAAAACCTCAGAATGGAGTGTGGTAACCAGTGGTGTACCACAGGGATCAGTATTAGGTCCTCTGCTATTCCTAATCTACATTAATGATTTAGATTCTGGTATAGTAAGCAAACTTGTTAAATTTGCAGACGACACAAAAGTAGGAGGAGTGGCAAACACTGTTGCAGCAGCAAAGGTCATTCAAAATGATCTAGACAAGATTCAGAACTGGACAGACACATGGCAAATGACATTTAATAGAGACAAGTGTAAGGTACTGCACGCAGGAAATAAAAATGTACATTATAAATATCATATGGGAGATACTGAAATTGGAGAAGGAATCTATGAAAAAGACCTAGGAGTTTTTGTTGACTCAGAAATGTCTTCATCTAGACAATGTGGGGAAGCTATAAAAAAAGGCTAACAAGATGCTCGGATACATTGTGAAAAGTGTTGAATTTAAATCAAGGGAAGTAATGTTAAAACTGTACAATGCACTAGTAAGACCTCATCTTGAATATTGTGTGCAGTTCTGGTCACCTCGCTATAAAAAAGATATTGCTGCTTTAGAAAGAGTGCAAAGAAGAGTGACCAGAATTATTCCGGGCTTAAAAGGCTTGTCATATGCAGACAGGCTAAAAGAATTGAATCTGTTCAGTCTTGAACAAAGAAGACTACGTGGTGACCTAATTCAAGCATTCAAAATTCTAAAAGGTATTGACAGTGTCGACTCAAGGGACTTTTTCGACCTGAAAAAAGAAACAAGGACCAGGGGTCACAAATGGAGATTAGACAAAGGGGCATTCAGAACAGAAAATAGGAGGCACTTTTTTACACAGAGAATTGTGAGGGTCTGGAATCAACTCCCCAGTAATGTTGTTGAAGCTGACACCCTGGGATCCTTCAAGAATTTGCTTGATGAGATTCTGGGATCAATAAGCTACTAACAACCAAACGAGCAAGATGGGCCGAATGGCCTCCTCTCGTTTGTAAACTTTCTTATGTTCTTATGTTCTTATTGTCTAGATGAAGACATTTTTGAGTCAACAAAAACTCCTAGGTCTTTTTCATAGATTCCTTCTCTAATTTCGGTATCTCCCATATGATATTTATAATGCACATTTTTATTTCCTGCGTGCAGTACCTTACACTTTTCTCTATTAAATGTCATTTGCCATGTGTCTGCCCAGTTCTGAATCTTGTCTAGATCATTTTGAATGACCTTTGCTGCTGCAATAGTGGTTGCCACTCCTCCTATTTTTGTGTCCTCTGCAAATTTAACAAGTTTGCTTACTATACCAGAATCTAAATCATTAATGTAGATTAGGAATAGCAGAGGACCTAATACTGATCCCTGTGGTACTCCACTGATTACCACACTCTATTCTGAGGTTTCTCCTCTAATCAGTACTTTCTGTTTTCATGTTTTCATCCACAACAGTGAATATTCTTTCTGGCTATGCATCGTGGAAAGAATCATGTGGCGTGACGGATCCAGGCTTTATAGTCTTCTGGTGTAATGTCATTACAAGCCTCATCCATGGCCTGGAGAACTGTGGCTTGTTCATGGGGATTGTGATCATACACCTTCCACCTCTAAGATAAAAAAACTCCTCGATAGGATTCAGAAAAGGGGAATACGGTGGAAGGTACATTGTCGAGAAGCGGGGATGTGCAGCAAACCACTCCTGAACCCCCACAGCATGACGAAAACTCACAATGTCCCAAATAATAACAAAGGTTGTGACCTCTCTTCCTGCCGACATTGCTGCATCAGGTTGGACAAGGCGATTGTGCAATTCACCAAGAAAGACTAGCAGCCGCTTTGTATTCTATGCGCCAAGCAGTGGACTGCGGCAAAACAACATCATTATGCCAGATGGTAACACACAAATAATGTTCCCTCCACGCTGCCCAGGCACATCCACAGTGGCACACTCTCCAATGATTTTTGGCCATGTCTGCGTCTTTTTGCCAAGTTGAAGCCTGCCTCATCAACAAAAATATATTCATATGGAGAAATGCTGGCATCAAACTTAATCATTCTCTGTAAACATATAAATATATGTTCAGGTGTGTTTATACTGTAACAAGTACATCTGAGACCAGCAGAACTCATTTCACAGTACTAAGGTCCCTGCTCAGAACAGGACTCAGTAATTGAGAATTTGTACATTTCATATCATGTTACTGGTCATATTCTGCATTACCATTACAGTCAACTTGCTTGTACATATTGGTCCCATAATTCCTTCACTCTTTCACTGTTCCTTTGAAAAGGTAACACAGAGTTGTTTCATTCGAACCTGGTGTCTCTTCAGAATGCGGTCAATGGTTGACAAGCTGACATTGTTCACACCATGAGATACATGATCGTCATCATCAATCTTGCTCTGTATCTCACGAAGGCGGATGTCACTACTGGCACGAACCATCTCAACTATTGTCAACTCTTGCAGTTCAGTGAGGAGACGACCACGGCCAACACTATTCGATTTCCTTTCAATTCTAAAAGTAGTGTAATGAATACACAATGGTTATTTACTGTGAAATGATAATGTGACACGAAACGTGCTCATATTTATATAATTGTATGTTTTGTAATATGCACTTGACTTACCGATTCTCTATATGAAATGTACGGATGACAGATGCAACCGTGGAGCGTCTCAGGTTTGGTTGAACTATCAACCCAGCTGCTTTCATTGTCAAGCCTCTGTTTATGACATGATCAATGACAGCTGCTCGTATTTCATTTGAGACATCAGCATGCTTTTGTCTCACTTGTCCTGGCTGTCTGCGCACAATACCATGACCGCGATTACACCTCTGTTCACATCCACATCCACGTCCACGACCACATCCACCAACTCGAATACCTTCTCCTGCCAGCTCCATATTTCAGCACAATTTTTAACATCAACCTTTTATGCTTGAGTGACATTTGATTAGAGATTGATAAATTGTGAAATTTAATTTCCACGTATGAGCATTAATTGTGAGCAACAGCATACAGATATATGGATTTTGAAAACAAGACACTCACATATGAAACTTGTATTATAGTGATGTAATTGCATTAAGTGAACCATACAGATGGTTTAGAATTTAGCATTTTGTGTTTAACCAGAGAAATGTGTTGATAGTTTTGATAATGAGAAATCAGTTTCTGTGTTTGTGTTAACTGTTTTGAGAATTGTGCTAATTGTTTCAGGAATTTTGCTTTAATAATTGAGAAAAACTGTAACATAATAGTTACAATAGTAGTGCAGTATTTCATGTTAGATTTCTAACTTGTATTTATGCTATTTAGAGGAACAATCAATTTTTGATCTGCACATTTTTGCCTAATATTTACTTTGGAAAAGATGCATAGACGATATGTTTGTTTTGTGGAGAGGAGATGTTCAGGAGCTCTTAATATTTCACCAATTTTCGAACTAATGTTGTGAACATTTAAGATTTACTATACAATATAATTTTAAGCAAATTAACTTCTTAGATTTATCGATTATTAAGGAAAACAATACATTATATACTAATTTGTAGAAAAAGCCCACTGACCATAATACTTTATTAACATCAGAGAGTTACCATCCTCTTCCGTACCATCCTCTTCCGTTTAAAAATAGTTTAAGCTGCAGCCAATTCTGTAGAATTAAACCTATTTCTTAACGGAGCTCCGATTTTTCATCCAACCTTATGGATATGAAAGACAGATTTCGGAAATGGGGATGCAGGGAGAAACACCTCAGTGTTGCTGCCCAAAACATTTCTCAGAAATCAAGAACAGAGTTTTTATAAACTAAAACTAAGCACAATTCTGTCATTTCTTTCACTAAATATAACAAATGTTCTGAACAAATTAAAGGAATCTTGACACAGCAATTTGACACCTCTGGTCTTGGATCCCCCTCTTATTTTCTTTAAAAGAGGACAGAATTTTAGGGATCGTCTGGTTAAAACTGATTTGTCTCCCTCTCCTCAACATGTACTCTTAACACCTATACCAGATGATAATTAGAAATATGCTCCATGCAACAGCACTTTGAAATGCCATTCTTTCAAACATCCATTTACCACAAAAATAATTTCTTACTCCTCAAAGGGAGTGATATACTTGATCCAATGCCCTTGCAGTAAATCTTTTGTCCAAAACTAAACATGCTCTTAAAACTAAAATAGCTGAACACTGTAGCTGTGCATAATAGGATTTAAAAATGAAACATATCCAGTTGCTGCCCATTTTATAGAAGCGAAACATTCTATTTCATCTCTTAGATATGTTGGTATAGAAAAGATTGAATTTTCAAGGAGAGGTGGTGATTTTGATACTTTTCTCTTAAAAAGAGAAGCTTTTTGGATCCGTAAACTAAAAACTCTTATTCCTAATGGTACGAATTTTGATTATGATCTTAGCCTGTTCCTTTAAATTATTATTAGGCTTCCCAGCCAAAGGCTGGGAAGCCTATTGTTATTGTTTGCGAAGTAGAAGTTGCTGTGATAAATTTTCATGTCAAAATGGCTGCCACAAATCTTATTGAAACGTGCCTCTAACAAACTGCTGCTCTTTAAAAACTGTTTGGCCAACAAACTCAAAATTTGGTAGTTATCGTCCCAGTAACAATGAGATACAAATATGTGAAAATGGTGATGTTTTATAGAACAAGATGGCCAACACTTATACGTTTACATTTGAAATTTAAACCTGCGTCAAGTTAAGGTTTCCAATTTTAAAAAGGCAAAGGAAGAAGAAATGAAACAGAGACTAACAGAAGTAGATATAATATGGAAAACATAGAAAAAGGACAGCTATTTTTCAAAAATGTAGTACTAGAGGCACAAAAATATTACATCCCAAAAGCAGACAAATCAAAATCTAAAACAAAATAGCCAAAATGGTTTAATACATCAATTAAAAAAAAAATATTCAGGAAAAAAGGCACTTTACAGAGCGTTTAAAGGGGACCAAGAACAAAGTACACAGAAAGAGTACTTGGAACTGCAAACACAAGTCAAAAAGGAAGTTAGAAAGGCCAAGAGAGAGATAGAAATGAGCATTGCCAAGGGGTCTAAAACCAATTCCAAAAAGTTTTTCCAGTATTATAACAGCAAAAGAACATTCAAGGAGGAAGTAAAATGTCTAAGAGATACAAATGGCAAAATCATAGATGAAGAGAAAAAAATAGTAAATATATTAAATGATTACTTTTCACAAGTTTTTACAAAGGAGTATACGGACAACATGCCCCACATGTTGACCTCTTCCTATCCAGTTTTAAATAACTTTTGCATAACAGAGGCAGAAGTGTTAAAGGGACTAGGGGCTCTTAAAATAAACAAATCCCCTGGGCCGGATGAGATCCTCCCAATAGTACTCAAAAAAATGAAAGAAGTTATCTACAAACCGCTAACCAAGATCATGCAACAACTCTTGAGACAGGGGTTGTACAGAAAGATTGGAAAATTGCAAAGGTAATACCAATCCACAAAAGGGAAAGAAAACCAAACCAGGTAACTACAGACCAGTAAAACTAACTTCTATTATATGTAAACTTATGAAATTTATAGTAAGATCCAAAATGGAAAATTACCTATATGGTAACAGTATCCTGGGAGACAGTCAGCATGGTTTTAGGAAAGGGCGATCGTGTCTAACTAACCTGCTTGATTTTTTTGAGGATGCAACACCGACAATGGAAAATTGCAAAGCATATGACATGGTTTATTTAGATTTCCAGAAAGCTTCTGACAAATATCATATGGGAGATACCTAAATTGAAGAAGGAAGAAATTGAAAAAGACCTAGAAGTTTATGTTGACTCAAAAATGTCTTCATCTAGACAATGTGGGGAAGCTATAAAAAAGGCTAACAAAATGCTGGGATATTTAATAAAAACTGTTATATACAAAGTAGAATATTGCGTTCAGTTCTGGTCACCTTGCTATAAAAAGGATATTGCTCCTCTAGAAAGAGTGCAAAGAAGAGTGACCAGAATTATTCCAGGTTTAAAAGGCATGTCATATGCAGACAAGCTAAAATAATTTAATCTATTCAGTCTTGAACAAAGAAGACTATGTGGTGATCTGATTCAAGCATTCGAAATTCTAAAAGGTATTGACAATGTAGACACATGGGACTTTTTCATCTTGAAATAAGAAACCATAACCAGGGGTCACAACTAGAGATTAGATAAAATAGGAGGCACTTTTTTACACAGATAATTGTGGGAGTCTGGAATCAACTCCCCAGTAATGTTGTTGAAGCTGACACCCTGGGAACCTTCAAGAAGCTGGTTGATGAGATTCTGGGATCAATAACCTACTAACAACCAAATGAGCAAGATGGGCCAAATGCTTCTTATGTTCTTATGTTCTTGTGCAGGCAGGCCTGAGCCATCCTTTCAGATTCTGTGTTGTTTAACTGTTATTATTTGTGCATGCTATAACCGTGAAGCTTGAATTAAAAGGAAATGTACAACAAATAACCAATATATTTTACATTATTTTTAGTTTTAACCTACATTTTTTAAATAAAGAATGTAATGATTTGAGTGAACCTACACTTTTATTTCAGAATCTCCCTCGTTTTAAAAGAATGCAGCTAGGGTAGATCTCGGACTGGTACATTTGACATAAAGGATGGACAAAAATTTACTTTGTCTTCCTTTCTAGTTTTTGTCATGTTTGTGAATACAGAGCAAGAAATCAAGTAAAATGCACCCTTTTTAAAGCACTATTATATAGTATATCCCTATTTAAACATATCTGGTTTATTTTGTCAACTTTACCTTCTGCATCCTTGAGTGTTAGTTTAATGACTAATAGCTTGAACTTTCATTTTCTGTTTTTTTCCCCCTTCATTCTGAGTAGTCCTTTGCCCTAACTAAAACACTGTTCTTCCTGCTAACCGTGTGTGTGTGTTTTTTTTTTTTAATTCAGTCATCGCCAATGGAATTTATTTATTTTTTATTTTTTTTACACATTTTTTTTTCCCAATTTGGAATCACCAAATGTATGTATTGATCTTGGTCTACTTCTGCAACCACTGCACCGACTTTGCGAAATAGCGGCAGACGCACGTGTCCTCCAAAACGTGCCCTGCCAAGCCCTCCTTTTTTCACACTGCAGGATAACACCGATCTGAATGCTTCACAGCAGACACGCAGGCGCCCTGCTGGCCATAGGAGTCGCTAGTGCACTGTGAACCGAGGATTACCCTGCCTACCTGAGCTCTCCCTACCCGGGCGGCCAATTGTGTGCCGCCCCCTGGGAACTCCTGGGCACAGTCGACAAACGACATAGCCTGGGTACGAACCTGCAATCTCCAGGCTACAGGGCGCATCCTGCACTCCACGCAGCCACGCCTTTACTGGATGCGTCACTCGGGAGCCCCACTAACTGTGTGTTAAGATGATGTCATCTGAGTTCAAGAGCTGCTCTTCTGCTCTGGATACACTGGATACATAGCTATTGCTGGCAAGGGCTGCTTCGGCCTAAGAAACTAAGAACATTTTAATTTAATGCTACTTACTCTTTAAATGGTTTTACAGGGATGGAAATAAAACTTCTATTGCATAAAAGTTTCATGCATTCCAGGTTTTGCTATGAGTAGTGTATAGGTAACAAGCCCAGGTGTGTCTTGTTGAACTCTTTGTAAAACCAGGAATGGGTTAAAGTTCTATGCACAAGGGGCCTTTTTTCCACCCCTCTTTCATAGTATTTTCTACAGTTAATCAATGTATGTGTTTTATACGTGTAAACAGGCAGCACTCCTACTGCCCTCTAATGGAAGAAGTTGACTTTATGTTTTGCATATATATATTTTTTTTTCTGATAGAGGGTTTACTGTTTTGATAATTGGCAATTTACAAAGTGAATACTGGAGCCATGCAACAGATGAACAAGCATGGCTGGTCCAGAATGATTAATGTTCATTATAATTATAACGCTTATAGTTTAACTCAGGGTAGTTAACTTAATTTCTGGCCAATTATAGTGCTAACTTCCTGAATAGCTATTCTGCAGTGTTAAGTATAGCGTATTATGCGACTAGCTTTGAATCAGGTTATCAACTCTGGGACTGATTATTACTGCCAGGACAGAGGAGAGCCATGGAGTGAGAACAAAAAGATGGCAGACTATAGGAGCCTACTCTACTGTCTCTGTTGCTGAGCTGTGAAAATATTTATCCAGCTATTTAGAAGGGATCAAGCATGAGGGTCGGTAAAATACTTGGTTAAGTAATTCGGATAATTGAACTTAACAATAGGGTTACTGTAACAGTGTACGATAAAGTATAGTTTGTTGGTGTCTAAAATAACTGTAATCCGTTTAAAACAATGATTGGATTGGGTGGAAGACAATACTAATGAATCTTTTAAGAATATCGACAATTTATATTGCTTTCAACTCTAACTTTACATCATTAATCATAACTGAGCAAAACTAAAAAGGAACGGTTAGACAAATGGCAACACTGTAGTTTTAGATACTGTTAATATCCTAATTAATCATGTTTCTATATTGTGCAGTAAATATGCACTTATAAAAGATTTCTAATGTGTTACCTCTGTGGTATACATAGCGCCCCCTAACTGGAATCACAAGTGCTATCACTGAAGGTGTAAATTCCCTTTCCACTCTTGAATTACTTCAAACTTCCCAGTAATAACTCCCCTTGTTTACAAATTGCATCTGTGTATAGCTGAGAATCTTAAACCTTAAACCTGACAACTTTTCTCTAACATGCCTGTTTTATTTAAATTACACACCATAAGCCCAGTTAATTAATGGTTAGATAGCTTACATAACGTATGCCACAAATCAACATTTTACATGAACAATGCAGATCCTAGATCTGTTTCTGCATACCAGACCTGGGATGAATTATAATTATAATTACAATTACAATTACAACATAATCGTTTGCTGAACTTGCAATTACAGTTCTACTTTTGTTAAATTACAATTAAAGTTACAATTATGCTATTATAAGGTGGTACGTTCATGGCTCCCATTTTCCCCATAATGCCATTACATTAACACTAGTATTATTGTTATAAGGCGGAACACAAACAGCACGATCTCTTAACTATGGCTCCCGACTACAGCGTTATAAAGGGGAGCACAGTATGTTTATTCTGTTTATTCTACCAAGCAGTTATCACAGGTACAAATACAGAAACATACTATATAACATTTTTTCAAATAAATGGGGTCTCTAAAAGTGGTTAAAAATATGAGAAGACTGTTCACGCAATGTAAAACACAACATGGAACTGTGCATGATTAAGCTTGGAAAGCTGTGTAATTGAAATGTAATTGTACAATTACCTAGTAATTACAATTACACATATAATGAAACACGTGTGCCAAGATCACTCAGGTAATTTAAGGTTATTTGGAGAATCCAGGGCAGGTCATACTGTATATGCAGAACTTTGGCTTCAACATTGTGAATGTTAATTATTTCGCTGCAAAACTGATAAACGATGACATGATTACTTGTGCAGAAATCCACCAAGCACCTGCTGCACTTGTTTTAGTGCAGGTTTAATATACACACACGGTTGCTACGCATTAACTAACCAAACTGAATTACTAACCGAACTCGCTCCTTGTTCCAAACAGGATAAACTAGTACGGTTGTCACTCCCTTTTGCAACTGAACTGTGTGTGTACTTAAACCGTATTAAGAGCAAAAGATGAACTCGCAACCGCATTTAGGCTGCGTGTGTACGAGGCCTAAGCCAAGAAAAATGAAGTGCAAAGCCAATAGACAAATACAGTTTTACTGCTATCTAATATTCCAGACGTTTTCATGTTGGTATGAAAGACAGCTGCTAAAACTGAACCTCCATTGGAGTCTGTTAGTAATTCTATTGTTGTGAGTAAAACCTAAAAAACAAGTCCACAAAGCAGTAAGTGTTGATTTCACTGTCTGTGTTTGTGATCAGTTGGCTAGTTTCTGTTTCTTTTATCCCAGGGCTCTTATTACACAAATGAAACCCAGCCATTGCCATCCAAATATATACACTCAAAGAAGTGGGAACTATATATGCTACCAATAGGAAACAGGAGGCTTGGTGGTCCAGTGGTTAAAGGAAGAGGCTTGTTACCAGAAGGTTCCAGGTTCAGTCTCAGCCACTGCCTCATTGTGTGTGACCCTGAGCACCCATTTAACTTCCTTGTGCTCTGTCCTTTGAATGAGACGTACCGGTAAAACTGAGGTCCTGTTGTATTGTATAGTTCACCCCGAGTCTCTATAAGTCACTCTTCATAAAAGCGTCTGCTAAATGACTAATTCTGTCTCTTGTAGCAATATTAGCACCACACACAATTAAAATGGGGATAACTTTATAAATCCTCCCCAGTAGAATGACTATTTATAGGGCATGAAATACAGAGACAAAAAATAAGAACTATTCTAATGTAATGGCTGAGAAAGCACATGGTAAATAAATTCCGGTTTCATATGTAACTCCTTAAGGCAAAACCACCAAGGGTGCATCTATTGGGCCTAAAGCTTGCATTCACAAGAACCCAGCATTATAACAAGTATTACACACCCTGGAGAAAAAAAAAAAAATCTGGGTCGACAGAAATAGCAATATAGGTCCCACTGAGAACTGTCAAAGCTTTCAATCTAAAGATGTGGACTGTCTATAATGTGGCCTACCTCATAACATAAACATAGTCCTAGTAATGCAATGGTAATGCAGTGGATTACCAGAGTGTTGGTGTTTATGACTTCAAAAAGCTGTACCATTGGAATACCACTTATGCCCTTGTGCTTCCTTAGTAAAATGACCTTTTTTATTGCTGATTAGCACAAATATTACTGCCCAAATCTGCCCAAATCTGTGATCAGAGTGACTTATTCTTTAGCAATAAGCTCCTCTAGACCCCTTGTGTTAGGGCTGATATTGATCTTACTGTTATGACTTATTTTGTTTTACCTCTACCAAATATGCTCAGCTGATATTTATACAGCCTTCAGACACCACTTAATCAGGGACATTTAAAGAAAAAATGTTTTCCCTGCAATTAGAAGCTTGACTCCAAAGGCTGATTTACTCGCAGGGGTCTAGCTGAATGATCTGAACAGCAGCAGACTTTAATAACAGCATCTAAATCATCTGTTCTGTCTCTGTCTCTTTTTTGATTGTAATGGAAAATGAACAAGGCAACAAAAAGCACCAGCTGAATTAACATATATTTTAAGGATGTCCAATATATATATATATATATATATATATATATATATATATATATATATATATATATATATTATATATATAAGAATATATATATAATTAGAAAAAAAAGGCATAATACCACAGTAGTGATGTCAAAAAGTGATAATTCCTCTAGAGGAAAATATACCTGAACTTTGACCCATTCGACTCCATGAGACAATCACTTCCAATTCAAACACAAAATGTTTCATTTTCAATCACTCAACAACACCCACAGTACAGAAATGTTCATTAATGATCGACAAAATGAGAATACGCTAAAAAAAAAAAAAAAAAAAGATGTCAAGCTGGTACATTCGGTCTCGTAATTTATGATGTCACAGAAACCCGTGATGGAATTATTTTCCTGTAACTCATATAAGCACTCAAATATGTATGTATGCATTATTATTATTATTATTATTATTATTATTATTATTATTATTATTATTATTATTATTATTATTATTTATTTTTTTAGATCATTAAAAAAGACCCATGCAGTTTATTCACAGTGACCTTATTTTGACCCTATTCTTCCATGTTACTGAACACTGAATGACCTTAAAAGCTTCTACCAAACTGTTTCAGTAGTCCTGTCCACATGAGGTTAATTCCAGGTAGACCTCATATTTCAAAATAAACAGTAAAAATATTTAGTCCTAGCCTATAGGTTTTGTTCATAGCTTGGTGGATAATTTATTTTTTCTACCGTTGCTGAAACTGAAATTTTTACAACTACTGCTAGAAACATGCACAGCCCTTGATTGGCTGGCAATACCGGAAATGTAATCAGTAAGCTTCATGGGTGTTACAAGCTGTACATAAATTGGATTGTTTTGAACTGACCCAGTACGCTCTGTAGATTTCAAAACACCTAACTGCAGATTATGACAAACTAAGTGCTTTGGCAAGGTCTCTTTCCTCATCTTGACCACAACTGTACACAAATCGTGGCAGAGCTCAGTGGATGTGGATGTCACGCTTACTGTAGCTTTAAATACACAGCCCATTCCATCCGGAGCTGTCAAATCACTTGATAAATGGTGGACAGCAAGCTAAAGAGAAGCTGTAAACAACCCCGTACAATACTTTAAGTTAGTCTGTGACTAAACCAGCCCCTTTAATCTGTGCAAAAAGAATTGTTGGTGTACCTATGTGTTATAACAGTCAAACGGTTTGACATGAAGTGGACCCTGAAATATATTTTTGACTGCTGCTAAAGCATATCCAAATGAAAAGGCAGGAATGCTTTATCAATTTGTATGATGATTGAAGGATTTCAAGCCATTGTCATGCTCTTTTGGTTTTACACAGTAAGGCCATTTTTTTCTTCCTTTTTGCAGAAAAAAACTAGATTTTTTATGCAGTATTTTAACATGGTGTCAATCTAAAAGGTACACTTTGCAACAACGTGAATGGAAGGAGGATTAACTCTCCTAATGGCAAACGTAATTCACCTGCAAAATTGTTATGCTGTGCATAACATTAATACAGAAGCAATATGTGGCCAGTTAATTAGAGATTAAGGCTAAACCCTAGTTTTGAACAGTATCTTAACCTCTGACCTCCTGTGCACCCTGATAGACAGCATCCTAACTTCATTTCTAGCTAGCTTCAAAACTAGAAGCACCAACCATGTTCTTCAGAGATGTACAACTGTAATGTGTGCCTCTGCTGCAACTGTGGGTTAATTAATGGAAAATCCATATACAGGACCACAGCTGCAGTGCAGACAAAAATGACATCTGCACAACCCTAGTGGTCATTTTTCAAAGCACCTT